>NC_142696.1:13077282-13387500 GCF_029641045.1 Salvia hispanica | reverse complement strand
ATCTTTTCATAATTAAAAAATTGCACATGGATGCGACTAAGTTGTAGTGGCTTTTCTTTTAGCATTGCGTGTCTAGTGGTTTTAAATATGTAAAAATTAAAAAAGAATAAAGTGTGGACATATTTTAATTTGAAAGATTACAATAATTATGGGACAAATATTACCTGTGATTTAGCTACAACAAACCTAAGGACTCAGTCTTCCACAAATTCTGGAATAAGGGAAGGAAGAGTTTGTTGTAAGAATGGATACATTAACACCCATCTAATTAACTAATTGACGTTGAAATGTCTTGACCATGCTTTTGAGATTGAGTGAACACTTTCTTGGATCGTGGGTCATATTAAAAAATATGACTTGAGTTTTGTCTGGTCTTCGTTTGTCAATCAATATGTTTCCATGAGATTTATCTTTCTTGTGGAGTGCACTGAGAGCACAAATAATAGTGCCTAAAAATGGCTTTGAAATTCTACCAAATACATGAATCATTTGATTCACAATATTCTTTAACTGTGTCTCTCTTAGTCGTTTTCGCCCCTAAAAATTTCATGTCGAGCTGGGCATGCAAAGAGAGTTCAATTTTATCTGTTATTACGATTGAATTCTCTTTATCAAAGCTCATGATCTTCATTGTATTTCGCAAGTGTTTGAAACTCATTTGAATTACATACCAATTATAGTTATTTTTAAAGAAAATGCACTAGACAAAATCATTAGAATTGATAAGGCTTACCAATACATTGGTTGAGGCTATCATGATGGATTTTCCAAAGCCACGATCATTCTTTACTCTATATTCTATAACACACTTTTGTATGCAAGAGTGTCCTGTCTACATCAACAGGTGATCTTGTTCTCGAATCTTCATTGAAATTTTTTGAATTTCTCCTGATCGAATGACACGTTGGATTTTGCACTGTTTTAAGGCCATTATTTGGTCCGTTTTTTATGTCAAAGTCACTCTACACGTCCATTATTTGTATATTTTATCTATTTTGGTATTTTGACGTGTTTTGTGAGAAATGTGCATAATTGAGCCGAAAAAGGGAGTCAAAACGCAAAGTCTGGAAATCTGGAGTCAGACGGCGACCGGCAACCGCCGCGAAGTTGTACGGCGACCGCCGGCGCCTGGCGGCCAGAGCAATGCAGTGGCCCGCTTCGAAAAAATTACACTTGGAAGAGAGTCTCGCCCGGCGACTCCAACGCGGCGACCGCCGGCCAAGGCGGTGATTGACAAAAAATCATATGAACACAAACACCATAACTAAACTCAAATTCATAACCTCAAACTCAAGATCCATTGATTTAAAAAAGCTCAACTTAAAATAAACGGTGAAACTGCAATTTTACTTCTACTGACTGACATGCAAGGCGGTGATTATAATGCAACGCGAAGACTTCAAGCACGAAGATTAGACTAAACATAACTACAACTTCAGATCGACAACTCCATGTAAGAAAACACTTAGAAATTAAAAGCAACAACTATATCTAATTTTCCTAGGCAGAATGAAGCAAACTCGAACCAAAGCGACATACGAAATAGAAACTTCATGATTTAAGTGTTGGAACTTCACAAGTACTTCAAAAGGCAACAACGATGAGTGTTTGCAACAAAATCAACAACGAAAGCAAGTAAAGATTAAACTAGAAAGTAAGGTAACGATTGTTTGGCCACTTCGGGCGATGATACTGCTATACTACTACGATAACTGGTTGGAACGGTGGATCGATGACTTCTCCGGCAGACTCTTGGACGTCAAGTGACCATGGCTGTTGCGAGGAACGAGAGATTGGACAATGCTGAAGGAACTGATCTTCTAGAGAGAATTCTACTAAGTGTATCTTTGAACCGAGAACTAAAGGCCGAAACTCCTTCTCTCTCTCCAAGTGGCTTCTTTTATAGGGAGTCTTGCCCTTACTTTTAGGGTAGACTTCCTTCAAGTTTTGACTTTTATGCCCTTGTTAATGATCATCCCAGCTATCCTTCTTCTCCATCTCGAGCCTTTTCTCTGGCATGCATCCTGGTCAGTATTGCACCCTTCTAGCGCCCTTTTCTCTTGTGTCACCTGAATCGTCTCCCACTGACTTGGATCCTTTGATCCCGCACACTTGAGCAACTGTTTTGCAGATAATACATGCATTTCACGACATACTGACCAGTAACCAAGGCTTAGAATACGACTTATCAAACTGCTCACACTTACCACATGCTTGTCCTCAAGCGTGAAGACAAACAAAAAGAAATAAGTCGAATTCGAGCCTGGTTACTTCCCCTGACCGACTCTACCTAACTAGACTCAAGACTCTGACGCAAAGGAAAAGAAAACAAACAACGACACAAACACATAAAATATATAGTTAACTTAAACACATAGAACAAGCTACATTTTCAACCACCCTTTCCCTCGAGATCAGGTGCAATCCGGCCTTAGGCAGCCTTGAACTTCCGCCGCCCCCCTATTCTTCCCCAGTCAGTATATCTGCTTGTCAGGATCACCCAATCCTAGGCCAAACACTGGGTTCACTCAGTCACTCATTCCTCACAGGGGATGTTAGGACTGTTTTCTCTCAATGCTAAACCACAGATGTTTCGGACTCAGATTTCACATGCAGCTCCTGAAGGTCTTTAAGGCTTGTAATGGGGCTAATGGTTTGTAATGTTTGGGGTAGTTGTCCCTAAGGCTCTAGGGTTCAAAAACTAACTACTTATTTGATGAGGGAGAACTGTGTGCATTCGGGCTTCTGGCTAGGGCTTCTTTTTCGGCTGGACAATTTTTGACATTGGCTTCCAACTAGACAGTAGCTTCTTTGTGGCTTCGCCACCCTTATTCCTTCTTCCTCCTTTCTCTTTTTGTGGTCAAGTGTCTGCGACCATTTCCTTCAATTTTCTTTTCTGTGGCTTTGCCACCCTTATTCCTTCTTCTATTTTTTTGGATCTGGAACTTTTTTAGATCGCTTTTCTCCTTCTTTCTTTTTCTTTCTTTTCTTCAGCTGGTTTCTTTTGTATGTCCTCCTGGGCAGTTGCCTCCTTGCCTTATGCCTTGCACGCACACAGTTCCAGCGGCTGATGGGTTATTTCTGGGTATAGATCAGGCTAGAAAATGGGGTTCTAAGGGTAAGGTTTTTTTTTTTTTTTTTTTTTTGGGGGGGGGGGGGGGTTTTCCTACTGCCTTCAGGGTTTGCTACACGCGGTCTCTAGGGTGAATACGTTTTTCTTCTTACTAGATCTGGCCAAGTCCCCTACTGGAAAACTCATGAGGAGATTCATCGAATTTCCCTACTTGAACTTCTTAGTAAAAAGCCTTAGACTTGTTTATTATATTTCAATAATAAACCATTATATTATATTATTTATTCTCATAAATAGGTAAACAAGTGGACGTGGCGTTTCTCGTATACATGCACAAGCTGACTGTACAAAGGCATGTACGCTCGAAGCATCTTTTAGTATACAAACCCCAACAATCTCCCACTTATACTCAAAGAATGCTTTCGAGTATACAAACCGCTTTATTGGCCTTGTGCTACACTTAAGCAACTGTTTTGCAGATAATACATGAATCGTCTCCTACTGACTTGGATCCTTTGATCCTGCACACTTGAGCAACTGTTTTGCAGATAATACATGCATTTCACTACATACTGACCAGTAACCAAGGCTTAGAATATGACTTATCACCCTTTTTCGATAGAATGAACGGTAGAAACAAAGTAGTAGCCTTGATTCTTCAAAGATTCTTGAATTTCAACTTCAATCCTTCTCCAAAAGATGAAGAAATATTGGAGAAAGTAGAAGAAAATTTTGAGAGAGTGGGGAGAAGGAGAGATCGAGATTTTTGGGGGAGTGGGGCGTTTTTTTGTGATGCTAGGGTTTATGATTTCTCATGTATTTATAGAGTGCAAGATATAATCTCATAATTAAATAAATAAAAGATTTGAGGAGATATGGTGGTTATAGTTGGCGTGATTTGGTAGGAGAAATAAGGGGATTTCAAAATCTTAGGCTATTTAATTAGCCTATGATTTAATTTGATATTTTACGGAGTAGAATAAAATATCTCGGAGCAGAATAATAATATTTCTCCAAAAAAAAAAAATAGTAGAAAGTGGCGTAAATTTCAATTCCCTCCACAAGGAATTAATTAAAATCCTAATTTAATTAGGATATGGCAAGATCTTCTTAGATATGGCAAGATATGCTAAGATATTTGAATTTATTTATGGAAGAGAATAAACAAGGGATCAAATAATAAAATAAAATAATCCCTTCTCCCATAATATAGGAGATTTCGAAAATCTCCATGAAATAACCATAAGGGCCGAAAATTTCATGAAATAAATGGGAATAATCGGACCTTGGATTTAATTTGGATAATTATCCCAAGCAATAATTAAATCCAAGGAAAATAGGATTTCTTTCCAATAAATAGGAGGGTCGAAAATTCCATGTGAATAAATAATGCTCCTATTTAATTCTCACTCATCCCTTAGGAAAGTAATTCACCACAATATTATTTCAACCCGCATCAAAATATTCACATATTCACATCACAAAATCCACCATTCAAGTTTCACCGCCACGTCACATTTTCAACGACTTTGACCATTCCACGACCACGTCATATTTTCCACAATATTGACTATTCCATAGCCACGTCATATATTCAACAAGTTTGACTATTCAACTCAAACTCAACTCCATATCGCAATTAGGTCACAAAGAATATTGCAATAAATCACTCATCATTTAATCCACATATATCATAGCATTAAAAGCATTTAATGCAAAAATTTTCACGTCTCAAAAATTAGGGTTCGAAAAAGTGGGATGTTACAAAAAACTAATCCCAGTTTTACAATCTAAAATGTAAAGTGCGAGTAATATGAGACATATGAAGTATATAGTAATATCATAGTATGTGTGCGTGTGTGTGTAGGCGTCTTCTTTTCTACCGAGTTACCCGTACAAAAATTTTAGTCAAATTTTCAGAAAAGCATGGTCATTTCCGTGTAAAGAAATTTCGTTTTGGTTCTAGCCTCTTATTCTTGAAAAATCTAATGAATGACATTAGTAAATTGTTTATCTATGTGTTATTTCTAAGTTGGAGATATACACTTTTTTGTAAAGGTTTTTAAATCTTTTAGTAGCGCACACATAACTAAATTAAACACTACCGCAAAGTAAAGATATGTTCAAAATTACACCGAGCCTATATACTCCTATTTGGTGATCTTAGAAATTAAAAATCGTTCGGTATAACTGAATAAAATGACAACATATAAGTGCAATGCAATGCAACTCGCCTTTTGTGAGCATCCCTCACGTTAAATTTATAATTGCATTACTCTTTCCTTTACGTGATAAATGTGATTTTATTTAAATGTCTTATAAATTACTATTATTAACATTATTAATTTTATAAATAACGCAAATCAAAGCTTGATTTAATATATATTTTCCCTTTAATTTCGTATACATTAATAGAGAAATTTCGAACTGAATAATGTTATAGTGTGGTAAACATAGTTAAAACGATGTCCTGAAATATCTTATCTACCTTACAAAGAATCTTATCGAAGTTAGTTATGAAAGGATAAAAGTATTGCTAAAGTTGTTATGACTTTTAAAAATATAGAGAGTTGATACTTACATTTAACATTGACTGGCCAATTGTCACTTTCTTTAATTGCAACAGTAGAAGTTTTATGATACTTACATTTAACATTGACTTATAGGTTATGGTTTATTTTGTGGGAATGAATTTTGATCAATGCTTCTAGAATAAACGTGTAGACGTAGGTTTGGGAATGCAGTTGGTCGCAGTTTCATCCGTTGACAAAATCTCAATTATATTATCCCCAATATACTATTAATATTATTCAAGTGGATGTATAGCTCATACATTTACTTATGAATTAGAAAAGTCTAGTAAGATCATTGAATAATCACAGCTCAAAACGACTTGGATACTACCAGTTCGATTAGCTAAGCCCCTTGCTCATGCTTGCGTGCCCAATGATATCACTAGAAAAATATAATAATAATAATAGGTCATAATTTATGTTTTTAACGGTATTTTATATATAGAATAAAATATTCTCCTGCATTATTAAAAATTTCTTTCGTGATGAACTGTTAGCACCAGTCCTACATTTTGTCTCCGTGGACCGAGGAGAAAAGGAATCTGAACCATTGATCTTCTTAAATATAATCATGTTTGTCATAAGAGAAATGTAATATAAATAAAACTAAAATCATTAATATATAATTAAAAATCATGTTTTTAACTCAGTGGAGATATTTTTATTATAATCAAATCTTATACATATAATTCCATAAAAACTATTAAGTGATGCTTCATTGTTGATAATTTTACAATAATCATGTATGGTCTATACTAACATTTAGTTAACACATGAGAACTTTCTTAACAAGATAATTTCCCCATATACAGTTATACAGTTCCTTTTTTAAATTTTTTTTTATTTTGTTAGAACATGCCACTCATCATATCATACAATATTTTTATTATAATAAAGTAAAATCAAACTAGTCCTAATCCTAGTGACAGAAAATTAAATTTGGTGGTGCGAAGTACGGTTCAATTATTTGACTTACTTTTCCATCAAGAAATTTCGTTGATTTCTTCCATACGAACAACTAACAAAGAAATCTCCCATTCTTATTCATAGTTTTAAATTTGTACAATATTTAGAGTTTTCATTTGATCACATTCCTATATATATATATATAATAGAAACACATGAAAACACCGTTCAACTCTCTCATTTCTAAAAAAAAATCTAATCCCATTAATTCATAACCAATTCTGATGAAGAGGAGTAGAGATGGCAACGGCGACGACATCTCGGCCTTGGCCAACTGCTTGATGCTTTTATCAGGCGGAGGAGATTCATGTTCGTCTCGGACATACAAATGCAAGACGTGTAACAGGCAGTTCACGTCGTTCCAGGCGCTTGGTGGCCACCGTGCCAGCCACAAGAAGCCGCGGATGGAGCCACCAAAACCGAAGACTCACGAGTGCTCCATATGTGGGCAGGAGTTCCCGTTAGGTCAAGCCCTCGGAGGCCATATGAGGAGGCATAGGGTTGATCAGAGCCCATCGCCGCCTCTCTCACTTTTTCCGGTGGTGAAGAAACCGAACAACCGGAGGATTTTCTCTCTCGATCTCAACTTGACTCCATTAGAGAACCACTATTTTTTTATAGCTTCTTCGCATATATGATAGCATCTTTCATTTTTAATTTGCCCTCTTTTTCATAGAGATAGACACCTTTTTTTTTTCATTTCTTCTTTGATCGTTCACATAATGTGTATGGCTTTATTAGATTCATCAAATATTGTTTAATTATCTACTACTCCATGACTAATCGGTTATAATATACTCCCTCCATCCCATTAAATATGCAATATTTGAAAATCGGCACGAGTTATTATGTAGTGTTGTTTTGTGAGTCATTTTAGGAAACGTTTCATTTTTAATGGGACAAACTAAAATGGAAAACGTTTCATTTCTAATAAGACAGAGGGAATACTTATTTATTATTATTGGAATTATTGCCAATGATAAAATAAATCTCCTATTCTTGGATGAATGGGGTAGATTTTTGATCACGAAGCTTCCGTAGGATTATTAGTCTATGGATTATGAATTAAATGCTAAGTATTTTAGTAACTAGCATAAATGCTACAATTCCAAATGGATGATTAATACGTTTGGGGTGAAATACGTACATTCCTTGTAGCCTTTGAATAATTCAAAAGAGTAACCATGATTTGATCCCCGCAAACTGTCGAGAGCAATGATTTCTCCTGTGTAGTTTTTCCGCTTTCGTATTTATTTTATTTTACTTTGTTTTGTTTAATTAATCATGTTGTTGTATAACCTATCGTTTTAGTTTAATTAAGTAACCTACGCCTTCACGTGGTTCGACCCTAAATACTACAATTGTATACGAAATGTTATTATTACCAAATCTTAAATTTTACTATGCACTCTTATTATGAAAATATAGATATATTATCAGAAATGAGCCACTCACCCCTTAAAATGCCTCAAAAAGGGGCGAGTTATCCACACTTATATAGAGAAGCTAGGACCATCACCAAGCCGATGTGAGACAATGATTTGAAGAATTTAACACGCCCCCTCACGTGTGGGTTGGAATGACACATCGGACTTCCATCATGTGGGTAGGCAAGAGAAGAGATTAAGAGATAAACCATCATTGACTTGGACCCTGCTCTGATACCATATTAGAAATGAGCCACTCACCCCTTAAAAGGCCTCATAAGGGGAGGGTTATCCACACTTATATAGAGAAGCTAGGATCATCACCAAATCATTGTCCCACATCGGCTTGGTGATGATCATAGCTTCTCTATATAAGTGTGGATAACCCTCCCCCTTATGAGGCCTTTTAAGGGGTGAGTGACCCATTTCTAATATGGTATCAGAGCAGGGCCCAAGTCGATGATGGTTTATCTCTTAATCTCTTCTCTTGCCTACCCACGTGATGGAAGTCCGATGTGTCATTCCGGCCCACACGTGAGGGGGCGTGTTAAATTTCTAATATCTTGTCCCACATCGGCTTGGTGATGATCCTATCTCTTCTATATAAGTATGGATAACCCTCCCCCTTATGAGGCCTTTTAAGGGATGAGTGACCCATTTCTAATATATATAATTACCAACTGATTATTGTGTGCATAATTGATTTTTATTAGACAAATCAATAATTTTAGTCCGCGCGCTTATGAAATTTTTGATATATAATTAGAAATAGATTGTTGTGTGCAAAATTGAGTTAATATTAGACGAATTTGTAATTTTAGTTCGCGTTCCTGTTATCAAATTTTTGCTGTATAATTAGCAACAAATTATTGTGTGCAAAATTGAGTTAATATAAGACAACCCTGTAATTTGAGTCTGAAATTTTTAGTACATAATTATTAGTAAATTATTGTGTGTAGAATTGAGTTATTATTAGACGAATATATAATATTAGTCCGCGCTCCAGTTATAAAATTTTTGGTATATAATTATGAATACATTATTGTCTGCAGAATTGAGTTATTATTAGATAAATCTGTAATATAATCTGCACTCCTGTTATTAAATTTATTAGGCAAATATAGTTTTTGTCCGCAATCCTGCCGTGAAATTTTAATATATAACTAGAATAGATTATTTTGTAAAGAATTGAGTTATTGTTAGGCAAATTTATAATGTTAATCTGCACTCATGCTATGAAATTTGATCACAATATCAATATGTATCTATGTAATCAAGGGATTATCTCTAACAAGAGTATCTATAAATTTATTAATCAATCAAGTGCGCACATTTTTTCATGCCAAGATTTTTAGAAATTCAAACGTACGGAATGTTGCATGACGAATTTTATTATATAATATCAATAATCAACATATGGAATCAAAGTTGTTAATAAAAACACATAAGGAATGTGGCTTGAAAATTGATAAAATTATAATCTACAATTAATTTAAAATGGAAATTAAATCTTAAAATATTTGACCAAGTGTAATATAAATCTATATAAACCACAACTAGTTGAAAATTCATCTCAGACCATTGTGGGAAACACATAAACCCCAACCAGACGTCGACTCCAAAGAAAAAAAATTAAAAGGTTGTATTTTAATTGGAGTCATTATTTATGACATGATTTGAAAGGGTCGACTTACTTTTGTATATTAAGGTTTCAAGATTTATTTATTGATCATAGTTTGTCTTATAATTTCTTATTTCGTTCGTCCCCGAACACTATCTCATTCACCATTTACTTCCTTCATTTCTTAAAACTAGAGAGATTTAAAATAGCACGGGTTTTAATGCAAAATTTGGTAAAGTAAAAGAGAGAAAAAAATTGGTAAGGTAAGAGAGAGGGAGAAAAAAATTAGTAAAGTAGAAGAGAGGGAGAGAAAAAAGTAATAGAATTAATATTAGTAGATTATGGAGTATTATTTTAGATAAAAATATTTTTCATATTCATTGACCCTTCTACTCACTTTTTTTAATATTTTTTTAACATTCGAGCCGATTTTTAACATTCGAGCCGAATTATGTAAGACAGTTTATGGTGCATGAGCTAGTATTTAATATATATTTATATATATTTTCTTTTTATAGAGTTCAAATTCAGATGGATAAGTTGCAGTTTTCCTTAGGCTTAAAGAATGACGAAATATGTACACATCCTAGTTGTGTTGATGAATTGTGCATCAAATGTCGCTTACATGATACTTCCATTCCAGTTAAATACATTCATAAGGTGGTTTTCTCCTACTTTTGAACATATATAATATTTCACAATAATAATACTAACACTAAATTCTATATATTCTTTATGAAGAATCTGAGGGTAGCTCTGTTACGCAACAATGGTTTTGAGGATTTGGTTTGTTTAAGGAAAAAACTTTATTTGGTCCTTGATATAGATCATTTGCTACTATATTCCGTTATGTTAACCAGTATAAAAGAGGGAGAAACACATTTTATCGACCAAAGAGATTCTCTACCAGGTATGTTAAGTATGCCACGACCCACATTAGTGTTATGCTATCCACTTAAACTTAATTTTTATGATAATTAGATGCTTGGAAGAGTAGCTTGTTCAAACATAACAAAATTAAAATGGTGACTAAATTGAGGCCATATGTGCACACTTTCTTGGAAGAAGCTAGTAAGCTATTTGAGATGTACATCTATACCATGGGTACATGTGACTATGCTTTGGAAATGGCAGAACTAATTGATTCCGAAAACAAATACTTTCATTCAAGAATCATTTCACGAGATAATTCCACGCAGGAGAAACAAATGAATCTGGATATTGTTTTAGGGCGAGAAACTATAGTCCTCATCGTTGACAACAGTGAAGAGGTGACTACGTAGTTCCATTTTACTCATGTTAGTTCATTTCATGTTTTAATACTCCATCCATTTCATACAATTAAAAGCTCTTTGTTTTTTGGTCCATTTATGAAAAATAGAAACTCTACTAAATTTCTTTCTTTTTAAAGAGATGAGACCCATTTTCCACTAACAAACTGTTTCTTTTTATCTATTACTTTATCAATTTTATACAAAACTCGTGTTGTTTCAAAATTCCTATTCTTAGGAAACGAAGAAGTATAAATTATCAGATTTCCGTTATATGCCTTTGATTTTAGGTATGGAAAAATTATATGGAGAATTTAATATTGATAGAACCATATCAATTTTTCACCTCAAATTGTGGTGAAAGCCTCTTTCAACAAAAAACCGATGAAAAGGAGGAGCATTTGTTTAGTGTTTTAAATTTCCTCCAACAATTACACACTTTTTTCTTTGACAAGGTATTGTGTCTACTCTCCTGTATGGCTTATGAATTTTTATACGATGCTAACACGCATGAAATTAATGGATTTGGATCAATCCTTATTAAGTTTATTTCATTATCTGACTCGTTACTCGATAATATTCGGTTGGCTTTGCGTTGGGCTGGATTGAGTTCTAGTAATCAATAAGAAATAATATAGTGATTTTAATTTTTTAATTCTTTTATTAAACTTTTGTTTTATTCTTCGTCTTCGTTTAAATAAGAATTAAATTATGTAAATTTGGGTTAATCATGTAATACTCCCACCGTCCCAAGATAAGTGAGCATAAACTTTTCGGCACGAGATTTAAGGAAATGAGGTTTTGTTAGTAAAGTGGAAATTGAATAGAGTAAAAGAGTTAATAAAGTAGATAGAAAAAGTAAGAGAAAGAATACCAAAAAAGGAAATGACTCACTTATCTTGGGACGTCCCAAAAAGGAATATAAGTCGATTATCTTAGGATGGAGGGAGTATCTAGTTTTAATCGCATCATGTATCGATCATATTGTATCATTAATGGGCACACATCGTGTGTTGGTTGAAAATGGCAGTTTGTGTTTATGTTGATAGTGTAATTAATATGTCAAATTCGAGTTAGACCTTATTTGGTTGAGTCATTATCAAATTTATATAAATCTAATAATGATCCAAACTACATTATATATCATGCCTACTATCTTCCTGGTACAATTGAAGTTTTATTTAGCTCCATTTGTTATTTTTCTTTTCTCTTTTAGGAACGCTATGATTATATAAAGGAGCGAGATGTTAGACAAGTAAGTCTCGCATCTACATTTTACCATTTCTATTTTACAATATAAACCATGCAAATACGAGAACCAAAAAGAATAGTGGAGCCCTTTTAGGGCATGCATGGGTTGAAGAATGCTGATTTTTGCATTCATAATGTCATTATTATTTCTGTATAAAATTGATGAATTTCAATGATAGATGATGAATGAGTGTGCAAGAATTCTTGATGCGGAGTTGGATGCATCTTCTGACTTGGATATTCAGACGTAGGTCTATTTTTTCTTTTGTAAATAACCATGTCATATTTTCTATTTTGTCTGTGAATGAATGATATTCCCTTTGTCCGCCAATAAATATCCTATTTCACTTTTACTATATTTAGTAAGTGGGACCCTACATTCCACTCATATTTTATTATAAAATCAATATATAAAGTACGCCCCACATTCCACTAACTTTTTCTGCACACTTTACTTCATAAAGTCAAACAATTTCTTTCAACTTGTGTCGGTAAATATGAAACATTTAATCATGGATGGAGGGACTATCCCAATTACCTTTTACTATTTTTGGTAAATATATTTCACATTCCGCTAACTACTTTTATTTACATTCCTTTATAGTATTAATTAAATAATTCGAGCAGTATAAAGTAAAAATATTAATGGTAAATAGGGCCAGAGTACTTAGCCGTCAACTCTAACTAAAACCATCTCTGTTTTCTTTATATAGAGTTAATCTTCAGATGGAGAAGTTGCAATTATCCTTAGGCTCAAAGAATGAGGAAATCTGTACACATCCTGGTTTTGTTGATGAATTGTGTATCAAATGTCGTATACATGTACAAGATGATTCTGCCATTCCACTTAAATACATTCATAAGGTGCTTCTCTCCTACATTCTTACTTATACTTCCTCCATCCAATAAAAATAATGACATTTTTCATTTTGAGATTTTCCAAAAAAATATTCCCTCCTATTTTTGGTAACTTCTTCTCTTCTAGTAAGGTGAACCCTATTCTCCACTAACAATACTATAATTACTTTTTCTTATATCTCTTTTACTTTATCAATTATGCATTAATTCTCGTGTCATCCTAATTGTCCATATTTTTATAGGACATATGGAGTATATTATTTCGCTTTAGTAATATCTTAACACTAAATTCTATATATTTTCCATGAAGAATCTGAGGATAGCTAAAGTTGAAATTGCTCGATTACGCGACAAAAGTTTTGAGGATTTGGTTGGTTTAAGGCAAAAGCTTTATTTGGTCCTTGATTTAGATCACACGCTACTTCATTCAGTTATGTTAACCAATATAAAAGAGGAAGAAGCAAAATTTATTGACCAACAAGATTTGCTACCGGGTATGTTAAGTATGTCAGGGCACACATTAGTTTGATGTTATCCACTTAACTTAATTTTTATGATAATTAGATACCTGGAAGAGTAGCTTGTTCAGACGGGACAAGATTAAAATGGTGACTAAATTGAGGCCAAATGTGCACACTTTCTTGGAAGAAGCTAGTAAACTATTTGAGATGTACATCTATACCATGGGTTCACGTGACTATGCTTTGGAAATGGCAGAACTAATTGATCCCAAAAATAAATACTTTGATTCAAGAATAATTTCACGAGATGATTCCACGCAGGAGAAACAAAAGAGTTTGGATATTGTTTTGGGGCGAGAAAATGCAGTTCTCATTGTTGATGACACTAAACGGGTGACTACGTAGTTTCATTTTACTCATGTTAGTTCAGTTCATAATAATTATTAATTAACAGATTTCCCTATACTATTATTGTGATAGGTATGGAAAGATAACATGGGGAATTTGATATTAATACAACCATATCAATTTTTCACCTCAAATCGTGGTGATAGCCTGTTCGAACGAAAAACGGATGAAAAAGAGAGGGTTTTGGACAATATTTTGAAGGTGCTCCAACAAGTTCACAATTGGTTCTTTGACAAGGTATTGTGTATACTCTCTTATATGGCTGAAATGTTTTGAAACGACATGAACACACAAGATATTAATGGGTCGGAATCAAACATTATTCAGTTTGTGCCTTTATCGTGTAGACCCGTTACGTACCCCATGATTTTCGGTTGGGTTTGCGTTGGGCCGGATTGAGTTCGAGTTATAAAATAATATTCCATAATAGTTTTATTATACTTTAGTTTATTACTCCCTTTGTCCCTCAAATTTTTTCACACTTTGATCGGCACTGGTTTTAAGAAGTGAGTTGAAAAAGTTAGTGGAGAGTGGGTTCAACTTTTATATATTAGTTTAATAATAAAATGTGAGTTGAAATGAGTTAGTGGAATGTGGGGTCCACTACCAAAAATAGTAAAAAGTGAAATGTGATAAATTTTGTGGGACGGATGGAAATGGAAAAATGTGACAAAATTTAAGGGACGGAGATTATAATTTATTTTAATCCTCAGAGTTCGTTTAAATAATAACCAAATTTTGTAAATCAGAGTTAAGCATGTAATATTAGGTTTTAATCGCGTAAATTGGATTCTTGTCATTTAGTTGATATTGTATTGTTAATGAGCACACATCGTGTCTCAGGTTTGTGTTCATGTTGAGAGTGTTATTAACATGTCAAGTTCGAGTCAAACATTATTATGTTGGGTCTTTATCATGTTGATGTGATAATGACCCAACCCTCATCCTACTATCTTCCTAATATTAACTTAAGTTGAAGTTTTTGTTCAACTCCATTTCTTTTCTTTTTGTTCTCTTTTAGGAACGTAAGGATAATATAGAAGAGCGAGATGTGAGACAAGTAAGTATTCGACTCAACATTACTACTATTTTACTCCCACCATTCCGCGTCAATAGAGACGTTTCATTTTCTGCACTCATTGTGGAGAAAGAATAACGGAGAAATGAAACGCCTCTATTAACGTGGAATTGATGGAGTACAATATAATACATGCAAACACCAGAACTAAAAAGGAGAATTGGGTCCTTTTTTGGGCATACATGAGTTGAAGTATGCTTATTCTTGCTTACATACATTCATAAGGTACTAGTGCAAGATGATTCAGGAATTCCACTTAAATACATTCATAAGGTGCTTCTCTCAAACATACTTATTTATATACTATTTTCACTGTCCTTTAAAAATAACAACATTTGCAATGACATGAATATTAATACACGATTATTAAATTAAGAGAGGAATAGAAATAAAAATAATTGAAGTATTGTTAGTGAAACAAAAATTGATTGAAGGATGGAAAAAATGAAAATAGTTGTTATTTTTAAAGGACATGAGAAGTATTTCACATTAATAATATCTTAACAATTAATCTCCATGAAGAATCCGAGGATAGCTAAAGATGAAATGGCTCGGTTACGCGACAAAGGTTTCGAGGATTTGGTTTGTTCAAGGAAAAAGCTTTATTTGGTCCTTGGTTTAAAACACATGCTACTGCATTCAGTTAAGTTAACCAAGTTAAAAGAGGAAGAAACACACTTTATCGACCAAAGAGATTCTCTTCCAGGTATGTGTAATATGGTCGGACCGCATCAGTTTTTATATTATTAGCTTTAACTTGTATTTTTTTATGATAATTAGATACTTGGAAGAGCAGCTTGTTTAGAGGGGACAAGATGGTGACTAAATTGAGGCCATTTGTGCACACGTTTTTGGAAGAAGCGAGTAAACTATATGAGATATACATATCTACCTTGGGTTCACATAGCTATGCAATGAAAATGGCAAAACTAATTGACCCCGGAAATATATACTTCCAATCAAGAATAATTTCACGAAATGATTACACGCTGAAGAATCAAAAGAGTTTGGATATTGTTTTAGGGCGAGAAAGTGCAGTCCTCATTGTTGATATCTCTAGACCGGTGACTATGTAGTTTCATTTTACTCAGATTGGTTCAGTTCATATTGATTATTAATTAACAGTTTTCCCTAAACTATTTTCGCATATAGGTGTGGAAAAATAATACGGAGAATTTGATATGGACAAATGCATATTATTTTTTCAACTCAGATTGTGGTGAAAGCCTCTTTCAACGGAAAACCGATGAAAGGAAGAGAGTTTTGGCCAATGTTTTAAAGGTGCTCCAATACGTACATACTTCGTTCTTTGACAAGGTATGTCTACTCTCTTATATGGCTAATATTTGTTTAAATGAAATGAACACACGAATTTAATGTATTTGGATCAGACCATATTGAGTTGGAGTCCTTGTTGTGTCGACTTCTTACGTACCCGGTAAATATCAGCTAGGTCATGGTGTGATTGAATTTAGTTCTAGTATGAAAATAATATAATGATTTCAATTTTTTATTTTTTTACAATAGTTTAGTTTTATTCTTCGGGGTCATCATTATTGGATTCCTGTCATTTAGGCCATATTGTATTGTTACGGGCACAAATAGTGTGTTGATCGTGTTCAGTCGATAATGACTCAACCTGCTTTATTTATCACCCTTTTATCTTTCTAATATTAACTAAAGTTAAAGGGTTTTTACATCTGTTTGTTATTTCTCTTTTAGGAACGCAAGGATGATATAAAGGAGCGAGATGTGAGACAAGTAAGTCTAGACTCTACAATTTATTGTTTTACAATATAATACTTGCAAACACAAGAACCATAGAGATGCATATGATCCTTTTAGGGCATGCATGAGTAGAACTATGCTGCTTATTCTTGTATGGACACATTAAACATAGTACTAATTTAATCCCTTCGGGTAAATAATTTGATGGCTATGATTAAAAGTATCGCCTTACATCATTTTGGTATAAATATATTAGGAGGTCCATTTAATGTTACATCATTTAGATATATTAGTACATTAATTTAATTGTACATTAGTGTCTTATTAATGAAACATTACTCTGTTTTTAATGTATATGCCCCCTTCTAAGTATATAGATTATAATTTATTGAATAAGTGACGTAAGTTAAATACATTCCCCAAGGGTTTAGCAATCCACGAGGCTAGGGTGTAGTATCGACTCAGTAACACAATGTTCACTAGGGTTAATTTAAAAACATATTACACGAAATGATATCGTAAGAAGACTTTGTCAAAAACGATATTTGATGTACACTGAGTACAAGCAAACAAATACACGAAAGCATACATATACATGTTACATCATTTAGATAGATTAGTACATTAATTTATGTTGTACATTATTTTTCTATGAAGTGCTACATTATACCCTAACCCTTTAGATAAGTTAACGCTAGGGGGTTGGGTCTAACTTCCTCCCTCCGGTTAGTGAATGCTATCTTAAACCTTTGGGAAATAATGATAACTTCCAGCCCAAAGGGAACTAATATGATGCTACATTACTCGATAAGTAACGTATACATTATCATAAGTATATCGTACATTACTTCTAGTCTTTGAATTTGTAGACACTATAACAAAGTCCTATGGATAAGTTAACCCTAGGACAGATGTCATTGTATGAAAATGATATTTGAATGTATGAATCTCACACATTAATGTATGTAAGTGACTGAATAATGTAATAGAATATGATGTACATATTTAGCTACATCATGTAGTACTAAATCATATTTTGAAGTTATGTACAATTGTGCTCTACCATTCTTACCCTTTTTGATTATTTTATTAATTTATATAATTCAAAGTGGCGTCCATATCAACCATGAGGTTGCATCTAATCAATGGATGGAATTAGTTTTCTATTTTAACAGTTTTAAGCACGTTAATATGAATACATCCCTATTCTTGCATTCACAAAGTTTTAGCTACTTCACTTTGCAATGATACACCATCTTTCTTTTGGCAGGTGGTAAGAACACTTGGGATGAAAATTTTCAAGCATTGCGACATACTAACGAAGGCGGGACTTGTGAGAGTCAAGGTGCCGCAGTATTTCACATTAAAATGTCACAAAAAATGTACCTCGTTGAGAAGAGCTAAGATGCAGCGCAAGTGCAAAGCAACTGAAGTAGTTTGATACGGTATCTATCAACTTTATATAAAAATCTATATTATATTGTTTAGACGTATTACTAATATTTATTACCATAGGTTTGATTTGGATTTTAATTGTTTAATATTATCTTCATTATTTATTTATATAGATTGCAATAATTTGATGTGTGAAATATATCTTTCTATGTCTCTATAGATTATTATGTGTGCAATATTTTATAAGAATTAAGAATAAAGAGATAAAGTAGTATTCTCATTATCTCATTATCAATTTCTCATAAATTGATCCCTCCATAAGAGCGCCCTTTTCTTTCTTGAAGTAAGAATATTTCATTTCTTTATTTTGCAGATCCGATATTTGTTGTTAGGAAGAGCTCAGAAGAAACTAAAAGTAATTGAAGTTGTCTAAAACATTTTTTTTCACTTTAATACGAAATTGGTAAAGTCTGAGAGAGAAAGAAAAGTAATTTGTATTCCTTTTTGTGTCATTCTTACTTTAATCGCTCTCTCTTTTTCATCAGTCCTACTTTATTCTCTTTTTATTTTACCACTAAACAACACTTACTAAAATCTTATGCCTAAAATTAGCGCCTCACTTGAGTCGAGCACTGAGGGAGCAAATTACAATATTTAAATTATAATTTGATGACGGGACGTAATTTTGGTATCGATACGGTCATCAAATTGTGGTCGATTGAAAGCTTCATTAGGATCGACCATGGGCTCGGTTATGATAGGAACAGGTCCATCATGACGAGCTAGTTTTAGGCCGACTTGTGGGCTTGGGTTTGGCTGAACTTGTATCAACTGGTACCCTAATATCCTCCATTTTAGTAACAAGAGACAGACAAGACATGGACAAATGCGTCATGGCCCAAGATTGCTCTGCCTATATTTTTACGAAAATCAATTAAGAAAATGAAGCTCACATTATATAAAATAGTAAAGGTCAGTTTTGGTCCTAAACATACGACCAAAATACGAATTTGGCCCAAAACATTCACTTTTTGAAAGACGGGTCCATAACAACTGAATATGTCTCCGAAGTAGTCCATTTTTTTACGGTTCCATCAGAAAACTAACGGTCAACACTAATTGCACAGTGGCATGACCGTTTCTTTTTTTGACAGAAACAATCTCAAAAGGTTCACTCTGACAAGGATTTCATATGTTATGGATTTGTGTTTCAAAAGTTAATGTTTTGGACCGAATTCTTATTTTGGTCATATGTTTAGGACCAAAACTGGCCTTTACTTTATAAAAAATAGTACTATTTTGGTCCTTAACATATGGTCGATTTATGATTTTGGTCCAGAACATTCACTTTTCAAAAAGTAAGTCCAAAACAAATGAAATATGATATCGTTTGCATCCATTTTTTACGGAACCGTTAATTCTTGACGGTCAAGAGTCATTTAGCGAAAATTTGACCAACTTAGACTTAATCTGAAATTATTAGTTGGTTAATAGTATGTTAATTATTTTCCTAAATAATTGAATATTAGAATTTGAAATAAAAAAATCATTCTCCTCTTTCTTCCAAAATTAAAACCCTCCATTCTTCCAAAATTTTCTAATCTGAAAAATACGAAACATCACTCTCTTTTCTATGTTCTCTCGTGCCCCTCTCCTAAGAACCCTAGCTCCGATTCCGACCAAGAAGCCCGATTCCGAACGATTATTGTTAGTTGTCATGAGTTGGATTACGCCCACCTCGCTGTTCCGTCACGCCGACTGTCTCGCTGAAGTGAAACTTGCATACTCGAGAAAGAGGAAGACGACAGAAGGACGTCCGCCTGATGAACAAGGAGCGTCGGCTTCGTCGGATGTTGTGGGTTCAAACCCTAGTTCTTCTCCTCCGGTTCCATAAGTCCGTAGTTCTCCGATTCCAGAAGTTGAAAACGACGAGGAAGCAAGTCAAATATTGAACCCTAGTCCTTCAGTGAATGACAATATTTTTTTTGGATGTAACTGTGGTTGTTTTTGAGCGTGTATCAGGTGTAAATGGCTTATGATAATAGGACTCTATTGTTTTTGATGCAGTACCTTATGCCTATGGCTTTTTTGATCGTGTAAATGTTCAGGACCAATTCGAAGTAAAAAATGAATATGAAGGACCACTTTGTATTGTATTTTGTTGTCCATTTATTGGTTCAATTTGATGTTAGTTTATTGACATAGTGGACGAAGAAACAATCACATACGAAGAAGCAATCCCATAACGTATGAAACCAACATCACTTACAAAATTTTGTACCTGTAAGTCTGCAATTGGGGTGCGTAAATGTTAAAGACCAAATGGAAGTAAAATATTTATATGAAGGACTACTTTGTCTTATATTTTAGGATTGTCCAATTAGGGCTTTCTGGCGATTTTTCTAAGAAGATTATGAACGATTCACTTCAAAATTAAAATACGAACAACAGTGTTACAACAACAACAAATTCAAATTACTCATCTACTTCAAAATTCAAATATGATTCACTTTGCAAACACTACATCAAATTACTTGAATATACACAAAAGTGTTGCAACAACAACAAAACAAAGAACAAAGCTCAAAACATTCACTAATTTTTGGATTTTTTTTTTAATTTTGGTAAAATTTAAAGCCAACTCCTCAAAATCGGCACCACTGACTGAGGTTGACAAAGAAGAGGCCCGAGCTTCAACATCACGATTTGGCTCACACCACTTGAAGAAACTGCATTCCTTCCTCTCACATACGAAGTAAAGCTTCCCTGTCGACGGTTTGCCTTGTCCAGTGACAATACAGAGCGCCGCCGTCTTCTTACAATAGCATAAAGCGTAGCTAAATCGGAGGTCTCCGAAGTCACGAATGCGGTCGCGGTCGCTGTCGACTTCGACAGAGTTCCGGCTACACGTCGAACGGCCCATGTTCGAAGTTGTTTGGTTGTTGCAGAGATGGAGAAAAATAATTAGAGTTCTTGGGGAAGAAAAAGAATAATGAGTGGGAGAAAAGGGGGGGGGGGGGGGGGGAATTTGAATGAATTAAGTGTTGGATTTCGTGTTTAATATTAGAGTATTTTCACTATTTTCATTTAGGATTTAAAAATGTAAAATCCGAAATTTTTTTAAAAAAAATCAATTTGCTACAGTAATTTAAATAAGCCAATCGGGTCAAATTTTCGCTAATTGACGATTTTGACCGTCGAGAATTAACGGAACCGTAAAAAAAGGACCTATTCGAGAGATTTTTCATTTGTTTTGGACTTACTTTTTGAAAAGTGAATGTTCTTAACCAAAATCATAAATCAGCCATATGTTAAGGACCAAAAGAGGATTATACTCAATATTTTTTAGCCAAAATTAACCTGCATCAATAGATGTCGAGAGAAATCTATAAGATATGTAACACATGGATATGCAGTTTGAACTCCAAATTCAAGAACTTCTCTTTTCTATATCAATTTACAATTACACTTTACATCAATTAACACCACAAAACATATCAGTTACTCACTCAGGAACAAGACTGATTTGTTTTGAAAAAATAAATCATACAAACAGATCTATTTGACCAATTATGGTATTATTTTATCACATGTTAAACAATCAAATTGAATGCTAGAACACATATATTTCATGATAAGGAATTAAACCCAAATACATGGAAATACAATAGTTTAGAATTACCGAACAAATTCTCCAAATAATCGTTGATTGCTTGCACCTTCTCCACGTGAAGATCTCCGTGCTCAACCACAAATCTTCTAACCTATATCTCGAACTCAGAGATTGACCGTTGGGTGGATAGAGCTTGTCAAAATCGAAAAAGGGCTTGACTAGACAAAAGACATAATTCCCACTAGAAGGGAATGAATTTTTTCATCTCCTCTGGAGAGAGTGATACGCTCGGATTTTGTAATGTTTTAAGGCCTTTATTTGGTCCGTTTTTAATGTCAAAATCACAATTCATTTTCATATTTTGCATATTTTATATATTTTGGTATTTTGATGTGTTTTATGAGAAATGTGCATATTTAAACCTAAAAAGATAGCAAAAAGTCGAAGTTGGAAATCTGGAGCATTCGTGTCACGACCGCACTTTGCTAAGGATAGCAAGTGCGGTTTATCGCGACTAGGGGAGGATTAAAGAATCATCTTGGAATAACTGGAAAAATATATCAGAGTGCATGATACAAAAGAACATAAGGTCAACTTTTACATTGTAGCGGAAGAGTCAAGAGAGAATGACACCGTGTATGGAGACACGATTCATCCGAGCATTATACTATTGAAACACATTTCTCAACACCGCCCTTCGTCATCACCGCTTAACCTGCACATTTTTAAAACATGTTGATGCACTTTTTATTTGCGCTAAATAAACCTGCAAGTATACAGAGTATATATAGTATAGCTAAAGGTTAGTACCGGATATCGAACACGGGGAAGATGAACACAAAGTGTCTATCCTCTACTAAGACTCAAATACTATCTGGAAAAACAAGTGGATTTTGAAAACTTTTGGAAAACTAAAAACAATAGAAAGCATAGACCAACTAAAAGCGAATAAAACACGGAGAAAGCCGATAGAGATAAGGGAATCCCAGGGATGTGTGTTCACAATTATGGTTATACAAAATTCCAACTACAATACCCTAGCACGGATATTACTTTGATAGAACGAGTCACCTAGCTTATGCTCATGCGATACAAACGTTGATTACAATATTAGGGTTGTCAATCCTAACACGTAACTCCTAAAAGCTCCTAAGACCCTTGAAAAGTCCTCACTCTCAATTAACAGTGACGTTTTAAGGGAAGCTAACTGTAGCGTCTACTAAGTGGATCTAACTCGCTAGAACTCTGTCACAGTTATGAAGCAAGTTATATTAAATCATACACAATTGTGTCACTCAATCATGCAGCATCATTATTACTTAGGGAAGAAACAAAGTAAAAATAAAACGAATATTAAATAGAAAAAGGAATTTGTATAACCAAAGTCGTTACTAACACATCCCTAGAATCCTATGAGTTTAGTTACAAATAAATGAATAAGCTAAAAACATAGATTGAAGGGAAGACAATTTGAACATAAAACTAAAGCAAATAAAACCTGTAGGTTGAATCCTTGTCGTTCTTGATGTTCTTGAAATCCTTCTCCAACTCCTTGCACCAATGAAGTACTCTAGGTCTTGATCTCTATGAAGTATTTTGCAAGTAGAAGTTCTCTCTTTTTTTGATGAAGCTTGAGGTCTTATTTATAGGGGAAAGCCATTCCTTGTTGTAGAAGGAAAAGATCTCCAAAATATGGTAAATTTGGGCGCAAATCTAGGGCTTCTCGAATTCGCCGCCTTTCTCCGGCGGGCCGCCGCACCTTGGCCGGCGGTCGCCGCGTTGGAGTCCAGAGAGTCTGTTTCCTCGGCGGCGGACCGCCGCACGTCTTCCGGCGGTCGCCGGACGAGACTTCTCTTCCAAGCACATTTTTCTGAGGCGGACCGTTGCATTGATCTGCCCGCCGGGCGCCGGCGGTCGCCGCACACATCCGCGGCGGTCGCCGGTCGCCGTCTGACTCCAGATTTCCAAACTTGGCGTTTTGGCTCCCTTTTTCGGCTCAATTATGCACATTTCTCACAAAACACGTCAAAATACCAAAATAGACAAAATATGCAAATAATGGACGTGTAGAGTGACTTTGACATTAAAAACGGACTAAATAATAGCCTTAAAACATTGCAAAATCCGAGCGTATCAACTCCCCCAAACTTACATTTTTGTTTGTCCTCGAACAAAACAATAAAGACACAAGAATAGACACACGAAATGCACAAGGACTAGATGTGATAATTGCCTCAAAAGATGGAAGAACAGTTTAAACATGTATTAACGCAATGAAATCAAGCAAGGCTTATTAGTGCACTTTCATTACTAACTCGTGGAACACCTTGAATTCAAGCCCTCGCATGTGACAAACTTCCAAAGATGGGAAGTGTTCTCTCACTCTCAAAGTGTATAAGGATAATGTGTATATAAACACTCAAATCATGCATCATGCAAAGCTTACCATAGGCTTGCTCAAAGTCTAATCCCTCCTCTACTAAATGTGATTAAGCTTCAAAAGTCCGAGAGGTCTTTATCTTTGGTTGTAATGTAGGCTCTTTGGTAGGTGAGGAATATTTGGCTAAAAAGTGACTTAAAAATAAAAATATCCCAAGTAGAGTAAAGATAACTCCACTTTTCTAAACCCACGACACTTTTAACACTTTATTTATTTCTCCTTTAACTCACTTTCCAATCCTTTGATTTTCTTTTCTTTTCACAGCCTTTCACACATTTTTTTCTTTTTTTTTCTTTTTCTTTTTCTTTCTTACATATCCTTTCTTTTTTTTTTCTAAGATCAAGCACATATTTGGAATTTTTCTCAATTTCACAACTTATACTTTTCTTTACATTAAGCACACCACTTTTTATACTTTCTCCTTATCTCTCCAATTTCTTTACAAAATAAGATAGCAAAAACTAACTAACCTAAGGAATTGTCCCCATTATGTTGGCTTCCAAAGAAAAGGCTTAAAGGCTCAAAATTGGCTCCAAAGGGAAAAAATATTTAAAATTTTTGAGAGGGTCAAAACTTTTGGATAAAAGTAGGCTAGAAAAGATGGTCAATCATCCTCCTAAATCAACTTAAACACTATGTAAACTTAGGCAAGACTAGGAGCAAGTTCTAGAAACATATACATGCATGGAGATAAATCACATGAGAATGAATTTAAGGCTCAAATCCTCAAAAGGTATAAGCATGATTCAAGGCGAACAAGCAATTCACTCATTATGCACCTTTTTACCAAACCATCAAATCAAAACGTTAAGCCACACTTAAACATAGATGGAATGTAATATCATTAGCAACTCGATCTAAAGTGTGTCCCTAAGCATGCGTGTTTCTAAGTTCTTCATGTTAAGTTCACGACATGGATTCAAGAAAACATTTTTAGAACACAAAATTCACCTACGGGGTTTTGAAAAACAAAAACAAAAAAACTTAAAACAAAAAAGAAAAAAATCCTAAATTCACAACAAAGTGTAAAATAAGTTTGCAGAGTCGGTAGGGACGTGAGTGAACTAATGAAAAAAAAACCTACCTTGTAAATTCTTGCGTCGAGGCTTGACCGGGCGAAAGTTGAGAAACTATGGAAAAATCGCGCTGGAAAAATACGCCCAGGCGGGGGCCCGCCGCAGCATGTCCGGCGGTCGCTGTGGAGAGGTCAGAGCCTGCGAAAAAAATTTCAATGCACAAAATTAAACTAAAACAAAAAATACTTAACTTAAAGCTAAAATTGTCAAAAACAAGAAAAAAAATTGTCTTAAAAACATCCAAAAAATGATACAAATGCTCATTTAAAGTCATTGAGCTTGACTTCTTCAATCTTGAGGAGGAGGAGGGAAACAAGCATTGAGGTCGTCGAATGCGCCAATAAGATATGCGATATCGCCACTCATTGTTTGGCTCTCTTGTCGAGCCTAGGTGGCCATCTGGTGGAGCTCTTTAATCTCACGACGGCGATGCACGTCCTCAACCCTTTGTTGCTCCCAAAATTGTTGCTCCGCCGTGCGCCAATCGCCTTGAGCCGTCCATCCTCGGCGGTTGTAGGCGTTCTCCCTTTGTTGCTCCGCCCAACGGGTGTCCCAAGTGTTGGACACGTTTAGCATGTAGGAGTAGATATCTCCTAGTTGGGTGGAGGTGTTTGCTTGAAACTTTTCATCGGGATTCGGCCTTCCGCGGCGGCGGTTTGCTCTAGTCCGGTGCCGATGTCCCTCTACTTCTTCCTCCTTTTCTTCTTCTTCTTGGCGGAGTTGGGGCGGCGGTGGCGGCGGCACTTGACTCTCTTGGGCGTGCGAGTGCTCCCCTTCTTCGGTGTAGTGATCGATAGCATCGAAGGCGGAGTCCTCATCGGCCTCAAAGATGGGGATGCGAGCCGGGATGTTCCTATTCCTAAATTCCCCATTGATGGGGTTAGCCTCAATAGCTCTCCGGTGCGCCGGGGTGTTGAGCTTCCAATTGGCTTGGTTCGTCCAAACGTCGACCTTAGTCAACTGCGGGATGGGAATGGGGAAGTGATCCCCCGCCACTTTTAGGAAAAATCCTTGCCCCCAATAATCGGTCTTCAAGAGCCCCACTGAAAATAGCACCTCATAAGTGATGAAGCGCTCCCCGCCATCTTCCGTCAAACCCGCGAAAGACACCTCCAAATGCTCGGTGATTGCCATGATCAAACCACCACAACATATGACGCCACCATCCTTCTTCATGATCCGATCCACATAGATAGTAAAAAGGGTTCCATAGTCGAATCCCTTCTTGTTGAGGAGGCACCAAATCACATTTAACTCTGTTTGGGAGACACTTCTCCTGTCGACCCTAGCAAACATAAGTTGGGTCATGGCTCGGTGGAGCAACCGCAAAACCGGGTTGCGGATTGAGGAAGACTTGGCGTAGCCCGCGGCATGCTCGTGCTCATTCATCATCGCACCCCAAACCTCATCAAAGTCGTAATCATTTTCGGTCTCGGGGTTGGGGTCGAAGCAATGGAAGATTCTGCAAAGCTCCTCCATGGTGAGCGAATTTGTATAACCAAAGTCGCTAGTAACACATCCCTAGAATCCTATGAGTTTAGTTACAAAATAAATGAATAAGCTAAAAACATAGATTGAAGGGAAGACAATTTGAACATAAAACTAAAGCAAATAAAACCTGTAGGTTGAATCCTTGTCGTTCTTGATGTTTTTGAAATCCTTCTCCAACTCCTTGCACCAATGAAGTACTCTAGGTCTTGATCTCTATGAAGTATTTTGCAAGTAGAAGCTCTCTTTTTTGATGAAGCTTGAGGTCTTATTTATAGGGAAAAGCCAATCATTGTTGTAGAAGGAAAAGATCTCCAAAATATGGTAAATCTGGGCGCAAATCTCGCGCTTCTCGGATTTGCCGCCTTTCTCCGGCGGGCCACCGCACCTTGGCCGGCGTTCGCCGCGTTGGACTCCAGAGAGTCTGTTCCCTCGGCGGCGGACTGCCGCATGAATTACGGCGGTCGCCGGACGAGATTTCTCTTCCAAGCGTATTTTTCCGAGGTGGACCGCTGCATTGATCTGCCCGCCGGGCGCTGGCGGTCGCCGCACACATCCGCGGCGGTCGCCGGTTGCCATCTGACTCCAGATTTCCAGACTTTGCGTTTTGGCTCCCTTTTTCGGCTCAATTATGCACGTTTCTCACAAAACCCGTCAAAATAACAAAATAGACAAAATATGCAAATAATGGACGTGTAGACTGACTTTGACATCAAAACGGACCAAATAATGGCCTTAAAATAGTGCAAAATCCGAGCGTATCACTCCCCTTCCTCATTATAGTGATCAATGGCATCATAAGTGGAGTCATCCTCGGCCTCAAAGACGGGGATGCGATACGAAATATTCCTCTTCCTAAACTCCCCATTGATGGGGTTGACTTTGGCCAACTGCGGATTGGAACGGGGAAGTGATCCCCCACCACTTGCAAGAAAAATCCTTGACCCCAATAGTCGGTATTCAACAATCCCACTGAGAAGAGCACCTCTTAAGTGATAAAGCGCTCCCCGCCATCTTCCGTCAATCCGGCGAAATATATGTCCAAGTGTTCGGCAATCGCTGTGATCAGACCCCCACAACAAATAACGCCTCCATCTTTCTTTGTGATCTGGTTCACATAGAGAGTGAAGAGGGTTCCATAGTCGAATCCCTTCTTGTTGAGAAGACACCAAATCACATTGAGCTCCATTTGGGAGACACTTCCCCCATCAACCCTAGCAAACATGAGTTGGGTCATAGAGCGGTGTTGTTAATCTATCTAAGATATTGCAGAGAGACGGGTTCCTGGCTGGGTGGGTGGTGATCAGGTGGTATTGGTAGGCGGTCCAGAACCCTAGGTGTGTACTCTTCTTCCGCGTCTCGTGCACCACAAAAGGTATAATTCAGTCATGGAGGTTCGGACGGCAGAGTTAGTCTGTCCCAGCAGGTTGTAATCCAGATAGCGTTGGACAAGGCGCATGATGGGATTGTTGCAGTGAGTGGAGCGGGATAAGGTAGATGTAAACTGGCCAACAGCTGGATGGGTCATTTCTTCCCAAGCTGTTCGGGGATCAAATTCGACATATCTCCTAGGGACTCCCCTGTACTAGTCCTCCATTCTGGCCCTATGACCACCTCCAGTGTACACATTCCCAGCCTAAATGTCTATTCTATTAGGGTCATGCTCACTTCTCTCCCAAACACCCGGAATGTAATAGACACCTCATCCAGGTCAGTTGTGACTTGAAACCTGAATGTGGTGAAAAACTCATTCACCAATCTCACGGGTATTGTGGGATCTCCATTCTCCAGCAGCTAATCAAACCCCAACGCATGCATATATGACATAAACGGCTCTCGAGCGGCTAGCTCATCAAGAGAGGGAAAGTGGAGTACCTTGCTGCATTTGATCTGCTTGTTGCTATCCTCCTTTTCATCAAATGAATCATGAAGCTTTTTGGTATTATAGTGCTTCATGACTTCCATCAGATCATCATCCAGCTCGATTTCCCACGGCTGGTACTCTATTCTCTCCACTGGAGGGTGGATGAGCTCACGATGGTTCTCAGGCAATTGGTTCTCGTGGAACTCTTCATCCTCAAAGGACACATCACTCTCGAATTTCGATTCTTTGCTCGAGGCATAGTCGTCGTTGCTAATATCCCTCCATCATGGTTGATCTCTCCTCTCCGGCTCTCTGATCACCACTCTTGTATTGGCTTTGATTTGGTTTCAAAGGGGCCTTCCCCTTTCTTTTTCTCTCTCGTAAGTATAAGTCCTCCCGAGTATCACCCTCTGGCTGCTTTTTGGTTGACGCCGAAAGCTTCTCTTGGGCAGTATCCTCGGTCTCCACGGTCTTGTTGGGCTCCTCCTCCTCTGGTGCTTTGTCTCCTACTGCCTTAGGTGCAAGGTCCAGACCCTCAGCTATCTCTTCAGTGTCGTCCTTTGTTTGCGGAGATGTTCTCCCTTCCTGTTCAGTTGGTGTAGGTGGCACCACCTCTGTTTCTATTGGGATGTCTTCCTGGTCATCAGCCGGTAAGGATACCGGCTCCTCCTCAGTGTTTATAGGAGCATCTTTCTCATCCTCACTTGATATCTCCACTGCACTAGACGTAGTGTTGGCTTCTACCTTCCCAGTCACCCCTCTTCCCAGGCACCTTTATGACACTCGTGTTGGTTTCTTCCTCGGAGCCATTGGGTCGTTCTTCAACACTAACTTCTCCACTACACACATCTCTGCATTTTCCCTAAATACTTTCAACCTATGACCATTTACGACAAAAGGTTCAGAGTTAGGAGCACTCCCTGAAATCTCTACCGCTCCATTAGAACGACGGGCGGTTATGATGTAAGGTCCTGCCCACTTTGATTTGAGCTTCCTAGGCATTAGCTTCAGTGGCCAACTTGGCGATCCTTGGTCCTCAGATTCTTGTCATGCCATAATTTAGTCTTTTCTTTGTACCACATGGCTGAGTCGAAAGACTCCAATCTTAGTTCTTCTAGCTCCTACATCTTCAGCTTTCTTTCATCCTCACAGGCTCTAGCATCCATGTTAACTTGCTGAACTGCCTAGTATGCTCGGTGTTTGAAGAGCTGTGAGTTTAATGGTCAGTGAAAGAGTGTTCAAAAATTAAAATCCCTTGATCCAAAAAATTCTCTAGACGATGTGTCTAGGAACTCAGAGAATCTTGAGCTACCTGTCGTTGGGCTCAATCACTACCTTAACCCCCCCTTCAAAACCCTCAACCCGCTTTAGCTAAAAAATTAGTACAGGGAAGCAGGGATAGAATCCACAGAGATGAATGCGTAAGTAAACATGTTCAAAGACCCGGAAACTATTTTTGGCTGTTGCCACACAATATTTGGGGTTGAGACTTACTTCCTAGACTTGGGAATTTAAAGAACTTATCCTAACAGCTAGATCTCGACAGGATCTTTAAAGCATGCATAAACCAGAATAAAGCAAGACAATTACTGGACCGAGCGAACAAATTTCTAAACTAACCTAGACTGGGGTAGAATTAGACGTGGGGACCATTCCCCAAAATGGCAGAGTACGACTGAAAAGCTGCAAAATAACTAACCTAAGGATTAGACGTAGGTTTAATCCCCGGCAACGGCGCCATTTGAAGAGCTATGAGTTTAATGGCCAGCGAAAGAGTGTTCAATAATTAAAATCCCTTGATCCAAAAAATCCTCTAGACGCTGGGTCTAGGAACTCAGAGAATCTTGAGCTACCTGTCGTTGGGCTCAATCACTACCTTAACCACCCCTTCAAAACCCTCAACCCGCTTTAGCTAAAAAATTAGTACAGGGAAGCAGAGATCGAATCCACAGAGATGAATGCGTAAGTAAACATGTTCAAAGAACCGGAAACTATTTTTTGGCTGCTGCCACGCAATTTTTGGGGTTGAGACTTACATTCTAGAGTTGGGAATTTAAAGAATTTATCCTAACAGCTAGATCTAGACGGGATCTTTAAAGCATGCATAAACCAGAATAAAGCAAGACTATTACTGGACCGAGCGAATAGCTTTCTAAACTAACCTAGACTTGGGAAGAATTAGACGTGGGGACCGTTCCCCAAAATGGCAGAGTACGACTGAAAAGCTGCAAAATAACTAACCTAAGGACTAACTAACAGCGACATCATCTTCTCTAACTTTTATCATGAAACAACCAGTGAAAAACAGAGCAAAGCAAAGATCAAAACAAAGTGAACGAAATTAAACCGATAGAAACGAAGAACAGGTAAAACTGATGCGGATCTACTACTACTAGACGAGGCAAATGAGAATGCAGAATTTAAACAACAAAATAAAGCGAAAATAAGTAGATCCATCCACGGGACGCTTAATCCACTCCGGATCCAAGCAATCCACAACAACCAAACATCATTTCCATCTCCGATCCTCACAAGTTTACGTAGATTCAACCAATCAACATTGAATTTCTCACAATCCAACTCCAAACTCAAATCAACCAACAATAATCAGCAAATCAAACCCACAACACAACAATAAGGTAAACGAAACAAAAATAGCGACATCCATTTCAAAATACGAAGTATTCAACGACAATAACGAAACAGAGCCGAGCCTCGAAAATCGAGGACTCAGAAAGTACGAAAAGTAAACTGGAAAGCAAATGATAATTGTTTCTTCGCCTCCGTAGAGACGGTGTTGCTCCACAATCAAGCTAGAACCTGAACCCCCGTACCAATTCCCCGTGATAGTGTGTGTAGAGAAGTGGGAAAACTAAGCTAAGAGCTGAAAAAGTGATGGAACGTGTTCTCTTCATGTTGAGCGCATGCTCTTATTTATAGTGGATAGAGCTTCTAGACTGTTCCTGTGATCCCCATTTTACCCTCCAATTTGATGCTCCTCAGTCTAGTAGCTCTTCCTTCTTCCGCTCATTTTTCCCCGCTAACTTCTTCTCCCAGACAACCTTTGTCTTCTTCCTGGCGCTAACGATTTCTCTACACACCTGACTTATAAAACCTTATTAGACCCAGAAAATCACAAAATATTACCACATAACCAATGCATGAAATTAGTCTTATCAGTGTTCAATTCCCATTGGTAAGTGACACATCTTTCCAAAAACAATACGGTACGGGGACATCCCTATTGGTGTCTTGTAGGCTGTTCGGTATGCTCGTTAGCTTGCAGGTGGTAGGGACTAGATAGTCGGTGATGGACCCCGTACTACTTCATCAAGGCTTCAATAGTATGGTTGCAAAAATGAGTTCCTTGATAGGATAAGATCTCCTTCGGCACTCTGAATCGGCTGAATATATGACTCTTGAGGAACTTAGCAACCTCTTTGGATTCACATGTGCTTGTGGCCTTAGCTTCGATCCATTTTGATACGTAGTTGACTGCCACCAGGATGTAGAAGTTTCCATAGGATGATGGAAATGGACCCATGAAATCCATGCCCCAGAAGTCAAACACTTCACACACAATTACTGGGACTTGTGGTATTTCATCTCTTGCAGAGATCCCACCGGTCAGTTGCCAACGGTCACAACTTTTGCAAAACTCGTATGCATCTCTGTTTAAAGTTGGCTACTAGAATCCGTTGTCCAGCACTTTCCTTGCAGTCTTCCTTGGTTCGAAGTGCCCTCCACATGCCAAAGAGTGGCAATGTGTTAATACATCCCTTTGCTCCAAGTCAGGAACACACCTCCTTATAACTTGATCGGCTCCTATCTTCCACAAATAGGGGTCGTCCCAAAAGTAGTATTTTGCTTCACTTTTAATCTTCAACCTCTGCGCCTTCGTATCGCTTAGTACCTCTGGGAGATCCCCTGTAACTAAATAGTTCGCTAGGTCTGCGAACCATGGCTCTTGCCCAACTCTTTCCTTTTCTTTCACTGTCGTTTTCCGGCCAATAAGATTCATAACTGCTTTCCAATCAATCCTTCTGGCCGAGAAGACTACTTCGCACAAATGTTCCTCGGGGAACTTGTCTTGTAAATCCTCACTACTTCCTTTATGCACGATCCTACTCAGATGATCTACTACGTTGTTTACGATCCCCCGCTTGTCTTCAACATCCCAGTCAAATTCTTGCAGCAGGAGTACCTATCTGATTAGTCTGGGTTTCGACTCCTTTTTGGCTATCAGGTACTTTATCGCCGCATGGTCAGTATAGACGATAACCTTCGATCCCAGCAAATATTGCCTAAAATTTTTGAACGAGTACACCACTGCCAACATTTCTTTCTCGTTGGTGTCATAGTTCTTCTGCGCCTGGTTCAGTATCTTTGACGCCTAGAAGATCAAAAAACCTTTTCCCATAGATCTTCTGGCCCAGTACAGCTCCTACTGCATAATCACTTGCGTCACACATCACCTCGAAGGGGTGATCCCTGTCAGGAGCGCGAATAATGGGGGTTGTCACCAACTTTTCCTTGAGGAGTTTAAAAGCTACTTCACAATTGGCGTCGAAAATAAATTCCACATCATTATGGAGGAGTCTGGTGAGAGGTTGGGCAATCTTGGTAAAATCTTTGATGAACCTTCGATAAAAGCCCGCGTGCCCCAGAAAACCTCTAATTTCCTTCTGGTTAGTAGGAAAGGGTAGTTTGGATATAACTTCCACCTTCACCTGGTCAACCTGGATTCCTCTTTCTGAAACCACATGTCCAAATACTATGCCTTCCCTGACCATAAAGTGGCACTTTTCAAAGTTCAAGACTAGGTTTTTCTCTTGGCATCTTTCTAACACCACGTCCAGATGTCGCAGACATGAGTTGAATGAATCTCCGTAGACGGTGAAATCGTCCATAAAGATTTCGATGCAGTCTTCAATCAGATCTGAAAAAATGCTCATCATGCATCATTGGAATATTCCTGGGGTGTTACAAAGACCGAACGGCGTTCGCCTATACGCATAAGTTCCAAGTGGGCAGGTGAACGTCGTCTTATCCTGGTCATATCCAAGCGGGTAGGGACCACGTAGATCTGCATGTATCCACTGTATCCGTCCAAAAAGCAGAAGTACTGCTTCCCAGCCAATCGCTCCAGCATTTTATCTATGAATGGCAGGGGGAAATGGTCCTTCCTTGTAGCGGTATTCAACTTTCGGTAGTCTATGCACATTCACCATCCAGTGACCAATCGGATCCAGTGACCAACCGGATCCAGTGACCAACCGGGTGGGCACTAGTTCATTTTTTTCATTCTTTACCACCTGGAAACCGGACTTTTTGGGGACCATGTGGACTGGGCTGACCTATTCACTATCTGGGACTGAGTAGATTATCCCTAGTGATAATAGCTTTAGTATCCCCTTCAGGACCTCCTCTCTCATGTTGGGGATTAACTTTCTCTGCGGGTCCCGATGTAGCTTGGCCCCATCTTCCAACCTGATATGATCCATACATACATCCAGACTTATTCCCATTAGGTCCGTCAGACTCCATCCAATGGCTTTCTTATTTTTTCTCAGCACAGCCAGTAGTCTTGGCTCGTGCTCCTCCGTTAGTTCATTGTTGTTAATAACTGGGTGTGAATCTGCTTCTCCATGGTAGGCGTACTTCATGTTGGCTGGCAGCTTTTTTAATTCGACTTGCGGTGGGGGAGTGAAAGTAGGTATGTTCCTTAGTGCGTACAGAAGGAAATAACAGGTTCCCTAGGTCCAGCAAATCCACTAGATCACGCGGTCTAGGAACTCGTTGGTCGCAGGAAATCTTGGTCGTCGGACACACAGAGCACTTTTTTCAAAAACCCTCAACCACTTTACTAAACCTAGTATAGGGAAGTAGGGATCGATCCCACAGAGAAGGATGCGTAATACTTATGTTCAAGGATTTGGATTTGTTTTTGGTGTTGGCTGTTGCCACGCATTTTTTCTTGGGTTGAGGAAAACAATTAAACTTGACTTGGGAATCTTAAAACTCCTAAGCTAATAGCTAGACCTAGGGGAAATAATAAGAGAACGTTGCGAGAAAATTAACTGCTCGATCACCAGATCTAAGAAAACTACTCCAATTACCTAGACCTAGGAAATAAACTGACTATGGGACCATGACTTAAAAAGCAGAGTACGTACGAAAAGCTGGCAGAATAACTAACTCTAGTATTAACTAATAGCGACATCATCTTCTACAACCAAATTGCGTAAAAACTCATAAGAAAATCAACATGAACGAAATCAAAGCAGAGCAAACTAAATCTAAGTCAAATTTATGCATAATCAACGAAGAACTAAACAGATCTGCAGACGCTAGACGAAGTAAAACAGAAAACAAGAAGAAAACTCAAATCCATCTAACAACTTCCTTTTCTCACTTCGGATCCAACCTCAGACGCTAAATCCACTCCGGATCCAAGCGTCCAACACAAACTCCAACCAACAGAAACACTTCATCACTTCAGATTCGAACAACAACCTCCAATCAGTCAATAAACCACAGATCTATCACCGAATTCCCATATCAAACACCACAACATCAAAATAAAACAGAGATCGACATAATACTTGTTAAAATAAACTTCCAGCAGCGAGATCTACGTAAATCAACTCAAAATATCACTCTAAACACAAATCAACAAAGCGAAAAGATAACGAGTATCATCACAGCCAAGTCGACTCCCAAAAGTGAAGTTCGACCGCAAAAGTGCAGAATAAACGGAATTAAAAGAGATTGTATCTTCGTCCACACGCGGACGGTGTTGCAACTTCGAAACTTCTAAAGAAAATAACCCTTCGTAACCCGACTATCCCAGATCTTCCATTCCCAAGTGTGTGTTATGTGTGTGAGCTAAAAGAGAGTGAAAAAGTGATATGATGTGCGTTGCATGCTCTTCTATATATAGGCATTGAAGTGGGGCCCAGCGAGGTATAGATAGACTTTGTTGCCCTCAGCTATTGACTCCCTCTGTCACGCCTTCTTTTCTTTTAAATCCTGCTCACTTCACTTCATTCCTTTGCTAGACCATCTCCTTCAGCATTTCCTCGATCTAACGATATAACCGATGTCCCTCTGACACACCTGGCTTAGGAAACGTGTTAGACCCAGCAAATTATAACGCTTTTCACCATATAACCGATGCATGAAATTAGCCTTATCAAACTGATCACACTTAAACCATACTTGTCCTCAAGTATAAAGACAAGAAAAGAAAAAGAATAAGGCAAATTTCAAGTAAGGTTATCTCCTGACCGACTCCTAGACCTAGACACAATTAAAAGCTTAAAAAGTTTAAGAACATACAAACACATAAACACATATACATGAGCTAGCTCCAACCTTTAGGCATCCGTCCCCACAAGATTAAGGTCAATTCAATAGGTTGCACTCCTCCAAATAGGCCCTTTCCCTTCCTTTACCTAGCCAATCTGTCAGCTTGTCAAGATAGCCTTTTACTTACCCGATTGTTGGATTCACTTGATCACTCATTCCTCACCAGGGATGTTAGGATCGATTCTCTCTTAAGTTAATGCTACACCACTGAAGCGTCGGGTTATGAGAGTTCCTCCTTTCCTGGGTCAGGCTATTATCTTTCCTACCTTCTAGACAACTTCCTTGTGGACTTCGTCCAGCTTATTCCTCCTTTTTTATATTTTTTTTCCCTTATATATATATATTTTATTTTTTTCCCCTGGACTTCGTCCAGCTTATTCCTCCATTTCTCCTCTCTTCTGGACTTCGTCCAGCTTATACCTTCATAACCCAATTTCCATTTTTTTCTCCTTCACAACTCTTCTCCCTAAACATTCAGTGGCGGCCCCTAAGCATGTGTTAGCTCGAAGTTATTTAAGGCTTATAACTCACTATTATAGTAGGGCTTCACAACTAAGTAAGTAGAGGCATCCTCCATCGTCCTCGCTTCACTCAGATTAACTAGGCTTATTACAGGAAAAAGCTTCTAAGTTGGAAAGCCTCATATCTTCAATTACTTTCACTAAGGGAATCATGCCGTATTATATTCACTGGCTCATGCGACGAACTTAGACTTACAGACTCTTAACATGCAGACAAAGTAATGCATTGACTCCTCTCCCCCTCCCACTTCACTCAAGCTTGTCCCCAAGCCATCGTCGTGAAGGGGGAAACAGAGAGATCAATGCAAAACAACAAAACAGGTTATAAAAAAAAAACAGAAACTTCTCACACTTAGACCAAGCATTGGGCTAAGTGGGAGAAAAACACAATAAAACAGAAAACACAAACTTCTCACACTTGGACCACGCAGTGGGCTAAGTGGGAGAAGACACAAACAATTATAAAACACACATAGGTAAAAGAAAAAAAATAATAAAAAAAACTAAAAGAATGAAAAATAAAAGTTACTTGGTCAAGGGATGGTGTTTCACTTCTAGGGCTGGCTCCCTCGAGAGCCAGACTGGAGTGGGATTCCGGGTCGGGTCATTCTTACTTTCTTCTTTGCTGGCTGCTCCAGCTCTTCTTCCTCCTGTGCTGCTTGTTCGGGTATTGGCTTCCTCACTATAGACTTCGGTTTAGATGGGGCTGGAACTTGTTTGGGAACGGCCGGGGGGATCAACTGCTTGAGCGATTGCTGCGATTGCCTGACGGAGGGACTTCTCTGAGTGGGCTGCTTGACTTCACTGCTGGATCCAGGAGTTGTCCTCGACTGGGTCAAGGGGAGCGTCTGCTGCATCTACTTTAACATTTTCATTGAAAGCTCTACTGCTTCCGTCATTCGCTCATTCTGTTTGGCGCACTTCACCGCCAAATCTGCAATGTTGCCCCTCAGGGTCTTCACTTCCTCCCGATTCCCATTCAACTCCTTCCTGATTCCACCAAGCTCCTTAATCATTTCCCTCCTCATTGACTGCATTTCCTTCTTCACGTCCTGGACTTCCTTGCGTAGCTCTTCAATCTCTTCACTTGGCATGGCTTCCTCGGCTTCCTCCGGCTCTGCTTTCACCTTGTCTCCCAACGAGTAGAAGAGAGTCTTGGTGCCGTGAGTCTGCAGTAACCCCTTGCTGAAAAAATAATCAACACTGAACACTTCTGGGGGTTCTCACATGACTACCAACGGAGCGTCCTTGGCAATTTTCATTTCTATATTTCTCTGGTGGTAAGCGCCGATGAGGGGCCAGGTGTACATATGACGCGCAGGGTGCTCGTCATTTGGTGGCACGCCTGCGCCAGCCAATATCCTAGGTGCACCTTTACACCTTTCGCCATGCACCATGTGAAGTAGAGGTCGGTAGTGGTGAGAGTTGAATTCGCGGTACCCATCAAATTATAACTGACAAACGTTTAAGCAAAGCGGAGAATCCGGTCTTCAATGTGGGAGGCCTTGGAGTAGCTGGACTTAAACGTCCCCGACTTGGGGTGCGTGACCAGTTCCCATGCCGTCTGTACTTTGAAACCAGGCGTGTTCTTCGGCACTCCAACCATCCTATCATTCCACGCCCCCTCTTCATCCTCGGCTTGGGTAAACAACCCTATCCGCATAGACCACTCCCTAATGCTCATCTCATACTCCTCATTAAAAAGCATGAACGTGATAGAATCCGCGTCGAGATCAGTGGTATTCTTCAAACGAAAAGTGGAGAAAAACTCCCTTGCTAGATCCACTGGCACCATCTCCTGACTGTGTTGTAACAACCACTCAAATCCTATCGATTGGATACAAACGCGGAATTCCTTATCACATGCAATCATTTTAAGCTCCCGCGAGCTGTACTGCTTCCCTGACTTGGCCATCTTCCCGGCGCTACACCTTTCCTTATACACAGTGATCCCTTTTTGGTCGTCGAACTGCCTCATCTCTTCTAACAACTCTTTAGTCAGCCAGACTTCCAGATGTCCTGGAATTGGCTCTTCTTCAGCTTCTTCAGAGTCATAGATGGGTTCAGGGATTGGCTCATCTTGTTCCTCGACAGAGGGTTCCTCGGTTATAAGGGAAAGGGTCTCCTCGACCTCCTGGATGGAGGGAGCTTTCCTAGACCGGGTAGATGAGGTCGCCGCCGCCTTTCCTTTCCTCGCCCTTTCCATGGCCAAGCGGCGCTCCTCCTGGTGCGCCTCCTTTCTGCCCTCTGATCAACCTTCGGTTCATCTTCATCCTGGTCGCCTACCAGGTCCACGATCAATTTCAGCCCTCCTTCGGGCTCCGGTACTCCAGTCGTGAGTAGATCTACTTCTTCCAATAGCTTTTCTAGGGTTTCCCCCTCGCCAACCAACATCGGGGTTGCCCCCTCAATATAAATGGGGTTCTCCCCCCTGACATCTCCTGGGGTTACCCCCTCTTCCATGGGTTCAGGGGTTGCGCCCCTGAAATCAGTTGGGGTCTCGTCCCCAGTTTCTAAAAGGGGTTTCCCCCACAGCAACATTCTCTAACACAGGGGTTTTCCCCTCAATCACACTATCCACAATAGGGGTTACCCCCTCCACCACTTCATCGAAAACAGGGGTTTCCCCCTCACAAACTTCCCTACCTTCAAGATTAGGGTTCTCAGGTTCTTGCCTTTCTGTCTCCACCATGGTTTCGTCGTTCGTCGATCCGTCACCCTTCGGCCGTTCGTGCACTGCCTCCTCTTCCTCCGCCTTTGTGAAGCAGTTTCTGCATGTTGAGATGTAGAATCTTGCGGTCCTTCTTCATGAAGATTCGCCGGTTGTGCAGCCGAGTCTGCCGAAATCGTTAGTGGTGGTACGACCGGCGCAGACGGCATCAGGCTAGCGGTGAACAGGGAATACACTTCTTTTGCTTTCTCGACGCTCCCCACTTTCTGCGTCAATTCTGCCAGCAGGGCTGGGTCGTACACCGTGCTTTATGAACTTCCGGTGCGTTGGGTAGAATCCATCGGTGCAGATCTGGTTAGGGTTTAGTTTCTCGAGAGAGAGAGCGAAGGTAGAGAGAAGGGAGAGTAAATCATATTTCGTCAATTTGGGATTATTGGAGAGAGAAGGACGACGGTTGCTTTTCTGATGAAAAGATGGTGCGGTTGCAGGCATGATGTAAGCAACCGTACAACTTCGATAAATATTGACCAGATTTTGAATTTCAAAATATCTTTTTCCCTCCTTGACTCCTTCCTCCAGGCTCCCCTTGACTTCTCCCCTCAGGTTCTTCTCTAGCTGATTCCCTCGACCATGTCCTATATAACAAAGAAATGAAGGTTCCAGACTCCTAGGTCAAGGTTAGAGTATAAAAATATCGGTTCCCTTCGGAGTCTGGTGCTTCGAAAATATTTTTGGATTTTTTAAGTTTGAAAAGCAATTAAACTATTTACACACTTTTTTGTATTCCCGAGATTCCCTGGTTCAGTTTGTAATTTCAAAATTGTTAACTTACTCCTTGACCCAGGAATTCATCGGGAATATCCCCCGTCCGTTTAGGCGATAGTAGGGAGTGCATGTAGTGGAACTTCGTCCACAACACACAACTCGGAATTATCCCTATAGACTTTCACTTTATGACCATTGACAAGGAAAGGAACAAAGTTTGGAGCACTTCCCTGGATCTCCACTGCTCCGTTTGCTCGGATGCCGATGATGGTATATGGGCCGATCCATTTAGACTTCAGTTTTCCTAGCATTAGCTTGAGCCGAGACTGAAAAAGGAGCACCTTCTGTCCCACATGAAGTTCCTTGACCCGGAGATTCTTATCATGCCATAACTTCGTTCTTTCTTTGTACCACATGGCAGACTCAAATGACTCCAGCCGAAGTTCCTCCAATTCTTGCAATTGTAACTTCCTCTCTTCTTCGCAAGCTATCGGCTTCATATTCAGTTCTTTCACTGCCCAGTATGCCTTGTGCTCAATACCAACAGGTAAGTGACACGTCTTGCCAAACACAAGTCTGTAAGGCGACATTCCAATAGGCGTTTTAAAAGCAGTTCTGTAAGCCCACAATGCGTCCCCGAGTCTCTTGCTCCAGTCCTTCCTTGACGGATTAACTGTTTTCTCCAATATCACCTTAATCTCGCGATTAGAAATCTCTGCCTGGCCATTAGACTGAGGATGGTAAGGAGTCAACACTCTATGGTGAACACCATATTTCTTCATCAAAGCCTCGATGGTGCGATTACAGAAATGAGTCCCTTGATCCGAGACGATGGCCGAGGAACTCCATATCTGTTGAAAATATTGGCCTTCAAGAATTTTGTCACCTCCTTCGATTCGCATGTTATGGTGGCCTTAGCTTCTATCCACTTAGACACATAGTCCACTGCAACCAATATATATGTATTCCCACAAGACAATGGGAACGGTCCCATAAAGTCCATTCCCCACACATTAAAAATTTCGCACACGATCACCGGGACTTGAGGCATCTTGTCTCTTCTTGAAATTCCCCTCGTCTGTTGGCACCTCTCGCAACATTGGCAGAAATTAAAAGCATCCCTATTTAGTGTCGTCCAATAAAAACCGTTGTCCAAGACTTTCCTCGCTGTCTTCCTTGGTCCAAAGTGGCCTCCACATGCTAACGTGTGGCAATGAATTAACACATCTCTTTGTTCCATTCGGGAATGCAGCGTCTAATCACTTGATCTGAGCACATTTTCCACAGGTAAGGATCGTCCCAAAAGTAATATTTAGCTTCACTTCTAATCTTCATCCTCTGGGCCCGGAAAACTTCGTCTGAACTTGGCATCTCTCCCGTGACCAAGTAGTTGGCTAAATCAGCAAACCATGGCTCTGCATTTAGTGTGCGCTTCCCTTTATCCGATTCCCCTAGACCGGTCAGAGCCAAAACTGCTTCCCAGTTAGGTGGTCTAGGAAATTTCTCCAGCAGGTACAAATGCTCCTCGGGGAAGGCATCGGGTATGGCCTCTTCTGTTTCCCCCTGATGTATTCTGCTCAAGTGATCAGCTACTCTATTCTCTGTTCCTCTTTTGTCTCTTACTTCCCAATCAAACTCCTGCAAGAGTAACACCCAACGGATTAATCTCGGCTTAGATTCTTTCTTAGTCAACAAGTACTTAATCGTCGCGTGATCCGTGAAGACTACAACCCTTGACCCAAGGAGATAGGGTCGGAATTTTTCAAACGAGTATACGACAGCCAACATTTCCTTCTCCGTGGTGTCATAATTTTTCTGAGCCTGATTCAGCGTCTTGGAAGCATAGAAGATCACATAGCCTTTTCCATCAATTTTCTATCCTAGGACAGCTCCCACAGCAAAATCGCTCGCAACACACATTATCTCTAAAGGATGGCTCCAGTCTGGTGCCCTGATAATTGGTGCTGATACTAACCTGTCCTTAAGCAACTGGAACGCCCTTTCGCATCCTTCGTCAAAGACGAATTCCACGTCATTATGTAACAACCGAGTGAGTGGTTGCGCGATTTTTGCAAAATCCTTGATAAACCTCCTATAGAACCCGGCATGGCCTAGGAAGCCTCTCACCTCTTTTTGGTTCGTAGGGTATGGTAATTTTGATATCACATCCACCTTTGCTTTGTCTACCTGAATACCCCTCTCAGAAACCACGTGACCCAGGACAATGCCTTCAGTCACCATGAAGTGGCATTTCTCAAAATTCAACACTAAATGCTTCTCTTGGCATCTCTGTAACACTAGATCAAGGCTGGCTAAACAAATATCAAATGAGTTCCCATATACAGTGAAATCGTCCATGAATATCTCAATGCATACTTCTAACAGATCCGAGAAAATGCTCATCATACACCGTTGGAAAGTTCCCGGCGCATTACACAATCCAAACGGCATTCTTCGGTATGCATATGTACCAAAGGGGCACGTGAATGTGGTTTTCCCTTGGTCCTCTGGATTAACGTAGATTTGGAAGTAGCCGTTGTATCCATCAAGGAAACAAAAGTACTGTTTGCTTGCCAGTCTTTCCAGCATCTGATCAATGAAAGGTAAAGGAAAATGATCCTTCTTTGTGGTTTCGTTCAACTTCCTGTAGTCGATGCACATCCTCCATCCCGTCACTAATCTGGTGGGTACCAACTCATTCTTTTCATTCTTAACAACCTGTATTCCAGATTTTTTTGGTACCATATGGACAGGACTGACCCACTCGCTGTCAGGAATGGAGTAGATAATCCCTAGAGCAAGCAATTTTAACACCTCCTTTAGGACCTCCTCTCGCATGTTCGGGTTCAGTTTCCGTTGTGCATCTCGATAAGCCTTTGCACCTTCTTCTAAACGAATGTGGTGCATACAAAGATCCGGACTTATTCCCACCAAATCTGAGAGAGTCCATCCTATTGCTTTCTTGTTTCTTTTGATGACTTCCAATAACTCCTTCTCTTGCTCCTTGGTCAAGTTGCTGTTGAATATTACCAGAAATGTCTCATCCTCCTCCAAGTAAGCGTACTTGAGGCCCGGTGGAAGTGTCTTCAGCTCCCTTTTTGTTCCATTCGTCTCCTGGGGCAAGGGATTTTTGTCCGTAATTTCTGGTTACGTCTCCTTCCCAGACCCAGGAGATTTTTCCAGACTAACCACATAAGCCGATCCCGTAGATCTAGCTGACTCAGGGCTTTTGCAGAATTCCATAATGGCCTCCGTGAGTTCTTCATCTGTCAATTCTGCTGTGTTCATTGCTGCACACCATCCTACAACTTCTCTGTCAATCGAATGACTCAACTCCGAGTTGTCGATTTGTTCCTGTATCAATTCCGTCTCAAGATACTCTTGGACTAAAGGGTTAATAACATCAATAGCATAGAGATTCTCAACATCTAAAGGCCTTTTCATCCCCTCATCTATGCTAAAGGTATACTTTTCCAAGTTATAGTCCAAGCAAATTGTTCCATCAAAGACATCGATAATGGTCTTAGCAGTACGCAAAAATGGTCTCCCTAAAAGTACCCCACTGGACTCAGCAGACTCATTATCATTCATTTTGATCACATAAAAATCAGCAGGATATAGGAAATCATGCACCTTGACTATGACATTTTCCAACACTCCTTCAGGGCAGATGCAAGTTCTATCTGCTAACTGAATCACTACCTTGGTAGCAACCATTCTCACCCCAGTCAACTTCTTATAGATCGAAAGTGGTAAAACATTTATTTACACCCCTAGATCACACATAGCATGCTCGACCTTGATATCCCCTAGAGAGATGGGTAATGTGAACATACCTGGGTCGGTGCATTTTGAGGGCATCCTTCTCTTTTGTATCATAGCAGACATAGTCTCCCCGATCACAATTTTCCCATCTGGCTTGGTCTTCCCTGCAATAAACTCCTTGATAAACTTACTGAAGGCAGGCATTTTTAAAGCTTGCAAGAAAGGCAGGTTGATTTCCAACTTGCTAAAAATCTCCATGAGATCCTCTGTATCATCCTTTTTCTTCTTCGCCTCCCCGCGATATGGAAATGGTTTTGCTCGCTTTACTGCATTTGTGGAAGTCCCAACCTGGGTTTCATCAACTCCATTTTTTCCTTCCTTACTCACTTCTTTAGGTTCGGGGTCTAGGAAGAACGGGTCCCTTGGTCGAGGTAGGGATCCCCCTAAATCTCCCTTCTGGAGGTCTTCCTGGACAAGGACTTCCCTGGGTCTAGCGCATTCCTCTTGATGTTGCTGACTCTGTTTCCCTTCACTAGCCTGCATAGGCACTTCCTCATCAATTTCCAACGTCGGCCCTTCATAACCCCGCCCAGATGTCAAGATGATTTGACTAATGTTTGCTCGATCTGGCGGTTTGACGGTGGCAGGAAGTTTCCCTTCATTCCCTCGCATCTCATTCAAGGAAACTGCGATCTGGGAAAGTTGCTTTGCCATCATGTCCATGGCGGCTTTATGTTCAGACTGAGCATCTTGTAACTTGTGCATCATGTCATTGTTGGAGTGCAGGTTACCCTGCATGAACTGCTGTGAATTCACTAGATCATGGACCATGTCATCCAAACTCCTCTGTGGTCTGGAGTTGAATTGACCAGAATTTGGTCCTTGACCTTGGTTTTGATGATAGTTTCCATGATAATTGTTGTATTGGTTGTTAGACCCTTGATTTCCCTGATGGTTATTATACTGGTTACCAGACCCTTGATTCCCTTGATGATTTGGTTGGGAATTCTGGTAGTTTCCTTGGTTATTTCTCTGATGAGGTGGCACATAGGAACTCCCTGGATTGTTCTGATTTCTGTTTCCCCAATTAGTTTGATCTTGATTCCTGTAACCCAGCTGCAATTGCCCCTCTTGACTTTTCCCTGACCAGTTGGACTGCCTCTCCGGAGGGTGTGCATAATTCGTGAGCTGAAGTGGAGGTGGCTGGCCTTGATCATGGTCAGTCCATCTGAAGTTTGGGTGAGTCCTCCATGGTGCGTCCCTCTGTCTTCCTTGGTTCCAACTTCCGTCGGGATTTCAACTTCCCATCGAATTTGCCTGAGCTTGACACTCCCCTTCGCAGGGCTGACTGAAACGCCCCGCTTTTTCAAACCCTAATTTTGTGACGTGGAAATTTTGCATTAAATGCTTTTAATGCTATGACATACGTGAAGTTAAATGATAAATGATTTATTGCAATATTCTGTGTGACCTAATTGCGATTTTGAGTTGAGATTGAGTTGAATGGTCAACTTGTTGAATATGTGACGTGGCTATTGAATAGTCAACATGGTGGAAAATATGACGTGGCCGTGGAGTGGTCAAAGTCGTTGGAAAATGTGGAATGGAGGTGGAAATTCGAATATGGGAATATTTTGATGTGGGGAAAATAATTGTGGTGAAATAATATCCTAAGGGATGAGTGAGAATTTAATAGGAGCATTATGACCCTCTCCTATTTATTGGAAAGAAATCCTATTTTTCTTGGATTTAATTATTGCTTGGGATAATTATGCAAATTAAATCCAAAGTCCGATTATTCCTTTATTTCATGAAAATTTTGAAAACCCTATGTTGGTCTAGAGGGATTTTTCGAAAATCCTTATATTATGGGAGAATGGATTATTTTTATTATATTACTAGATCCCTTGTTTATTCTCTTCCATAAATAAATTCAAATATCCTAGCATATCTTGTCAAATCTAAGAAGATCTTGCCATATCCTAATTAAAATAGGATTTAAATTAAATTCCTTCTAAGGAATTAAAAGTGACGCCACTTTTCCTTTTAAATTGGGGAGTATTATTATTATTCTTGCTCCGTGATATTTTATTCTACTCCGTGAAATATTCAAATTAAATCATAGGCTAATTAAATAGCCTAAATTTCGAATTCCCTACTTTTCCTCAACCAAATTAACGCCACTTCCCCAACAAATCTCTCCTAAATCTTTATTTATTTAATTATTGGATTATATCTTGCACTCTATAAATAAGAGTGAGAAACCTAAACCCTAGCACTACAGAAAAACCGCCCCCCACTCCCAAAAATCTCGACATCTCTCTTTCTCCCCACTCTCTCAAATTTGTCTTCTACCTTCTCCATTAATTCTTCATCTTTTGGAGAAGAATTGAAGCTGCAATTCAAGAAATCATTGAAGAATCAAGATTCTACTTGTTTCTACCGTTTGTTTTTGCAAGAAAAGGTACTTCTATTATTAATCTTTTCTTCCTCTACCGATTAATCGGTGTTTCTGAGTCCACATGCATTTAGAACGAGGGAAGGGGAAATTAATCGGTGAATTCGGATGCATGTGTGTGTGTGTGTGTGTGGCCGAGAGTGTGTGTGTGTATGTGCATGCCTCGGTAGGCGTGCACGTGTGTGTGGTGTGTGTGCGTGTGTTGTGTGTAGAGAAGCACTCATGCATGACACGAATTGATGATAAATCTGGAATTGTTGTGTGAATAAAAACGATATGATAATCGTACTTTGATTTTGATTGGTGATATTGAAAATAATCGATGGGAAAAGGGAAACGTGAGATCATGCATAATTTTAATCCATGATTTGAGACTTATTTGAAAAATATGAACTAAAGGTGATAGTTCGCGTTCCCGGTGTGATATCAAGAAGAAGTTCATTTTTGTTGAACTCGAACGAAATCGAGGTGGGCTTTATTCTTAAACTCTTCTATATGCAAATTTATGATGTTGGAGAAATAAGGGTGGATTAAACTGTTATGCCATGCCTATGAATTATTTTGGATATTTTGTATGCTTGATGCCTAGATTGTGAGTACGCTCCATTAGGCTACAGTGGCTATATAAACGAATTCGGGTCTGAGTAGGGCCGCAAACCCTATCAGGCTAGTGTACACTGGGGATCGGCAGCCGTCCTTGCTAGTCGGCCGATCTCGTGGGCGAAAGTGTGGCCACACTTCGTCGCACCATATGAAAGGATAATTGATGAGAAAATGGGAGGTATTGTTTGACTGGCCAGTCCATGAAATATTTTGTGATACTCGATGCTTATCTTTATATAAATGCAAAACCTCGAGTTCACTATGGTAAGGGTGGCATAACTATAAAATGTTTTGGCATGAGTCCACTGAGTATGTTTAAAATACTCAGCCCCGCATGTGTTTTCCCTATGTGCAGGTTGAGCGGCGATGGGCGGTCGGTGGTGTTGAGAAGATTGAATCGAATAATATGGATGGTTGGGTTTTTGAGTGTAGTCGTGTCTTCATACATGGCTCCGCTTTCTCTTGAAATGCTTCCGCTGAATATTTTTGGAAAAACTTATTATCTTGGTTGTTTCGAATCTATTTCTTTGATTTGGAATGTTGGGAAATATTGCGTTTTGTTGGAGTTGAGTTAAACCTTTGACTTTTGAGCTTAGTCTATTATATCTTTTAAATCTTGATTCTCGTGAGTAGCCGTTGAATTTTTGCCTTGATACTTCATTAAATGCTTGGTCAAGTCTCTTTAAATGAAACCCTAGTCTACATTTTTGTCGCCTTAAGTTCTCCTAGTTAACAGACGCCGTATTTATTATACCCTAGAAATGCCGGGCTGTTACAGTTGGTATCAGAGCCTCAGTTTTTTCCGCTCTGGACCCAAGAGTCTTGTTGTAATAAATCTGAAATTTGTGGGAATTGATTAAATAATAATTGTTGAAGACTCAACACCACGACTCGTCTCCGCTCAACCACGAAGAAAGAGGTAACCCGTATCTTTGAATATTGATTTGAATCATGAAATGTTGAAAGATGAAGCGGATGGAAGTTGTTGTGATATTTGGAAATTTGTGTTGGAATATGAAATGATGATTATGCATGCAATTGCTAACTGTGATTATGCAAAAATAAAAGATGAATGTTGTTATGCAAGTGATTTGCGACCAAGATCGCTACGAATTGAATAAATGAAATTCTATATGATTTGTGATTACGTGACTGTTCGGTGAACAATGATATGAGTTGAACTTGAGCATGCTATATTTAGTTGAAAATTGTGTTGTGATTGGAAAATTTGTATGACGATATCGAACTTGGAGGCATAAAAACGCCGAATGCGAGGCGAACGAACTTGCGAGAACGAAATTGCGAACTACCGAAACGCGAAAAATATATATATATATATATATATACGAGCCTTTTTGTCTCGGAAATGAAATTCCGTTTATTCTTGATATGATATTATCTTCACACCTCTATCGTTCGACCTATATATATGTTAGGTTTGGTATACTGAAAAGCATGTTTCGAGCAAGTTTCGCTCGAATAGAATCTTGCTTGTATACGTAAAACTCTATAATCCACTTTTAACCCGATTCAGTATTATTCGAGCAGTTTCGCACGAATAGAATCAGTATATTATTACATTGTGTTTGCTTGTGCATTTATAAGATGTTTTATAAACATTTAAATGTATAAGAAGCAAACAAAGTCTAAGTCTTTTGCTTAGTAGACTGGTTGTGGGCGTCGTCCACTTTAAGGTAACACAGTCGGTTCTATGCAATGCTTTGCAAAAGAAAAAGAAGAATTTCACAACCCAGATAGGCTCTACCTATCGTGAAAGGTTGCAATGTCAGTCCGATTATTTCTAAGCCTTACTGAAATAAGATGACGTTGGTGTGGTATAGCACTGAATGGATCTAACAGCAAGACGTGTCTTTATGCTATCTACTGAAAGACTAGGTCTTGATAAATAACTATTTCTTAATCTACATACGTTAGCATTGAGCATACGGTATTGATTATGCACTACTTTGACTTATCAAATGGTGCGGGTTTTTCGCAACCCAATAGTCCTGATATATTGGGTAGTGGTGATTAATATCTAGCGGTGCTAGGATTGCTATTATGTTGAATCGTGCGCGAGGTGAGTCTCGTTTGATAACGTCCTCAAGAGGAGCTTGAACAAGGTTTTATTATTCAGAAACTGGCCAGTTGGAGTTTTATTACTCTATGAATAATAAATAAGTGTTTCTTGCTAAGTCCACTCTTGGAATTAATAAGATGTTAATTAATTAAGTCCATAGCAGACATTAATTAATTAATGGACATTTATATCTTAAGCGCGGAAAATAAATAATATTAATAACGGAAACCCGGATTACTTGTAATTTCGGATTTGGATGGGGAGTGCAATATTACTTCTGTAGTGGCTGCTCGTAATATTCCAATTAAAAGCTTATATTAAATTGTGGGTTCAATTTAATTAGTAAAAAGCTAATTGGGCGAGCCCATATCCAAAACCTTCCATAGATCCCTGTCTGGGCCCATAAGGAACTTAATATAAATAGGAGAATAAAGGAGACAGAAGAATCACAATTTTCATACTTGAAATTTTCGAAATTTTCGGCCCCCCCAGCTGAAGGAGATTTCGATTTCTACTCCTTTTCCCAAAAGGATTTCTTCTGTCTTCTTTATTCGAGTCCTAGTATTTTGATAAGATCAGTCCACCCTGATATCGAGATACAGTTCGGAAACCAGAGAGAAGATCCGTGGTCTAGTATTGAAGATCATCACGTGGAGAAGGCGCGAGCAATCGACGATTCTTTGGAGAATCAAATCGGTAACTCTAAACCGTAGAATTCATGTTTTAGGATTTACTTTCTTTGAGCATGAATTATTTGCGTTCTTGCATGCAATTATCTGTTTAACATGTGAATTGATTAATCGCATAATCGGTCAAATAGATCCGTGTCTGATTTATTTATTTGTACAAGTCTTCCGTTGTGCAAGGGGCACCAAACCCCAGCAATATATATATATATATATATATATATATATATATATATATATATATATATATATATATCCCTCGTATACTCTCAGCATCATTCGAAATACACTATTGATATTTTCTTCGATCCTTGTTCTGATGCTGAGATTTCTTTTGTAGATGCCTAATCAGTATTACGCACCGATGCGCGACCGTTACGCGAAGAACAAGGTTTTCCCCGTCAAGACCTACCAAGAGTTTGAGTGGGACGGAAAGTCCTTTCTCCTAACCTACGGCGCTGAATTCTACGATCGTTGGATGGATGCATGCGCGTATGGTGGAGTTACCCATCACGCGGGGATCTCGAGATTGATCCACAGCCTGCCTTCTCCATGGAGCGAATGGACTGCTCAAGCTGCGATACCGTTTACGTGGTTCAGTCCGCCCGAGTACAAGCCTCGAGGCGATATGATCGGCTTGATTGGAGTGCTACTCCCAGCCATGGCAGCTGCAAGGCATGGACCGCCGCTTAGTCCTCCAGCGCACAAGTACCCGCCGGGTCAGGCTCGTCGATGGAGATATCGTCGTGATAAGGAGCCGCACGTTGATCGTGTCCCTACTAAACCAAGGCTTAGGACTCGTACGTCTAACTCGTTGGTCATAAATGTGAACGTGGAGGACATGCGTGCGATAACCCCTCCGCCCCCGGATGTTGGTGGATCAAGCGAGGACGAGGAACCTTACGAGGAAGGGCACGACTTGGACATGGGAAATGTCGATGAGGATGAGGACCCCGAAGAGGATATGAACGATATCGACTAGGAGTGATAGTCGTGGAAAATATTGTTTTGCTTCCCCCATAATTTTTGAATATTTTTGCTAAACTTTTGCAGTACCTTTCTATTTCTTTTGCTCTTTTGAATTCCGTTGATACTAAGGCCTCTTTGAGGCAATGTTTTGATTAATATGCTATGGGGAGAATTTTTTTTTTCTCACTACCTTATGATGCAATGGATTTCCATATTGTTTCCCATGCCATTGAGAAAATTTTCTATCACTATGTTATCATGCCGTCATATCATCACACCACTATCTTTGAATATCTGATTGCGCCTTATACTTTCCACTTGAATTGCATAAGTGCCTCTTAATTACAGCTACCTTGTTGATAAGGACCAATGATTCTTTTGATACCATATGGTGCAACCGATTTTGTGATGCTACTTGTGAAATCCACCTATGTGATGAACTTTTGCTTGGCCATATACACCAAAATAATTGTCCTATGCACCTTGGTATACCACGCGATTGTTGATAGAATTTTGAGAATAATCCGTGTATTGATAAATCAGAATGCCGCCGAGACGCCATAACCGTCAACCGACACCTCCGCCTTCAAGCAAGGAAAGTGTGACGCAGTCAATTCAGACACCGCCGCCTCCCCCACCCCCGGTTGATCGGGAAATAGTGAAGCTGTTCTTGGAACAGAAACCACCTGTTTTTGACGGACTTGGAGAACCGGCCAAGGCTGAATCATGGATCCGCGCGATAGAGCGTAATCTTCGCGATCTTGGGATGCAATGATAGGGAACGGATGAGTTGCGTTACTCACCAACTAATCGGAGCAACCGACTTTGGTGGGATACTAGAACGAAGACCTTGACGCGAGACCAAGTAGAGGCAATGACGTGGGAAGATTTCAAGACTGAATTGTACAACAAGTATGTACCGAAGAGCTATCGGAAAGCGAAGGCATCCGAGTTCCATAATCTGACTCAAGGACGCATGACCGTGACCGAGTATGATCGAGCGCTCAACAGCATGACCCGATACGCCCCTGATCAAGTCGACACTGATGAGAAGCTGTCCGACAAGTTCCGTGAGGGGCTGAGGTCCGAGATAAAGATGTCATTGGCCAGTCGAGGGAGACTCACCTACGCTAAAGCTTTGGCACTCGCGTTGGATATTGAGGCAGCAATGCCTAGAGAGAGAGCAAAGGAGAACTCTACACCGTCCCTGCCCCCATCACATCACTCCCGAGAGAAGAGAAAGTGGGAGGATTCTAGGAATTTCTACGATGGGAAGCAACACCAGTCGAATCAGCATCGATCCCAGCACGGAGGAGGGCAACATACGTCTAGCCAGAGAGGAGAGTATCGACCCAGGGCACCGCAGTGCAATGTGTGCTCTAAGTACCATTTCGGAGAATGCTGATATCAGAACGTCGTCAAGTGCTACACCTGCGGAGGAAACGGCCACTACTCTAGGGAGTGTACGAATAACAAGCTAGGATCGGGATCAAGGCAGAACGATCAAGGGTCCCGTCAGCTATCGAGGCAGAAATCGCGACCAATCGTCGCGGCAGCAACAGCCTCACCGCCCAAGACTTCCTCCACAAGCTAGAGCGTTCGCGTTGGAGCAAAAGAAGCCGAAGAAAGAACAAGATGAACGCGAGAAAGGAAATTTGACAGGTATGGGCGAAATTCTCAACACCCCTGTTGTTGTGTTGTTTGATACGGGCGCGTCGCACTCGTTTATATCTGAGCTGTGTGTGCACACGTTGGGCTTGTCTACTAGCGAATCTGAACATAGGATTATGGTGTCCTCACCAGTAGGAGGAACGATAGAAATATCTCGAACGTGCTCGAACATAGAAATCGTGCTAGGAGAACTTAAGATAGTCGCTCACGATTTACAAGTTATGGCGATGAATGATACCGACGTGATCCTAGGCATGGACTGGTTGGCCGCGAGTTACGCAACGATTCGTTGTAAGGAGAGACAAATATCCCTACAAGCTCCGGGAAAGGAACCTATCGTGTATCATGGCATCTCGAGGAACCGGCGAACTGCGATAATCTCTGCACTGCAAGCTACCGCGATGATGAGAAAGGAGCGACCTGCCTATCTCGTCTATCTTCACAGCGATGAGAATGATGAAATAAGAGTGGAAGACGTCGCTGTTGTGCGGGAATTTCCAGATGTTTTTTCCAAAGTGTTACCTGGACCGCCGCCGGATCGACAATTGGAGTTTACAATCGATCTCGAGCCGGGAGCAGCACCCGTATCCAAAGCACCATATCGAATGGGGCCTAAGGAGTTGGAGGAACTCAAGATACAACTCCAAGAGCTCATGGACCTAGGTTTTGTTAGGCCTAGTGTTTCGTCGTGGGGCGCACCAGTTCTTTTCGTAAAGAAGAAGGATGGATCAATGAGGATGTGCATCGACTATAGGGAGCTAAACAAATTGACTCTTAAGAACAAGTATCCACTGCCGAGGATAGATGACTTGTTCGATCAACTTCGAGGAGCCGGAGTCTTTTCAAAGATGGACTTGAGGTCCGGATATCACCAGCTACGAGTACGAAGGGAGGATATACCGAAGACTGCGTTTCGCACAAAATATGGACACTACGAGTTCGTTGTAATGCCGTTTGGACTGACGAATGCCCCAGCGGTATTCATGGATTTGATGAATCGTGTTTTCCACCCGTACTTGGATAAATTCATCTTGGTGTTCATCGATGACGTTTTAGTCTACTCGAGGAACGAGAAGGAGCACGAGGAGCATCTACGAATCGCTTTAGAGACTTTGAGAAACGAGAAGTTGTACGCTAAATTCAGCAAGTGTGAATTTTGGCTGAAAGAAGTAAATTTTCTTGGACACATTGTATCGGCAGAAGGAATCAGAGTGGACCCCGCCAAAGTTGAAGCCGTGCAACAATGGAAGTCACCATCAACCCCAAACGAGATTCGGGGTTTCCTAGGTTTGGCAGGATACTATCGAAGGTTTATAGAAGGGTTCTCTAAGATAGCGAGACCAATGACGCAACAACTTAAGAAGGGAGTCAAGGTGAATTGGACTCCAGAGTGTGAAGCAAGCTTTCAACTCTTGAAGGAGAAGTTGACCTCCGCGCCAATTTTAGCTGTGCCAGAATCTGGAGTGAACTATGTAGTCTACACCGATGCTTCGAAGGTTGGACTAGGATGCGTATTAATGCAGAACAACAAGGTGATCGCCTACGCGTCACGACAGTTGAGACCGCACGAGTTGAATTACCCAACACACGATTTGGAGCTAGCGGCAGTGGTTCACGCCCTAAAGATTTGGAGGCATCATCTCTACGGAGTTCGATGTGAAATCTTTACGGACCACAAGAGCTTGAAATATTTCTTCGAGCAGAAGGACTTGAACATGCGACAACGAAGGTGGCTCGAACTTGTGAAGGACTACGATTGTGGTATCAATTACCACCCCGGAAAAGCAAATGTGGTGGCAGACGCTTTGAGCCGAAAGGACCATTCGCAACTAGCTTTCCTAACGGAAGAGGAAAGTTTGATACGAGAGTTTAGTAATTTGCGATTGGAAGTAATAAGGGCACCTGAAACGGTGGAAAGACGAATCGCCACCTTAGTGGTGGAACCAGATTTGAAAACAAGAATCGTTGCAGCGCAATGAATGGATGCGAAACTCGAAGAGATTCGAGTGGAAGTGAGAACGGGCAAATCGGGAAATTTTAGTGAAGAGTCCGATAATGCCCTCATCTTTGAAGGAAGACTATGCGTGCCTGACAACGAGGAACTCAAGAATGAGATCATGAGTGAAGCTCATGAGACTCCATACACTGCTCACCCGGGAAGCACGAAGATGTACCAAGACTTGAAGAAGTCATTTTGGTGGAATGGTATGAAGAAGGATATCGCGGCATTTGTGGAGCGTTGCTTAGCCTGCCAGCAGGTGAAGGCTTTACATCAATGACGTTATGGAAAATTACAACCGTTGGAAATACCAGAGTGGAAATGGGAGCACATCACCATGGATTTCGTGACGGCTTTGCCAAAGACTCTCAAAGGAAACACCGCCATCTGGGTGATTGTGGATCGACTCACCAAATGTGCGCATTTCATACCGATTCCGATAACGCATGGATCGGATAGACTAGCTCAAATCTACATACGAGAGATCGTGCGATTTCATGGAGTCCCAGTGACGATTACGTCGGATCATGACCCGAAGTTCACGTCAAAATTTTGGATTAGTCTACAGCACGAGCTTGGAACACGATTGAACTTTAGCACGGCGTTTCACCCGTAGTCCGATGGACAATCCGAAAGGACGATACAAACTCTCGAGAATATGCTAAGAGTTGTGGTGCTCGACCGAGGCGGAAGTTGGAAGACCGCACTACCGTTGATTGAATTCGCTTACAATAGTAGCTTCCAAGCAACGATTAACATGGCGCCGTATGAAGCCTTATACAGAAGAAAGTGTAGATCACCGCTCTACTGGGATGAAGTTGGCGAACGAAGGGTACTTGGACCCGACGCAGTCAAGGAGATGATTGAAATTGTTCGACAAATCCGTGCGAGAATGAAGGAAGCCCAAGACAAACAAAAGTCTTACGCTGATGTCCGACGGACCGACTTACAATTTCAAATCGGTGATAAAGTATTTCTTAAGGTATCCCCGTCGAAAGGGATAACTCGTTTTGGTGTTAAGGGAAAGTTGAAACCAGGATTTATCGGTCCTTATGAAATTCTCGAAGGAGTAGGACCCGTAGCCTATCGATTAGCGCTAGGGAACGTTCACAACGTTTTCCATGTGTCACAGTTGCGGAAGTATGTGTTCGACCCGAAACACGTGATTCACTATGACGAAGTTGCTTTGAATCCAGATTTGAGTTACGAGGAGCGACCACAGATGATCTTGGACCGTAAAGTTCAAATCTTGAGGAACAAATCTATTGCTAGCGTGAAAGTACTTTGGAGAAACCATAAATACGTGGAAGCCACGTGGGAGCTAGAGGATAAGATGAATGTACCCGGAACTTTTTCCATGAAGGAACCAAATTTCGGGACGAAATTTCTTTTAAGAGTGGTAAGATGTAACACCCCGCTTTTTCGAACCCTAATTTTGTGACGTGGAAATTTTTGCATTAAGTGCTTTTAATGCTATGACATACGTGAAGTTAAATGATAAATGATTTATTGCAATATTCTATGTGACCTAATTGCGATTTTGAGTTGAGATTGAGTTGAATGGTCAACTTGTTGAATATGTGACGTGGCTATTGAATAGTCAACATGGTAGAAAATATGACGTGGCCGTGGAGTGGTCAAAGTCGTTGAAAAATGTGGAATGGAGGTGGAAATTCGAATATGTGAATATTTTGATGTGGGGAAAATAATTGTGGTGAAATAATATCCTAAGGGATGAGTGAGTATTTAATAGGAGCATTATTTAAGTATGTGGAAATTTTCGACCCTCTCCTATTTATTGGAAAGAAATCCTATTTTTCTTGGATTTAATTATTGTTTGGGATAATTATCAAAATTAAATCCAAAGTCCGATTATTCCTTTATTTCATGAAAATTTCGAAAAACTTATGTTGGTCTAGAGGGATTTTTCGAAAATCCTTATATTATGGGAGAAGGGATTATTTTTATTATATTACTAGATCCCTTGTTTATTCTCTTCCATAAATAAATTCAAATATCCTAGCATATCTTGCCAAATCTAAGAAGATCTTGCCATATCCTAATTAAAATAGGATTTAAATTAAATTCCTTCTAAGGAATTAAAAGTGACGCCACGTTTCCTTATAAATTGGGGAGTATTATTATTATTCTTGCTCCGTGATATTTTATTCTACTCCGTGAAATATTCAAATTAAATCATAGGCTAATTAAATAGCCTAAATTTCGAATTCCCTACTTTTCCTCAACCAAATTAACGCCACTTCCCCAACAAATCTCTCCCAAATCTTTATTTATTTAATTATTGGATTATATCTTGCACTCTATAAATAAGAGTGAGAAACCTAAACCCTAGCACTACAGAAAAACCGCCCCCCACTCCCAAAAATCTCGACATCTCTCTTTCTCCCCACTCTCTCAAATTTGTCTTCTACCTTCTCCATTAATTCTTCATCTTTTGGAGAAGAATTGAAGCTGCAATTCAAGAATTCATTGATGAATCAAGATTCTACTTGTTTCTACCGTTTGTTTTTGCAAGAAAAGGTACTTCTATTATTAATCTTTTCTTCCTCTACCGATTAATTGGTGTTTCTGAGTCCACATGCATTTAGAACGAGGGAAGGGGAAATTAATCGGTGAATTCGGATGCATGTGTGTGTGTGTGTGTGGCCGAGAGTGTGTGTGTGTATGTGCATGCCTCGGTAGGCGTGCACGTGTGTGTGGTGTGTGTGCGTGCGTTGTGTGTAGAGAAGCACTCATGCGTGACACGAATTGATGATAAATCTGGAATTGTTGTGTGAATAAAAACGATATGATAATCGTACTTTGATTTTGATTGGTGATATTGAAAATAATCGATGGGAAAAGGGAAACGTGAGATCATGCATAATTTTAATCCATGATTTGAGACTTATTTGAAAAATATGAACTAAAGGTGATAGTTCGCGTTCCCGGTGTGATATCAAGAAGAAGTGCGTTTTTGTTGAACTCGAAGGAAATCGAGGTGGGCTTTATTCTTAAACTCTTCTATATGCAAATTTATGATGTTGGAGAAATAAGGGTGGATTAAGCTGTTATGCCATGCCTATGAATTATTTTGGATATTTTGTATGCCTGATGCCTAGATTGTGAGTACGCTCCATTAGGCTACAGTGGCTATATAAACGAATTCGGGTCTGAGTAGGGCCGCAAACCCTATTAGGCTAGTGTACACTGGGGATCGGCAGCCGTCCTTGCTAGTCGGCCGATCTCGTGGGCGAAAGTGTGGCCACACTTCGTCGCACCATATGAAAGGATAATTGATGAGAAAATGGGAGGTATTGTTTGACTGGCCAGTCCATGAAATATTTTGTGATACTCGATGCTTATCTTTATATAAATGCAAAACCTCGAGTTCACTATGGTAAGGGTGGCATAACTATAAAATGTTTTGGCATGAGTCCACTGAGTATGTTTAAAATACTCAGCCTTGCATGTGTTTTCCCTATGTGCAGGTTGAGCGGCGATGGGCGGTCGGTGGTGTTGAGAAGATTGAATCGAATAATATGGATGGTTGGGTTTTTGAGTGTAGTCGTGTCTTCATACATGGCTCCGCTTTCTCTTGAAATGCTTCCGCTGAATATTTTTGGAAAAACTTATTATCTTGGTTGTTTAGAATCTATTTCTTTGATTTGGAATGTTGGGAAATATTGCGTTTTGTTGGAGTTGAGTTAAACCTTTGACTTTTGAGCTTAGTCTATTATATTTTAAATCTTGATTCTCGTGAGTAGCCGTTGAATTTTTTCCTTGATACTTCATTAAATGCTTGGTCAAGTCTCTTTAAATGAAACCCTAGTCTACATTTCTGTCGCCTTAAGTTCGCCTAGTTAACAGTCGCCGTATTTATTATATCCTAGAAATGTCGGGTTGTTACACTGACTATAGCATAGTTTCTCAATTTCCACTGGAGCATGCGGATTTTATTTCTCAATTGCATTTAGCAAGGCCTTTTCCAGTTTATCGATCCTATCTTCCACCTTCTTGTCTTCTTGTTCCATCACTGCATTAGCTGATCCTCTCCTCAATATGCTTCGCGGGTTATCATAGGCCTTCTTCGCCTCGATCAGCCTTCCCAAGGTTTCCCGAGCTTCACTTGCCTTATTCTTGGTAAAATTTCCCCCGCTCGAGGAGTTCATCAAGTCCTTTGATTCAGGGTTTGCATCTTCGTAGAACAGATAGTAAGTCTCCGCTTCTATCATCCTGTGGTTCGGACAAGCATCCAGCAGCCCCTTGAAACGGGACCAATAAGAACTCAGAGACTCATCGTATTCTTGTTTGTACTCCTGAATCTCCTTCTTCAAGGCATTCGTCTTGTTGGATGGAAAAAAATAATCCAGAAATTCTAGTTTAAAATCTTTCCACGTGTTGATCGAGTCCGGTGGGAGCCTCAGCAGCCAAGTGTTTGCCTCCCCTTTGAGAGCAAACGGAATTGCTCGAAGACGGTAGTCCTCCTCTGTTGCTTTGTTGGGTCGCTTTTGAATGCTGCATAGTTTACTGAACTCGTTCAAAAATTCATAGGGGCATTCGTTCCTACGCCCAGAGAAAGTGGGTAGAACTCCAAGTACATTTGTCTTGATATCGATCGACCTCCGTCGTTGGTTCGAGACTATAGCATGAGCGGGTTCACCGTCAAGATGTGCAGTGAGCGACCCTATTTCGGGATCGGGATCTAGCAGATGAGCCATATTCGGGTCCTCCTCCTCCTCGGTCTCGGAATGCTCTGGTTCTGTTGACGACCCCGGGTTCTCCTCTGTCGACGAATTCTACTCCTTTTCACTTTCTGACTCGGATAAGCTTGCCCAACTTCCAGAATGGAAGCCTGCTTTCATAAACCGTCAAGGAGAAAGAAAATAACAGAAATTAAAATATTTACACCAAATCCTTAAACGAAATAACAATAAACGCCATCCATCCCCGACAACGGCGCCATTTGAAAGTAGGTATGTTCCTTAGTGCGTACAGAAGGAAATAACAGGTTCCCTAGGTCCAGCAAATCCACTAGATCACGCGGTCTAGGAACTCGTTGGTCGCAGGAAATCTTGGTCGTCGGACACACAGAGCACTTTTTTCAAAAACCCTCAACCACTTTACTAAACCTAGTATAGGGAAGTAGTGATCGATCCCACAGAGAAGGATGCGTAATACTCATGTTCAAGGATTTGGATTTGTTTTTGGTGTTGGCTGCTGCCACGCATTTTTTCTTGGGTTGAGGAAAACAATTAAACTTGACTTGAGAATCTTAAAACTCCTAAGCTAATAGCTAGACCTAGGCAAAATAATAAGAGAACATTGCGAGAAAATTAACTGCTCGATCACCAGATCTAAGAAAACTACTCCAATTACCTAGACCTAGGAAATAAACTGACTGTGGGGACCATGACTGAAAAAGCAGAGTACGTACGAAAAGCTGGCAGAATAACTAACTCTAGTACTAACTAACAGCGACATCATCTTCTACAACCAAATTGCGTAAAAACTCAGAAGAAAATCAACATGAACGAAATCAAAGTAGAGCAAACTAAATCTAAGTCAAATTTATGCATAATCAACGAAGAACTAAACAGATCTGCAGATGCTAGACGAAGTAAAACAGAAAACAAGAAGAAAACTCAAATCCATCTAACAACTTCCTTTTCTCACTTCGGATCCAACCTCAGACGCTAAATCCACTCCGGATCCAAGCGTACAACACAAACTCCAACCAACAGAAACACTTCATCACTTCAGATTCGAACAACAACCTCCAATCAGTCAATAAACCACAGATCTATCACCGAATTCCCATATCAAACACCACAACATCAAAATAAAACAGAGATCGACATAATACTTGTTAAAATAAACTTCCAGCAGCGAGATCTACGTAAATCAACTCAAAATATCACAACTAAACACAAATCAACAAAGCGAAAAGATAACGAGTATCATCACAGCCAAGTCGACTCCCAAAAGTGAAGTTCGATCGCAAAAGTGCAGAACAAACGAAATTAAAAGAGATTGTATCTTCGTCCACACGCGAACGGTGTTGCAACTGCGAAACTTCTAAAGAAAATAACCCTTCGTAACCCGACTACCCCAGATCTTCCATTCCCAAGTGTGTGTTATGTGTGTGAGCTAAAAGAGAGTGAAAAAGTGATATGATGTGTGTTGCATGCTCTTCTATATATAGGCGTTGGAGTGGGGCCCAGCGAGGTATAGATAGACTTTGTTGCCCTCAGCTATTGACTCCCTCTGTCACGCCTTCTTTTCTTTTAAGTCCTGCTCACTTCACTTCATTCCTTTGCTAGACCATCTCCTTCAGCATTTCCTCGATCTAACGATATTTTTCACACACCTAGCTTAGGAAAGGTGTTAGACCCAGCAAATTATAACGTTTTTCACCATATAACCGATGCATGAAATTAGCCTTATCAGGGAGTTTCTGGGGTTAATGGATTTTTTGTGCCTCCATCTTTTTCTGATTCTTCTTCTGGGGTACCATCTGTGCTGGCCGGTAGGTTGGTGCTTGCGTTCGCAGCGAACTCAGGTTTCATACAGAACTTCTTAATAGGTTCCTCAACTTCCTCATTAGTCAACCCTTGGCTACTGATCAGTTCTCACCATGCTGCGGCTTCTACGTCGGCCTGTTCATAAACATCCAAAGCCTGCATTTTCTCCTGCAATAGCTCAGCCTCAAGATACTCTTGGACTAGGGGGTCAATCACATCAACATAGCATAAATTTTCAAAGTCAATAGGTTTTTTCATGGCTTCATCAATGCTAAAAGTAAATTTTTTCCCATGAAAATCTTTGCATATTGTCCTCTCGGCCATATCAACAATAGTTTTCGCTGTCCTCAAAAAGGGTCTGCCCAAAAGTATCCCACTAGACTCCCTAGATTCGGGTTCACTCATTTTTATCTCATAGAAGTCGGCAGGATAACAAAAATCATGCAGTTTTACGAGTACATTTTCCAACACTCCTTCAGGATTTATGCAAGACCTATCAGCTAGTTGAATTAGGACCATAGTATTTGTTAACTTAGCTCCCCTTAACCGATTATAGATTGCATAAGGCATAACATTTATGGATGCCACTAAATCACACATTGCATGCTCAATTCTAACATCCTCAATGGTTATGGGTAAAGTGAACATATCTGGGTCGGCTCTCTTGGGTGGGAGCTTCTCCTGGACTATTGCGGATGTTATTCCTTCCACCACGATCTTCCCATCCTCTTTCGCCCTTCCTGCTATGAATTCTTTAATGAACTTCCCCAATGGCGGCAGCTTCACGGCTTGGAGGAATGGTATGGTGACATCCAGCTTCCCGAATATGGATAGATAATCCACATGGTCCTCTTTCATCCTTTTTGTTAAGAAACGATAGGGGAATGGTTTTTTCCCCTTCACTACCTCCTTCGGAATTTTTACGGCTCCTTCGGAATCTTTCTTCCCTGCTTCAGTGGAGGGTTCAGTTGTTGACCCGATTTTATTGTGGGTCCTCCCCATAGGCAGTAGGATTTCTTCTCTCTTATCCTCACTCAACCCTTTCTCTGCCTCCTTCATCTCGGGCCCATTGTATGCTGTTCCAGACCGCAGGGTGACCTTGCTTACATTTGCCTTCTCCGGTATATGGACTGTCGAAGGGAGTTTTCCTGAGTTTCCCCTTAACTCACCCACCGAGGTTGCCAACTGGGATAGTTGCTTGTTCAGCATATCTATGTTAGCCTTTTGTTCCTTCTGAGCACATTGCATTCCCTGAACCACTTCGCTGCGTGACTGCATTTCGCTCCTCATACTCTGCTGAGAGGATAGCACTTTCTCTATCAAGTCTTCCATTGACCTTCTCGGCCGGTTGGGGTTCTGGAATTGGCTGGGTCCTTGCTGGTTGTAAGGGTTATACTGGTTGTGAGGATTTTGCTGGTAGTTCTGGGAATTTGGGTGGTTATGGGTACTTGGTTGGTTTGAGAAATTTTGGGGATGGGAGTGTTGAGGGTTCTGGTTAGGGTAGTTTCGGTTGTTTCTCTGGTGGGGTGGTATGTATACAGACCTTTGGTTTGGATTTTGCAGGTTTTGGTTTTGGAATCGGTTCTGCTGTTGCTGGTTCCGTCCTGCCCAGTTGGGTTGGTATTCTTGGTTTGCAAGACCTCGGTCAGGGTTCTGGCTTGAAGGGGGATTCTGGTCTTGGTTCTGATTTCCATCTCTCCACCTGAAATTTGGGTGGTCCCTCCATGGTGCGTCCTTGATCCTCTAAGGGTTCCAGTTGTTATTTTGGTTCAAATATCCAGCCGCATTTACTTGAGCTAACGCTTCCACATCTTCCATCGGATCGTAAGTTGGATTCCGCCCTTTTTGCTCCGCGATTTTCTTAAGTGTTGGGGAGGCTGGTCCGTTCTTTTCTACCGCTGTTATTACCGCCTTCTCCATTCTGTCCATCCTCAACCCCATCTTGTCATCCTGCTCAGCTGCTGAGGCGCTAGCTATCCCCCGTCTCAACTGTGGATTTTGGGGGTTATCGTAGGCTCTCTTTGCACTCAAAAGTTTCCCTAGGATTTCCTTTACTCTACTGACCCGCAGGTAAGGAAATGCACCCCCTGCTGATGAGTTTGTCAAGTCCTTGGTTTCCTTGTTCATTCCTTCGTAGACGACATTACAGATTTCCACCTCCGACATCCGATGGTTGGGGCATGCGTCCAGGAGGCTCATGTATCTTGACCAATATTCGCTAAGGGACTCGTCATAATCCTACCTGGTGCTAGAGATCTCTTTTTCAATGTCCTAGTCTTAGTTGAAGGAAATAACTGATCTAGGAAGACGTGCTTGAAGTCGGCCCAGGTGCTGATCGAGTTGGGTGGTAGGCGCATGAACCATGTGTTCGCCTCCCCCTTTAGCACAAAAGATAGGGCTTTCAATTTGTAATCATCTTCGCTGGATCCTGCTGGCCACTTCTGAGGTGTACAGATTTTTCCAAACTCGTGAAGGAACTTGTAAGGACCTTCATAGCTCTTCCCATGGAATGTGGGTAATACCGCTAGGACGTGTGGCTTAACATCGCACTCTGACTGTCCTGGGGTGAAAACTATGGCTTGCGGCGGTTCTCTATCGATGTGGGCATTCAACGATCCGATCTCGGGATCGTCGTCTATCTGCTCAGCCATTCTCTCTGGTACTCTTGCTGATTGGGGGTAGAAACTCCGGGATTGGGTTATCTACGTCCTCCTTCTCTTCGTCGCTGCTCGTGCCTAAATCAGACAGTGTTGTCGATAGGCCAGAATGGGTGGTGACAAGTATCGACCCTCGAGGAAGTATTTTAGGTTTCCACTGCTCAAAGTTCGAGCCTCTTCTCATAAACTGGAAAACAAAAGAAATCGAAAAAATTCTGAACAATATATACACCAAAATATCATACACAGGTGCAACAATGAACACCATCATTCCTCGGCAACGGCGCCATTTTGATGTATCGAAATGGTGTGTTAGGTCTCGGGTTGTGTTGTATTCAACTAATCAGAAGGTGACTCTTAACCTAGTCGTGTCGCTGGATCGAAGACCTAAAAACCTGGTATCAAGAAATTTCCTCAACCCACTTCTACTGGCTAGTATAGTGAGAGTAAGGGTCGAATCCCACAAGGAACGATGGTTGCGGCTCTAGATTGTGGTGATACTCTGGAAGGGTTGGTTAGCTACCATGTTTGGGTTGAGATTCTACCTAGACAAAGACTAAAGGTGGGCTTGAACTCTACTGACTGGTAAGGCTATCTGACATCTGGGTGGAGTCGTACATATGAGAGAGAAAAGATATGCTTATGGAGTACATGTGAAAAGTGAGAGTTTACTAAAAGTGGTTAAACAAAAGCTGGGGTGAATATCCTAACGAACTGGCTGACGCGCTGACATATCTGCAGAAAATATGACAAAAGTGAAAGGACAAAAGCAAAAGGTGGCTGAAAAGTAAAGTGGTCCTAGAAAAGGTGGATTGTGATGTTGTCTTCTTCAACAAGTATGCATAAAATTCAAATGAACACAAACTCCATGATAAACTCAGATTTACAGTTTCACACATCAGATCCATAATTTAAAAGACTTAAACTCGAAGATTAACATCTAATAAAATAGATTTATCCTACTGACTAACATGCAAGGTGACGACAACAACGTAAAGTGAAAAACTCATGCATTAAACCTTAGATCGGAACGAAGAAAACATGAAATACTAGCTAACAGCTCAGATCTAGCCTACGCAAACGAAAACATGCTTCAATACTTGGTACTTAAACGTAAATAACAGAAATCTAAACTAGGCAGAATGAAATGCAACGACGATCAAAGAGAATAAAAGAAAAGCAACAACTTCCATAGCAAATGTTTGGATCGCAACAAAAGACTTCAAAAGCAGCTGAAGATTTAAGTTCTAAAAAGATCCAACAAGCTAAAAACGAAATGTGAAATTTAAACTAAGAAAGCGAGTTAAGATTGTTTTTGCCACTTGGGCGATGAAACAGTTTCTGGCGACTAAAATAGCTGAAAGAGTAGATGGTGGACGGTCTCCGGTGGAACTCGGTCGGCTTCTAGTGATCATGACTAGTGGCGAGGAACGAGAGTTGAAGAGCTGGTCTCCGCCTTGGAGCTAAGATTTCGAAGAGCGGTTTCTAAGTGAGCTTGTGTTGGTAGGTGGACTATGGAGCATGAATGGATGATTCGCTTGAAAGATAGATGCTCCTTTCTTCATGTAACCTTCTATTTATAGGGAGGCTTGCCCTGAAAAGTAGGGTTGTTCTTCCTTGCAAATTGTCGCTTTTTTCGCCATCAAATAGTTGGCCGTCTATCAGCTTTCCTCTTCTCTCCACTTCGAGCCTTAGGGCATGCATCCTGGTCAGTATTGCACCCTTCTGGCGTCCTTCTTCACTTAAACTTTCCGATTCCTTCCCTGCTAACTTGCACCTTTTTTCCTGCACACTTACGCACTTTTCTTGCAAAATATGCACATTAAGCTCATCATACTGACCAGTAACCAAGGCCTAGAATACGAGTTATCATAGGTCCGCAGATAGAGGCCGACAACTTCAAGTTGGGAATACCCTTGATCAATAGGGCTGAACAAAATGTCTTCGCAGGAAGAGACACAGAGGATGCAAATCGACATTTCACCAAGTTCGTGGAAATAACTAATACAGTCAAGATCAACTGTGTTAATGATGATATTGTAGGGGTATGACTTTTCCCTTTTCCTTAACTGATGCTGCTGAAGAATGGTATGAGTGTCTGCGTGCAGATAAAATCACCAATTGGAAGGATCTAGTGGTACTCTTCCTCGACAAGTACTACCCACCTGGCACCATCCAAGCTTCAGTGTGAGACCTTTCAATTCATGCAAGGAAATGATGAGCCTCTATATGAAGCTCTCGCACGTTTCAAAGCCCTTCTCTGCAAATGCCAAAACCATGGTTTTGGAATAGACCATCAGGTAGGAATCATGTATAAAGGGTTTAGCAAAAAAATTTCTAGTTTATTGGATTTAAGGGCGAATGGGGGATTCTTGAGAAAAAGAGGAGTTGTTACGATACGCTCGGATTTTTCACTCTTTAAATGCCCTTATTTGGTCTGTTTTTAATGTCAAAGTCACAATTCATGTCCATATTTTGTGTATTTTCTCTATTTTGGTATTTTGACGTGTTTTGTGAGATTTGTGCATATTTGAGCCTAAAAAGACAGGAAAAAGTCGAAGATGGAAATCTGGAGCGTTCCTGAAGTCCAACGGTCTATTGGAACATGCGCAGCTACCACTGGAGCCTAGCGACCGCCATGTTAGTAGCGGCCCGCTCCAGAGAAAGTTGTGCTGAAATCGAGAAGACGTCTAGCGACCACTGGAGAGTGCGCAACGACCGCTACAAAAGCTTCCGAAGCTACGGGATTATTCACAGCGACTGCTACAACTACATGTAGCAACCACTGTCCAAGAGTCAGAGGCTACAGACCAACATGCAGCGACCGCTGGCCAAGGTGCAGCGGCCCGCTGCGAAAACGCGGCATACAATTTAACCTACTTTCTTCCCAAGATTTACCAAACTTAGCCATATTTTACCTTATTCTCATAGGATTCGATTTTCCCCCTATAAATATCCCCTCAAACCTCTTCATTTGTATCTTCTTTTTGCCTCATAATTCTAGAGCATAAAATTGAGAGAGTTCTTCATTGTGCAAGAGGTTAAAGACGGAATCAAGAGAAGATCAAGGCTACAAGAATTCAACCTTTGGGTTTTATTGTTTTAGTTCTTATGTTCACTATGTTTTCCATTCATTCTACGTTTTTAGCTTATTCAATTATGTGTAACTAAACTCATAGGATTGTAGGGATGTGTTAGTAACGACTTTGGTTATATAATTTCGTTTTCTATTTAATATCCGTTTTGTTTTTTCTTCATTTATTCCCTAAGTTGTTCCGTAATACTTCATGCTTGAGTGACACATTCAATGAAGATTTAATATAACTTACTACATAATCGTGAGAGGAGGTTGGCAAGTTAGTTCCACTTAGTAGACACTACAATTAGCTTCCCTTAAAACGACACTGTTAATTGAGAGTGAGCACTTTTCAAGGGTCTTAGGAGTTTTTAGTAGTTATGAATCTAGGATTGACAACCCTAGTGTTAGTAATCTAAGCCTGTACCGCATGGACATCCCTGTAATTCTCTTATCTCTCATATTTTTACCTCTTTAATTTGTTGCAATCAGTTGTTTTATTACTTTCAAGTTGTTCTTGTTTTCAAAAGTTTTCAAAATCTTTGTTTTTCCAAATAGTGAAAGAAGCTTAGTAGAAGGTAGACAGTTTGTGATTCTATTCCCCGTGTTCGATATCCGGTACTGACCTTTAGCTATACTATATATACTATGTATACTTGCAGGTTTATGTAGTGCTAATAAAAAGTGCATCATGCTGCTATGGAGGTAATAGAGGAATTTGCCACAAACAGTCGGGGTTGGTCCAAGGAAAAGCACAACGCTGAGAGGCTAGATGCGGTTGAAAGACCATGTGAGAATGGAAGACAGTTACTAATTTGGGAAAGTAGGCGTGAAAGTAACAGACATGTGGTTGTGTTCGTGAAAGTAGGGGACAAGGTATCTCAGAGGCATATGAAAAGAAGACAGTTACTAATTTGGAAAATATAGACAACAGGGTATATCTGGTGGCTGGGTGGCTTTCTGATAGGTCTGGAAGGTACAACTGAAAAGTAAAAGACAAAATAAAAAAGTAGCCAAAAAGCAAAAGTGGTCCAAGCAAAAGTAGATTGTGATGTTTTCTTCTTCAACAAGTATTAACAGAAATCATATGAACACAAACTCCATGGCTAAACTTAGATTTATGACTTCAAACTCAAGATCCATTAATTTAAAATGCTCAAACTTAAGATGAACGGCTGAAACTGCAGATTACTTCTACTAACTAACATGCAAGGTGGTAATAACAACGCAGAACAAGAAACTCATGCACAAAAATTTAAACTGAAACTTAACTACAACCTTCGATCAACAATTCCCAATTCAGCCTACTCAACAGGAAACATGTGTAAACATTTAGAAATTAAAAGCGACAACTAAATCTAGCTTTCCTAGGCAGAATGAAGCAAACTCAAACCAAAGAGACATGCGAAATAGAAACTTCATAACTTAAACGTTCGGATCTTCACGAAATACTTCAAAAGGCAACAAGGAATAATGTTTGCAACAGATCCAACGAAGAAAGCAAGTAAACTTTAAACTAGAAAAACGATTAAAGATTGTTTATGCCACTTCGGGCGATGAAACTACTATACTACGACGATGAACTTGCTGGAATGATAGGATGATGACTCTTCGGTGGACTTCTGGACTTCAGATGACCATAGTTGTGGCGAGGAACGAGAAGAACTGGACAATGCTGAAGGAACTGATCTTCTAGAGAGAATTCTAACTAAGTGTGGTGGTTGGACTTTCGAACTCCGATCCTTTTCTCTATCTCCAAGTGGCTTCTTTTATAGGGAAGCTTGCCCTTGCTTTTAGGGTAGACTTCATTTGCGAATTGACTTTTATGCCCTTGTTATTGATCATCCTAGCTATCCTTCTTCTCCATCTCGAGCCTTTTCTCTGGCATGCATCCTGGTCAGCATTGCACCCTTCTTGCGCTCTTTTCACCTGCGACGTTCTAACCGTCTCCTACTGACTCGGATCCTTTAATCCTGCACACTCAAGCAACTGTTTTGCAGATAATACATGCAATTCACGACATACTGACCAGTAACCAAGGCTTAGAATACGACTTATCAAACACCCTAGCACAGTTATTACTTTGATATTAGAGTCACCTAGATTATGCTCATGTGATGCAAATGTTGATTACAAGATTAGGGTTGTCAATCCTAACACGTAACTCCATAAAGCTCCTAAGACCCTTGAAAAGTCCTCACTCTCAATTAACAGTGTCGTTTTAAGGGAAGCTAACTGTAGCGTCTACTAAGTGGATCTAATTCGCTAGAACTCTCTCGCAGTTATGAAGCAAGCTATATTAAATCATACACGATTGTGTCACTCAATCATGAAGCATCAAGATTAACTTAGGAAAGAAACAAAGTAAAAACAAAATGGATATTAAATTGAAAAAGGAATTGTATAACCAAAGTCGTTACTAACACATCCCTAGAATCATATGAGTTTAGTTACACATAATGGAATAAGCTAAACACATAGATTGGAGGGAAGACGATTTGGACATAAAACTAAAGCTAATAAAACTCGTAGGTTGAATCCTTGTCGTTCTTGATGTTCTTGAAATCCTTCTTCAACTCCTTGCGCAATTGAAGTACTCTAACTTTTGATCTATGTGAATAATTTTGCAAAGAGAAGCTCTGTGGTTGATGAAGCTTGAGGTCCTATTTATCGGGGAAAGTCAATCCTCGTTGTAGAAGGAAAAGATCTTCAAAATATGGTAAATCTTGGAGTAGATCTAGGGCTAATCGGATTCGCCGCCTTTCTCCGACAAGCCACTTCACCTTGGCAGGCGGTCACCGCGTTGGAGTCCAGAGTCTCTGTTCCTTTGGCGGCGGACCGCCGCATGATTTCCGGCGGTCGCCGGGCGAGACTCTCTTCCAAGTATAATTTTTCCGAGGCAGGCCGCTGCATTGCTCTGGCCGCCAGGCACCGGCGGTTGTCGTACAACTTCGCGGCGGTCGCCGTACAACTTTTCAGCTCAATTGTGCACATTTCTCACAAAACACGTCAAAATACCAAAATAGATAAAATATGCAAATAATGGACGTGTAGAGTGACTTTGACATCAAAAATAGACCAAATAGTGGCCTTAAAACAGTACAAAATCCGAGCGTATCACCGCCCAGGGCAGGGGGGTGGTAACTTTTATAATTTCAATGGTAATTGTCCACATCCCAACCTCTCATATTCTAATAGTAATTTCATCCAATGTCGTTCAGTGTAAGCAAGGAATGAGGAGTGGAGCCACCTACCATGGAAGAAAAATATGAGATTGGCATCCAAAAGATCATGGAAGTATTGCTTGAGGACGGAAAGAACAATGAGGCCAAGATTGGAGCTGTAGAGAAAAGATTGAACAAGCTCGAAATTGGGTTAAACATTGTTGCTACCACTGTGTCTATTATTAAGATACAAATGGATCAAGTTCAGTAGAAGACGGAGGAGGAAAATGCTAAGGTTGCTGCCCAGGATGCCAACATTAACCAAAATTGGGATGCTAAGGTGTCACTGTCCGAAGTCAGTACCTCGGGCATGAAAACTGATGGATGTGTGTAGCCCAGCGGACCGCTAGAACAAAGTTAGCGGACAGCTGAGAAAGAGTCATCGCCTGATCAGCTTGTGCGACACAATGGAATCATCCTGCCCTTCCAACCCAAAAAGAAGTTCAAGCTTGAAGAACAATTTCGATAGTTCTCAAATATGTTCTATAAATGTCATATTAACCTCTCGTTGATGCACTGCAGGAAATACCAAGGTACGCCAAGCTCTTGAGGGAGACAGTGATGAAGAAACAAAAGCTCCAGAAATCTGATCTAAAGCTACCTCTTCACTGTAATGAAATCATCCAAAAGCAAAGGCTTGTAATGCAGAGGGATCCAATCCAATTCATCATTCGTTGTTCTATTGGGAATGGTAAAGTAGACAAGGCTCTCTGTGATCTTGGAACTAGCATCAACATAATGCCATTGGAGTACTACGAGAAGCTCAACATCGGGCCATTCAAATCCACAGATGTTTGCTTAAGGATGGCCGACAATACTGCCACAAAGGCGGTAGGGGTAATTGAGGACGTATTGGTAGAGGTTGATGATTTTATATTCCCTGCCAGTTTCTTTGTTCTAGACATGAAAGTTGATAAACAAGTTCCTCCAATCTTAGGTAGAAACTTTCTAGCCACATGCAAAGCTCTTATTGATGTAGGTAAAGGAGAAATCACAATAAGTGACAACAGAGGAAAGTCAAATTACTACATCGAGAGTGCAATGCTAAAAGATGAAGAGGCAAGGAAAACAAAGAAAGATGAGGAGTGCAGAATGGTTATGATGTGTAATAAATCTAAACCATTCGATCCAAAAAAAGGGGATGATCCTTCTAACCCTTCTATTTTCATAGTTTATCCCATTCCTAACTCTCAATAAACAAAAAAGAAAAACCCAAGTCTTTACATATATCTCTGCAGGAAAAGACTGTTAGAAGGCCGACGCCATTGCATCTCATGGATTCTGAAGTTTATGTCATCAAAAATGCCAATGAGAAATACATATGGTGGAAGAAAGTACTCAACAAGTTAGTCCCATTCGCGGTGACAAAGACTAAGAGTGTTGGTACAAAGGCATCCCCAAGGAATTCCCACGATGGGGGATAACTCATAAACTTCAAAGAGCGTTAAGCTAAAGATGAAAAATAAGCGTCTTTTGGGAGGCAACCCAACCATTTATTTCCAGTTTTTAAAGTACTTTTTGTGCTTAATTTTGTTTTTGTGTTATTGAAATTTCACAGGTTCTAGACTACACCCAGCGACCGCTGGCGCTTGCGCAGCGGCCCGCTAGGTACTCACTGGAATGGTTTTTACTCTTCCCAGCGACCGATGGATGCATACAGCGGCCTGCTGGCCTTTCACCGAATCCAGCGCAATTTTTGAATTTTTCGAATTTCTTCCCCGTTCAGCTTCCACGCGAAAATTTCAAGGTATGTTTTCTGATTTTCTAGTTTACTCACGTCCCTACCAACTCTACAAACTTATATTAAACTTTATTGTGAATAAGTTTTGGGGGACGAAGTGGTGGAGCGTGAGTTTAGGTTTTTGTTTTAGTTTAAGTTATTGTTTTTGTTTTGTTTTTGCTTTATAAAAATCTGAAGGTAAATCAATGTCATAATCATAGCATGAAGAACTTAGAAACACTCACAACTTAGATAGGCCTAGACTACCTATCGTGAAAGGAGCGCGAAACAAGATTTTATTATTCGGAACCTAGCTAGTTGGAGTTTGATTAGTCTATGAATAATAAATAAGTGTTTCATACTAAGTCCACTCTTGGAATTAATAAGACGTTAATTAATTTAGTCTATATCAGACAATAATTAATTAATTAATATTTATATCTTAAGCGCGGGATTTGAACAAACTCGGATTACTTATAATATTCCAATATAAGCTTATATTAAATTGGGTTTCAATTTAATTAGTAAAAAACTAATTGGGGGAGGCTATATCCAAAACCTTCCATAGATATGTCTGGGCCCAAAAAGAACATAATATAAATAGGAGAATAAATGAGACAGAAAATACATTTTATATTTTACTAAAATTTTCGTCCCCCTCTCCACATAGAAGAGGACGATTTTTCTCCTCAGCTCTCCTGTGTGCGATTGAATTTTTCTGTCCTATTTATTCAAGTCTTAGTATCCCGATGAGATCAGCCCACACTGATATCGGAATACAGTTCGAGAATTAACCAGAAGATCTGTGGTCTAGTACTCGACGCCTCACATGGAGAAGTCGCGAGCAATCTTCGATTCTTTGGAGAATCATAAAGGTATTATTCCTACTCCGTAGAAAAGCATGTTTTATGTTTCAATTATACTTAAAGAATGTTTAATTCAAGTTATGAGAATGATACATGTGATAATTACACGATAGATTTTGTTTAAATAATCTGCTAAATAGATCGATTTTATTATCAGATTTAATTGATGCACGCTTCCGTTGTCAACCCCTTCACTACTCTCAACTTATCATAATAAACTTGCAAAATTAAATCTACACTAAGAGACAGACTAAGATTACGTACATAAACTAACTAAGCCATAATCTGTAGAAAATAACGAGATGACTTTCAAATCTACAACTAGAAAACTTAATCACATGCGAACATAATTTCATTCATCGTAAACACGTTCAGATCTGCTTCACCACCCTTCAACAAACTAGATCTAAGCATTCTAACATCTTCCATCCAGAATTACTCAACAATCAAACAGAAATTGTAAACGACAACTCAAATTCAACCAATAGCACCACAACAGAACTACTTAACCAAAATATGCTCAGAGATCAGAATCGGAAATAAACAGCTAGATCAAGTACATCGAAACATAACATTTCAAGAAAAACTGACTTCAAAACTTCAAAAGCTTCCAAGGGTAAATGAGTCGGTAAACAGCAAAACAAACTTAAAAGAAATTGTAGCAAACAACAAAACAGAGAAATTGTATCTTCACCCCTTCTCATAACGATGTTACTCAGCTTCAAACTTCGAATCAAAACCACTACCCTTCCACAACTAAAGACCATAACCTAAGTGTGTGCAACGGAAATAAAAAAGGTGAAGTATAGTGAGCTCCTATTTCAGCCTTAGAAGAGAGCTGAATTTCTAAGTGTGTATCCCTATGTGAGTATCTCTCCCTCTCCTCCTACTCGCACTTGACTTCCTATTTATAGAGAGGCGTAGGGTTCTGATCCCTAGGGTATCATCCTCTCGAAAAGTCCTTCTTGCCCTTGGCTTTTGGGGGTGTTTAGCTCAATCTTTTGTACGGGTGCTCTTGCTGGCTCCATTTAATTCTGACTTGATCCGTTTAGCACAACAGTTTTGGCTCCATTCTTCTTGATCAATCTGTCCGCCCAATTGATCCATGCAGCTCTCGATTTTGACGAACTTTACACACACCTGGCTCACAATTTGCTTACAGAATTGGGTGTAGTTTTTTAAGGAACTGGCAGCGAAAGCGTTGCTTGGAAATTTTGAATTTTAACAATTTAAATAATTATTAATCGAACAAATAAATCACATAATAATCGGATCTATTTAGCAGATTATTTAGACAAAATCTATTCGCGTAATTCTCACATGTATCATGCTCATAACTTGAATTAATCATGCTTTAAGTATAATTGAAACCTAAAACATACTTTTGTACGGAACAGAGATAATACCTAATTAATTCTCCAAAGAATTGATGATAGCTAGCGTCACGTGACGCTTTGAATACTAGACCACGGATCTTCTGGTTAATTCTCGAACTGTATTCCAATATCAGTGTGGGCTAATCTCACCGGAATACTAGGAGAGAATTTCGAACTCCTCAAGGGAGAGCGGGACGAAAATTTGAGCTTTATTTTAATTTAATTTATGTCTCCTTTATTCTCCTATTTATATTAAGTTCCTTTTGAGCCCAGACAGGGATCTATGGAAGGTTTTAGATATGGTCTCATCCAATTTACTTTTTACTAATTAAATTGAACCCACAATTTAATATAAGATTTAATTGGAATATTACGAGCAGCCACTACAACAGTAATATTGAACTTTCCCCATCCAAATCCGAAATTATAAGTAATCTGGGATTCCGTTTTAACTTTCATTTCTCACGCTTAAGATAAAAATGTCCATTAATTAATTAATTTCTGCTATGGACTTAATTAATTAATTTCTTATTAATTCCAAGAGTGGACTTAGCATGAAACGCTTATTTATTATTCATAGAGTGATCAAACTCCAACTAGCTAGGTTCCGAATGATAAAACCTCGTTTCACGCTCCTCTTGAGGACATTATCAAACGAGACCTACCTCGCGCACGATTCAATATAATAGCAATCCTAGCACCGCTACAGATTAATCAACACTACCCAATATATCAGGATTATTGGGTTACGAAAAACCCGCACCATTTGATAAGTCAAAGTAATGCATAATCAATACCGTATGCTCAATGCTAACCTACATTGATTAAAAAATAAATATTTATTAAGACCTAGCCTTTCAGTAGATAGCACAAAGACAAGTCTTGTTGTTAGATCCGTTCAGTGCTTTACCACACCAATGTCATTTTATTTCAGTAAGGATTAGAAATATACGGACTGACATTGCAACCTTTCACGATGGATAGTCTAATTTCATCTAGGTCGTGAAATTCATCTTTTTCTTTGTATAGGACTGACCGTGTTACCTTAAAGTGGACGCCGCCCACAACCGGTCTACTAAAACAAAGACTTAGACTTTGTTAAGTTAACTTATACATTTAAACATGCAATTAACATCTATTAAATGTAAAACATAACAACATTATGACAAAAATAATCTGTTTTATTCCTTGAAAAATAAAATAAGAGTTTTACAGTATTCAATCACTCGAAACGTGATTTCTAGTATACAAACTCTAACAGTTTTATCATAGAACAAATGCATGAAACGAGCCTCATCAGCATGCATTCCATACACACAAAATACTTAAGCATTTTGCATACACGCTCTTTCCCTTTCTGTATTATCTTCCCGTCGAAGTTCTTTCCTCGCCTTACTCTCCTTAGTCGGAGCTCTACTGTTAGCGGTGTTGCTACTTCAGATATGAGGATTCCTCGACTCGTCTTACCTTTTCCAACAATTTTATTCTGTATGATTTTCAGTTTATAACGTGTAGTTTTCTTCTTGTAATTTCTGGGAAATTTTCACCCAACAATATTGTATCTCCATATAATGACATATAATGCATAGTTCAAGTATGCTAAGTTTAATTATGAAACTAGAACTATCCCCCAATTAATGCCCGCGGGCCACAAATATTAAATTGCACTATTAATAATAATTAATGCTCGAAAATATTGGTGCATGTCTAAATTTCTTTGATTAGATCAGCTTGGAGGCGACCTTGGACTTCTTCTTCGCGCATATTAGCGTCACATGACATTGCGAAAATGGGGAGGAACACCACGCCCTAGAGGCTCACTTACAACGGGAGAACTAGAGGTACTAGCGCGGACTTCGATGGTCCATGAATTGACATTTCTCCTTCGTTTTCAACGATTATGTTATGCATTATGATACATGCATACATGATGTTGAATATCATTGGACGATGCCACAAATAGGCCAACCCTTTCACTATAGACCACCGTGAAGGAAGACTCTGAATGCATGTTCCACGTCTTTCTGAGCCGCCTCCTGCTTTTGGGTAAACAATGCCCACTTCGGAGTTGTGTGACATATGATCGTCTTCATGAAAACGGGCCATCATGGGTATCTCCCATCTGCCAAATAGTACCCCATATTGTATGGGGTACCATTAGCTGTGAATTGTACGTTCATCACCACCCCATATTGTATGGGGTACCATTGGCTGTGAATTGTACGTTCATCACCAGTTTGACACACAATTCGTTGGACAGTGAAGATACGTTCAACACATTGAGGTCGTTGTTCGAACCAACAACATCAAAGTAAGCATGCTAAATCCACAATCGTTGGTCGGCAACAGCCTCCAACAAGATCATCGGATGTGTGCCCTTGTCCCCACTAGTATATGCACCTCTCCATGTCGTAGGACAACTCTTCCACTCTCACTGCATAAAGTCGATGCTGCCATGAAATCTGTGTCGTGCATGTTCATCAACATCTGGGTGTTGTGAGTCGTTGGCTTTCTCAAATATGTATCTTGAAAGCTTCGATGACCGCCCGACAGGCCAAGCACTCTTGTCCAGTATTCTCGGAAACATGGAGATACTCGTTGAACATATTTGCAATAGTGTCGTATACGAGTTTTTGTAACGCAGATGTGCATTTTAGCAATGATGATGGACTTTCACAGCCTAAAGCATCGATGTTTTGCATGATGTAGTGGTCACAAGCAACAATTGCGTTGACGATGCGTATGGAAAAAGTTCTTCACATATGAAACCACCGACAAAACATTTGATCACTCCATCGAGGGTCCCTGAAGAAATAATCATTTAACAGCCTCAACGTAGCTGCCTCACGGTCTCAATGAATATACATGTGACTCTGTGGTATGCTTTGCTTAGATGTAGCTTCAATGGCAACTTTATAGTGAGCAATCTCGTTGTCTATTGCGACTTGGATTGCAAGCACGGCCTAGGTGAACATTTTTACAATGTGAGCACGGATGGTTTTCGAGTCAGGTGGAGAACTCATTAGAACTCATTATTCTGGTGTAGTGAAAGATTTTCAGAGTAAAAAAAAAAAGAGAGAAATGTGAGATTATGTGCGAAACGAATTATATTTGGAGTGTTATTTATAGAGGAAGAAATTAGAAAAAATAAAAAAAATTGAGTCGTGGCGCGGCACAAACGCCCATAGCGCGCATGGCACCATACCCGGGTATTAGAAATTTATCTGAAATTGTAGAGAAAACAAACAAATCAAGCTTTGATTTTTATAAATTTCGTGAAATTAGAAATTTCAATAAAAATTATGTATTGGAATTAAACTAAATATATAAATCAAAACGAACAACGTTAAACGTGCGTCAAACGAGAGTGGTACTCATATGAGGAGCTAACATAAGGTATGTAGTATATCATTCATCTACATTGGCATTTCTAACTCGTCTGTGAAATAGTTAAATCATCCAAGGGATAACTAGACTAGGGGATCAAAGGTCGCTTTAATTTGAAGCGACGTGGAAGGAAGGAGTAAGTAGAAATTTATAAATGTAAATATGGAATGAACAATTAAATGCACTAGAAAAATATTTTAAGTTATACACCGGGAAAGGGTGAGGTTAGAAGGAGGACACCCACATATACACATGGATAGTTTAGCCAAAGCAAAGAGAGATGAAGTATAACTATAAATTTTGTACAACTATTACTACATTCTTATAGTTTTCCCTTCATATTTAATGAGAACTTCTTCGACTTATATATCCACAATAACATTGGGATTAGCAGTTCAAAAAAAATCAAGAATATACAATGTACAAGACCACCCATCCACATCAGCTCATCTATTGATAAAGTTATTCATCAACTGTTTGAAATCAAATACAGTAACAGTCATGCATAGAATTAGAGTCTGGAAAGAACATAAGACAAAATATCTCATAAGTTGATAAAGCAAATCACAAAAGCCAGATGTTCCAGGGTGTATCATTAAACAAAATTGGCAATTTGCTTACATGACCTTTTAGCAACTACAATTGTTGAGGTTGTGTTTTATTTGTATAGCAGATTATGCTACTAATATGTCACACGAGGAATTTTTTCTGCAAGGTTTATTCTGCTGACAGCAAATTTCATCATTACAGTTATATTTTGATTACAATGCCCTGAAAAAACAACATGTCCACAAAAAGGGAGCACAGGAAAAGCTCTTGAGAAGGCCTTCCAATCATTTTGTCAAGATAGATTGTCATATTGTGTTCGGTTTGCAAGATTGTATCCTGGGATTAAATATATAGTGTGTTGGTTTATGAGATTCAGTCCCACAACCCAATCCTAATGGATAATCATGGGATAATTAGTCATAGCTAATCCCATGTGACTAAAATAATCTCACAACTCAATCCTAGATTATATCTTGGTTCTATTTTATCTAAGAAACCGAACACCACCTTAGTTGATCAAGCAACTCAAACAAGCCAAAAGTTCCAGGGGTGTATCATCAATGCAAACTGAAATCAAATCTAACAGAATCACTACATAAGACACAAAACAGCATAAACACAAAACAACAATATTTATTAACACTTGTCAGGTTGTTTTTCCACTTTTAGTTAGGCATTCATGCCCTCAAAACGTATAATTTAAGCCTTGAATGAGGATTGTGGAGTTTTATACTTGAGATTCTGAAGAGTAGATTTTGATCTGCAAAGGGTGTAGTCAAATAGAAATGCTTCAGTTTGACATACAATTTATAATTGGATAGTCAACAAAAGTTAACCCAAGAGAGAATTTCAAATTACTTGTTACAAATCCCAGGTTCCAGTGTTTGTCTACAATATATTTCAAGAATGAGACAACAAACAACTCTCACATGTCCTAAGTATCCTCCAGCTACATCATTCCATCCATGATAATGGATAAAAACTGCAACTAAACCATAGTCAACTTCCACAACGTGAATTGTACTACCTTCGTCCACAAAAAACAGACTAGTTCTACCATTTTTGGCCGTCCACAAAATTAGACCAAATTCTAAATGTTGAAAGTTTTTAAACATTAAAATGCTACTAATAATGTCGACCCAACAATCCAATAACACTACTTCTACTTTACTTTTCACTTTTCTCTCTTACTTTACCAATTGCACATCAAAACCTATGTCATCCACAACTATGTCTATTTTTGGCGGACGGAGCACTCCTTGTGATTATCATGCTCGAGTATAATTGCATCACTAATCATACACAATATCAATCTGAACCTGAATTAAAGTAAGGCATTTAGACTTGGTGCTAAAAGCATTTATATGATATACTAAAAGATAAGGAATTACAACTGCGAGTAGAGAGTTTAGCCAAAATCAAAATAGAAATTTCAAAATTAGAATAATGGATCTAACCGAAGAGGCGAAAGTCTCACGACTGTTTATCGGCGGCCTCGTGGGAATCAGAATCCGGTTTGAGCTCCCCAAACATTTGCTTAAAGGAATCTTGGCGCTGAAGCCACATCATGTGCCCCTGCGAAACAAATACGCACACAAATTAGGAGAAATAACAATAATCATTGGTTTAGTGATCTGAATTTGGTGAACCTGAAGGCCAGCGGCCCAAGCAATAAGGAAAGAGGCGAGCCAGAACCTCCTGTCCTTGAGCAGCTTCCGAGCTTCCACTTTTCTCGTTTCCATCATCAAATTCCCTCCGGTAATTGCTTAATCATGCGACGTTATCGATGATGCCCAAAAATTAGGGATTTCATACTCAATCTTAATTGGGCTTGGGTTACATTAATTTTTGATATAATTTTATTACTTAATTATGAGATCTCAATTGATACATGGCTCACTTGGTTATCATGATTACTTGTAGGCCATGTTTGGTTGTCAGGATTCTGTCTGGGAAAGTAATCTGATTCCTTAAATTTTAAATTCTTGTGTTTGTTTCAGTTTTTAATCAAACTGGGAAAGTAATCAGAATCCGATAACAAGGAAAGTTAGTACAACTTTCCAGGATTCTGAATCCTAACTTTTTTTAGGTATTCTTTTTCCCAGTTTTAGGATTCTTACATATTTAAGCAATATAGTATAATTTTATTAATAATAATGATAATAATAATAACATAATAATAATAATAATAATATTTTTAAAATAATTTAAAATTATAAATCATACTTAATTTCACTATAATAAAAAAACTATAATTAAAATTATCATAATTATAACTTATTTTATAATAATTCATAATAATAATAATAATTTATTAAATAATTAAAATACAATTAAATAATATAAATTTTATAATAAATAGTAAATATTTTATTTTATAAATTAACAATTAATCAATAAAGTCATAGTGCAATTTTAATTTATAAAATTTATTCAATTATAATATTCGTGAATATTATAATTGTAATTATTATATTTATTGTTATAATTAATGAGTACTGTAATACTCCATATAACTATAATTATAATTATATTATTATATATTATGATGGATAATCCATTTTTAAACTATCCATCGTAATAATAAATATAATAATATAATTATTATTATTTGTAATTAATAATTAAATAAATTTTTACAATATTATTCTTTTTATAAATAAAATAATAATAAGTATATTTTTAGTTTGGTGTTTAAATTAAATATAAATTTAAAATCTTGATATTTTCCAAACACAGGAAAGTAAATTACTAGGAATCACATTCCTGGAATTTATTTTCTCAGGAATCAGTTTCCTTGCCAACTTTACTTTCCCGCCAACCAAACATGGCCGTAAAGTTGTAAGTAAAGGCTATATTTAATTTTATTTTTTGTTTGATTACATTTTTTTTCCAGTCGATGACAATATATTTTGATTCTCAATTTCTCGTGATTAATCATATCGCTTCAACCATATGACTAATTTAATTCTAGACAAATTATATCATGACTTATTCAATATTTTTTTTAATACTCCCTCCATCCATAAAAATAAATTATATTTGTCATTTTTAGTTATTCACAAATAATAGACCAAGTTTGAAAAATGACCCTACATTTGCTACCTAACAACAATTAAATAATAGTAATAATAATATGAACTCCACATTCCACTAATATTACTTCTCTCTTACTTTTTTCCCTTATCACTTACTTTACCAATTTCTTGTTAAAATTTGTGTCATTCACAATGTGGTCTATTTTTAGTGGACGAATGGAGTAACACAATTATAATTTATTTGATTTAATATTTTACTAATTACATACCTCCAACTTAGCAAATTAGGCTTAATTTTAATATTTTATTCCATTTATAAGAATGATGTTTGATAAATCTTGAGTCCTTGAATAATTAAACATATAAGCATGAGCAACATTGCTCTTCTCGGAGAGCATGCTCTTCATTATTTATGGACTACACCCACTTTTATCTACTTTTTTTTCTGTGCTAAGGCACACAACACCCACAATAATTCATGCCTTCCATTACATTACTATTCATGGGTCCACTATTCCATATTCAATTTAAAAACTATACAATTACTAAAATTGAAGAAGATGAACTATCCCTAGTTTGAAGAAGACGACAGATTGATGTTGGCCCCGCCTGATCTCCGCCTCTGCTTTGGATGGCCTGAATTTAGATGTATACTATGTCAGAATGCAAAAGTAGAAGACTATCCCTAAATTGAAGAAGACGAATCATCCCTAATTTGAAGATGATGATATATGTAATTGGATTTTCAAGTGGGCATTAATTTTTTGGTAAGCAATTTCATTTAATAATGGAAAAAATAAAACCAAATTTACAATTACAATTAGCGGCTCTTCTCCTACTAAAATCATATGAGAGGCGGTGAATTGCAACAATGCTTTGGAGTCGGACTATACACTGCTAGGGGTGGATAAGCGGTCTAGAAACAACCAATTATCAGTTAAACGATAACGTAAATTCATAGTAATCGGTCGGTATCGGTTTGTCATTATGCTCAAAGTCGTTATCCTGAAATTAAATTCAATTTTAATTTTAATTCTATTTTTAATTAATAAACTTCTACAATATTTTTATACTTTTAAAGTTTCATATCTATATTACTTTGATTCTACATTGCTTTATGTAGCGTCACAATAGAAAAAAAAAATGTAATTTATGTTTAACTTTTGACAAAATCTATTTTAATTTGTGTCACTATCATTTATAATATCTCAAAATCAATATAGTGCCTAAACATTATTTGAAAAATAAGATCTCTCAAAGTCAATAAAGTGCATAAACATTATTTTAAAAATAGGATATCCCTTCACTTATATATCGTAGAAAAGTTTTTAGATCATTTAAAGTTTAAACTTTTGAAGTGCCTAAACAAATTCAGTTATTTTGGTTATAATCAATAACCTACCGGGTTTTTTTTTTTTTACCAATTTTAGGGTCGGTTAACCGACATGTCGGTTTGATTACCAAACTAACCGTTCCTAGGCTAGGCCTACGCTATACAGCCTATACTTGATGGAAAATTAAAGGTTCGATTCTTTGATTGCGGTTTAACTTTTTATTTTGAATTAATGGCATGTGATTTTAAAATTATTTGCTAATGATTTTGAATTTCGTTGCGTGAATAGGAAAAACCAAATTAACGTGTCAGAATTGAGATAATAAAAGTTTTTGAATCAATACAATTTGATACTCCATCTTCCCACAATAAGAGTCACATTTGGTGTGAGTACGGGTATTAAGAAATGTAAAGAATAGTGAGTTGGAAAAGTTAGTGGAATATGAGGTTCACATTAGTGGAGTAATAGAATGTGAGTGAGTTAGTGGAATATGACTCTTATTGTGGGACAGACCGAAATGACAAAATATGACTCTTATTGGATGAAAGTATTATAAAAATATGTAGTTGTGGCCTGAACTCGACATAAATGTTTTAGTTTCTTATTTCTTATACAAGTTGCAGACTGTTGTGATTCAAAATTTTATTAATATAGGAATACACATTATCTAATAGATCTTGTTTATTATTGATTACAAATATTCATCGATATTTTCTAAAGAACCGAGGAATAATTCAACTTTCAATGCTCCAAATAATAGGAGTATTGCAACCCTCGAATTTGACTGTAAACTAAGATGGAATTAATGTTGCAAGTGTTGAAGGTAATTCGGTAAACATAGTTAGTGCCCCGAGTCCAATTGTGAATCAAAAAAGAATCAATGTTGCAAGTATTGAACTTAATCCAGAAAACATAGTTAGAGACCTGGGGCTACGGTGTCCTATTGCTAGTTATGATGTTCAAGTAATGGATCACATTCGAAGAGAATACACTTGTAAGGGACCTTGCCAACGGAAGGTTATGTATTTTGAAAAACTTTGTATGGTAAAGAGAGAAGGAGCTTCCAATTTAAATGGTTTGAGAGACATGTATAATTGGAATATAGTGTTGAAAAGTAATGGTACGAGAGACATGTATGATCGTAATATAGTATTGGTATTTTCTTTTTTGAAGCCTATTAGTGGGAATCATTTTGGAGGTGACATATTCGTGAGTACAAACTTTAAAAATTGGAAGAAGGGTTCTTGCTTTTTTTAGAGAACATGAAGATTTAGCAAATAGCACACATGATCATGCTATAATACGTTTTGAATATGGACAATTTCTATGAAATAGATGAAAAATGAAATATGACATATTTCTATGCGACGGATGGAGTACTATTTAGTTTTCATGAAATTAAAATTTTTTGTCTTGTACTATCCAGTTAAACAGCATTGACAGGATGCGATTCCAACAAATTGAATGTGTAACATCTATCGTCACATTTAAATTTTCAATATGTTTTTTTTTACAATTTGGCTTGATAATAGCTTATTACAACGGTACAAATTTATATGCCTCAAAATGATTGTTGAGCAAGACTATCTTTAGTTGACAGTTATGTTCTCTTTAATCACATGTACGAGTTCATCATTAGGGTTTATGGAAACTTTGGATTGTAGTTAACGTTAACAAATTACTCCCTCCGTTCCACTCAAGATGGCCACATTTTTGGGTGATACCGAATTTTAGGTGGAATATTTATCTGTGATCAAGTAGAGTGGAAAAAATGAATGAATATTTTAATGAGAAGATATGAGAGATGTATTTAATTCCAAATATAGAAAGTAGACATCATGAGACAAGCTAAAAAGGAAAGATGAATATTTTAAATGGGATGAATGGAATAATTAACTAGCCTATTAACGTTAACAAATTAATATGCAGATGTGATTTAAAAATTTATGGCTTTGAATTTAATCACTTAGCAAAAAAAAAAGGTAATGTCAAACTTTATGTTTTCTTCGTATGCGTAATCAACTCTCAATAATGCATCTGTATTTTAAAAAGATTGAAAACTGGAAGGGGTTTCAATAGTTCTAATTCACTTCTTTCAACTCCCACCATTTTCTCTAAAGGGTGTCACATTCCACTAATTAATTTCACTCACATTTCATTTTAAGCTAATACTCCATCCGTCCCACAAAGATTGCCTCATTTCTCCATTTTCATCCGTCCTACAAAATTTAGCATATTTCCACTTACTTATTCCTACTCATTTTATTATGAAATATACTAATAGTAGTATATAAAAGTATGACCCACATTTCACTTACTTTTTCTACTCACTTTTCATTACATTTTTTAAAACTCGTGTCCGGTCAAATTGAGACAATCTTTGTGGGACGGAGGGAGTATATACAAGTGAGAATCATACTCCACTCACTTTTTTTAGTAATATTTATTAAAACTCGTGTCACCAAGAAATTGGAATTCTGACGGCGGATTAGAAAGTATTTTATACTCATAAAACTTCGACCAACTTCATATTTATTAAAATTTGAGTCGTACTCCTATTTGGTAAAGCATAATTATAATTATCTATCAAAAAATTAATTATATTTTCATCATCTAAAGTGGCGGGAAGATTTATTTATTTAATAAAATCTCAGAACATTTCAACCCCTTTTGTGTCAAGCAGCGGCGCCCCCTTGAAGATCCGCCATCTCTACAGCATTTCCACCCGAAGGTGAATCAAATTTCTTATTCAACACTCCACAGTTTCTACCACTCTGTTTTTAGCTCATTTCCTATTGCTATGCCTTTGTTTTTCGGATTTCGCTGCAAAAGATTATTTTACTCTTTTTTTGCCGTTTTTGTGAAACTATGGCATCCATGTACTTTGCTTGTTGTAGATATTGTTTTAGCAGTAAAAATTTGCTGAATCAAGTATTGTGTAATGCGTTTATATTAAGATTGGGTTTCTGCAGATTTTTGTATATGTATAATTAGACCATCTCCGACTATTACACTAAACTCAAACTTATTTTAGTGTAAATATCACCTTAAATATTGATTTTGCCCCAACCATTTACACTAAACTCAAACCAAAAAGAATATTCTCCACTCACTTACTTTTTATACTTTTGCAATCATATCTATATATTTTATCTAAATTGCACACTAATCCCATAGCAATTTGTCAATAACTTTGATTAAATTAAATTATACTCCCCCTGTCCCATTAGAAATGCAACGTTTTCATTTTTAGGTTGTCCCACTAAAAATGAAACGTTTCCTAAAATGGAAACATCACTCTCTCTACTTTTCCCTCTCTCTTACTTTACTCTCTCTTCATTAACTCACAAAACAACACTGCATAAAATCCCGTGCCGAAAATCAAATGTTTCATATTTATTGGGACGGAGGGAGTATTAAATAACATATTGTAACATCCCACTTTTTCGAACCCTAATTTTTAAGATATAAAATTTTTGCATTAAATGCTTTTAATGCTATGATTATGTGGAATTAAATGATGAGTGATTTATTGCAATGTTCTTTGTGACCTAATTGCGATATTGAGTTGAGTTTGAGTTGAATAGTCAAACTTGTTGAATATGTGACGTGACTATTGAATAGTCAATATTGTGGAAATATGACGTGGCCGTGGAATGGTCAAAGTCATTGGAAAATGTGAAGTGGAGGTGAAATTCGAATATGTGGATATTTTAACGTGGAGAGAAATAATAATTGTGGTGAATTATTTTCCTAAGGGATGAGTGAGTATTTAATAGGAGCACTATTTAATTATGTGGAATTTTCGACCCCTCCTATTTATTGGAGAAGAAATCCTATTTTTCTTGGATTTAATTATTGCTTGGGATAATTATCCGAATTAAATCCAAAGTCCGAATATTCCTATTTATTTGATGAAATTTTCGGCCCTATCATTGTTTCATGGAGATTTTCAAAAATCTCTTATTATGGGAGAATGGATTATTTTTTATTATATTATTTGATTCCTTGTTTATTCTCTCCCATAAATAAATTCAAATATTCTAGCATATCTTGTCAAATCTAAGAAGATCTTGCCATATCCTATTTAAATTAGGATTTTAATTAATTCCTTGGAGTAGGAATTGAAAATCACGCCTATTCCTATTTAATTGGGGAGAATTATTATTTTTATTCTTACTCCGTGATATTTTATTCTGCTCCGTAAAATATCCAAATAAAATTATATGCTAATTAAATAGCATGAAATTCGAATTCCCCCTTATTTCTCACTAGAAATAACGCCAATCACCACCAAATCCCTACCAAATCTCTATTTATTTAATTATTGGAGTATATTTTGCACTCTATAAATACAAGAGGGAGAATTAAAACCCTAACATCACAAAAACCGTCACCTCTCTCCCTCTCTCTCGCCGATCTCTCCCCCCACTCTCTCTCTCAAATTTTTCTTCTACTTTCTCCATTAATTCTTCATCTTTTGGAGAAGAATTGAAGTTGAAATTCAAGGATTTATTGAAGAATCAAGATCCTACTTGTTTCCTACCGAATGTTCTCTTGAAAAGGTATTTTTATTTTTGATATTCTCTTCTTCTACCGATCAATCGGTGTTCTTGAGTCCACATGCATTTAGATCGAGTGAAGGGGAATTAATCGATGAATTTGGATGCATGTGTGGGTGTGTGACCGTGTGTGTGTGTGTGACCGTGTGTGTGTGCACGCCTCGGTATGCGTGCACACGTGTGTTGTGTGTGTGCGTGTGTTGTGTGTGGGAAACACTCATGCGTGACACGATTTGATGTTAAATCTAGAGTTGTTGTGTGAATAAAAACGATATGATAATCGTACTTTGATTTTGAATGGGAATATTGAAAATAATCGATGGGAAAAGGGAAACGTGAGAACATGCATGATTTTGATCCTTGATTGAGACTTATTTGAAATACGTGAACTAAAGGTGATAGCTCGCGTTCTCGGTGTGATAACAAGAAGAAGTACGTACTTGAAATCGAAGGAAATCGAGGTGGGCTTTATTCTTAAACTCTCTCTTATGTTGCAAATTATGAAAGTGGAGCGATAAGGGTGGATTAAACTGTTATGCCATGCTTGTGATTGCTTTGAATATTGTGTGTGCCTAATGCCTAGTTTGCGAGTGCGCTCCATTAGGCTATAGGGCTATATAAACGAATTCGGGTGTACACGGGAGATCGGGAGCCGTCCTTGCTAGTCGGCCGGTCTCGTGGGCGAAAGTGTGGCCACACTTCGTCGCACCATGATATTGTTGATTGATGAGAAAATGGGAGGTATTGTTTGACTGACCAGTCCATGAAATATTTTGTGATACTTGATGCTATCTTTTCAATTAAATGCTAAACCTCGAGTTCACTATGGTAAGGGTGGCATAACTATTAAAACGTTTTGGCATGAGTCCACTGAGTATGCTTAAAATACTCAGCCCTGCATGTGTTTTCCGTATGTGCAAGTTGAGCGGCGATGGGCGGTCGGTGGTGTTGAGACAGTTGAATCGAATAACATGGATGTTTGGAACTTTGAGTGTAGTCGTGTCTTCATACATGGCTTCGCTTTCTCTTGGAATGCTTCCGCTGAATTTTTGAAAACTTATTATCTTTGGTTGTTTTGAACTTATTTCTTTGATTTGGAATATTGGGAAATATTGCGTTTTGTTGGGAGTTACAGTAAACCCTTGACTTTTGAGCTTAGCCTATGTTATCTATTAAATCTTGATATTCGTGAGTAAGCAGTTGACTTATTGCCTTGATAGTTCATTAAAAACTTGTTCAAATCTCTTTAAATAAACCCTAGCCTATGTTCTTGTTGCATTTAAGTTAGCCGAGGTAGCAGTCGCCGTATTTATTATACCCTAGAAAATCCGGGCTGTTACACATATAGACTTATTAATTAATATGACTATATATAAAATTTATTATTTATTTCATAAATATAATATAATTAAAATATCAAGTTTTTTGTGTTAGGGTTTGACCAGATTGTTATTTTGGTGTTGCTCTAATTTCACTTTTTTTTTTTGGTTAATGATGAAGATGCTAAGTTGAGATATGAAAACTGCTGATAATTCCAAAATGGGTGAAGATTTCTTCAAATATCTACCTTCAGAGATCGTAGTAAATATCCTCTCAAGACTCCCCACTCGAGTCTGCTCGCTACTCCTGAGTTTATGAATTCACATATTTCAAGATCAGTCCGGGGCATTGCTGTTGAAACACACTCGAAATCATATGAAATCATTGAGTTTATGAATGAGCTTGACCTCAACTTTGATGAGGAGTGTCTTTGGAACGTAGCCTTCAACTTCGAACTTCCTTTTGATCTTTCTAAGTGGTGTCGATCATGGTGATCTTATCTTGTGCAATCCAATCACACGTGACTATATCAGGCTCCCTTGTCCTCGACAAACCTCCCCAAAGGTTCCGATTGGCGTGGAGACTTTTGGATTTGGAGTGAGAAGGATGACTGGCCAATATAAGATTGTTAGGATTTTCGGTGAACTAATACTACCGGTGGAGTACAGAAATGAGTGCCAAGTATACGTTGTTGGAACCGGGTCATGGAGAAAAGTTCCCTTCGGTAGGTTTGATAGGTCGCTCGGGTTATATGAAGATGTTGGAGGGATATATTTGAATGGAAATATTCATAGGGCGGTTGAGAAAAGAACAAAACTCTCTGATAGATGGATTCTTTGTTTTGATCTTGAAACAGAACTTTTAGCGCCTTTTCTGCACCTCCTCCTCTAGGTTTTACATTCGGTAAGTCACTCTGCGTTTTAAGGGATTGCCTCTGTATAAGCGATTTTTCAATCGATGATGGCATTGTAATTTGGTTGATGAATGAAGAAGAGCAGTGTTGAACAAAGAAATTTATCATCCCCGAATTTGATCCCCTTGATTGTTTTCTTCATGTTTGGCCATTAAGAGTTTTCGAAAATGGTGACATTTTCATGGAATCGGATGATGGAAAGCTATTCTACTACTCCAACAAATCGAAAACTTTTGACTATGACATTGTGGTTCTAGAGGATCGTGATACTTACATCCCTACGACCATCTATGCTTCAAGCTTTGTCTCTCTCAAGAGTTTCGGGATGGAAAATGTAAGCTCATTTTGAGTTGTGACTGTAGCTCTTTTGTAGGATTGTCTTCGAATATTGTTTTCTTTTAGTTAAATTGCAGTTCTTGTCTTGTTAGTTTTGTGTTCAGTTGTCTTTACTCAGATATCAGCTTGAGTGATGGTTGGAACACCAGATTCTTGCGTGTCGATAGTTTGGAGAAGGCATTGGCAGAACTTATTGCACATGCATGTTCTTTGGATTCAACTCTTGACGAAAGAATTCACACCTTTGTATTGAACTTGTCCTATGCGAGCTTCGAATCAAAATTTAATAACCAAATCAAACTGAAATCATAATTTAACCAAAACCCAACCGATTTTGATTTGATTACCTGATAATCATGTAACGAATTTCTCATGCTGATTAGACCATATAAAGTTGTGTAGAAACAGGTACCCGCGAGTATCCACACCCGATTTAGCACATAAACCCAGTCCCGGTATATATCAGGTAGTCCCGGTACCCGAGTCGGGTATCCCGCACCCGACGTTGCGGGTACCCGACCCAAACATGTATTTTTTTGTTATTTGAATATTTGAATATTTAATATATTCTATAGTTGGGTCCTATTCTAATGCTTATAGCACCCTAATCCAAATTCAAGACTAAATCTCCACCCTTGGATTTTAAAATGAGTGGATGAGATTAAAGCTCACAAATCTCAATAAATAGTAGACAAAATATCAACAAAAGGGTAATATCGTCATTATGTTATCACATGATAATTTTCGTGAGTGTTTTTTTATATCAACATTGTGTATTACAAATATCAACAATATGACAATAAAATATCAACACAAGGACAAGAAAATATCAACACATTTTTATTGAGATTGGACATGCATAATATTGAGATCTTGCCTACAATATATGGAGATTTTTTGTTGCATTTGTTGATAAAAGCTGCTTATCAACATATACGAAAATTGAAATATAATTTATCAAATTTCATCACCCGAACATCGTCGGAACATATGCAATTGACATCTCGTTGGAATCCTTATTAAATTATCTTTAATTTGATATATTTTTTGCGAAAAAATAATTTAAGTTGAGAGAGTTACATAAATTTAAAGATTTGAGATGATTTTGAGGAGAGAGAAAGTAGTTAGTTATAATTACTACATATAGGATCTGACATTAATACCTTTTAATTTAATTAATAATTATTTAAATTTAAAATATATTACATTTGTCATTATATTAACTACGAGATCTTATAATCTAATGGTTAAAAATTGGTCTCAATTTTGGATTGATAATTAGTTAGCGATTGATCACATCTCTTCTATAGTTAATATGTATTTCATCTGTCCCACTGCAGATGGAGATGATTCACTTTCCTTTTTAGTTTGTCCATTCAAGATGATTCATTACTTTTTTATTCTTTACTTTATTCTATCTCTCTTATTTTATTCTCTCCACTTAACACACAAAATAAAACTACATAAAATCTTGTATCACTCAAGGAAGGGGTCATCATCCTTGGAACGGAAGAGTAGTACTCCCTCCGTCCCAAGGTATTAGACCTACTTTCCTTTTTGGGATGTCCCAACATATTAGACTCATTTCCTTTTTTAGCAAAAAAAATCTATCTTATTTTATTCTCCACCTACTTTTTTCTCTCTTCTCTCCCCTACTTTTTCTCTCTCTCATACTTTACTCTCTCCACTTTAACTATTTAAATATCAATTCCTTAAATCATGTGCCCAAAAGAAGTAAGTCTAATACTCCGGGACGGAGGGAGTATATAATATAGAGATAGTGTGCTACGCTATACTCCATGTATAATATACTCATTACGTCTCACTTTAAATCCATAAAAGAAATAGTTGAATGGAAAAACGAAAAATGAAATACACGGTGTATGTTGTGTTCGTTGAAAAAAGAGAAAATAAAAGAAATAGAATGGAAAAACAAAAAAAGTTACGGGGTAGAATAGAAGAGAAAAGATGAGATTTAGAAAATAAACCCTACCTAAACTAAAATGCTTAATTAATTAATTAATTAAAATACAAATAAAAATATCCTAATCATATAACAATCGGGTGTATCGGATATTTTAGGTATACCCGCAACACCCAAAATTATAATACCCGACCTCACTGACCTGTTTCCCGTTGTCGTCGGATAGCGGATACCCGATACACTGCTGTTATCGAGTTGGGAAGAGAATTACTTGTTAGCCGCTATTAGTTTAGACACCCTTATAAAACCATTTTATAGAGCAAGAACCATATTAATTGTGGACATGGATAATATGAATCAATTTTTAATATCTTAATCACTTATTATTTGTTTAAAGAGTGAATTAACGGAAAAAAAGTGATACTCCCTCCGTCCCATAAAAGATATCACACTTGTGGGACGGCACGGGATTTTAGGAGGTTTTGTTTTGTGTGTTAAATGGAGAGAGAAAATATAACTTTTATATTCATGTGAGAGAGAACTTTTTCCACAAAGGAAAATGTGACATCTTTTGTGGGACAAACTAAAAAGGAAAGTGTGACATCTTTTGTGAAACGAAGGGAGTATAAAATATGGTCAATTTTTGGTTTAATTCCACCACTTAAAAATCAATTATATCATAATATTGACAGTTTTCTCAATTGTCATATTTATTTAAATTTTGAAAATGTTAGTATAAAATAGAATCTTACTCCTATAATAAGATTCAGTAAATGTAATTCAGCTTTTGGGTCATTCGCAGTTTCCTAAAATCCAAATCAATGATATAATTGAGAAGAATATTAAATTGTGATAGCAATTGATAATTTTTGTGAAGATGGTTCTTCATCAATCACTTAAAAATCGACACTTTTGAAACTACATGAATTTTTATGTAGATTAGTAAAGTAGGAGGATAGAAAGACAATTGAAAACTTCATTCTATTGTCAAATTGAAACGACAAGAATACATTTTTTGCAATCTTCTTCGTTTCTTTATCAAGAAGGCAAAGTAATTATACGAGTAAATTACACTTTTTTTAACACTTTAAATTCCATAGAACATTTTAAATTCACATTTAAAAAATTTTTTTTGGAGTATTCACATGTGCATGAACAATAAATTGAAATACAAATTAATCACTAGTAATGCTGTAGACAAATTCTCGTTATTGTGCATTTAAATAAGCACTAAAAACATAGATGAATAATAGAATTTTAGAAATACAATCCAATTAAGGCTACCACGAAATATATATATTTCTACAAAGATGACTGGGAGTAATCGTGTGCTAAATAAATACTATCGCTCTTCACCCCAAACACATTTAAGGGCTTCGTAATATCGTAATCCTGATGCTTGTAAACATTGAAAGCTACTTGCTTTAGATTCCACCATAAATGACAAAAGAATAAAGTATTGCCCAAAATAATAGGGCATAACTTCCACAAATTATCTTGACCTACAGTAATATTATGAAATCCTAGATCATCATCGTCGGCACAGCTCAACCTTAAAGGTTGCCAATTTTTCAAGAGAAGATATACGGCGCTTCCCTATTATCCTTACGCAGTCCGAAATCGCAGCCCTGAGCAGCAAATGACTACAAAATGATAGCTATTACTAAAACAACTAAGTATATCTTGAACATGTTGAAATTCCGAGAGGGTGAGATGATTCAATAATTCACCCCATTGATTTCATTATAAAGGCAATAATAAATCATTTACTGATGTTTAACGATAAATTTAACACAAATCTCAGATTTAGATGCTACAAATCTTACATCATATAAATTCAATTAATTAATCAGATATAGTATTAAATCTGAAAGGCAACGATCCATACATCCTTTTTCTTTATATTTTTATTTGTATACTCTGAAATTTTTTACATTCTTTCATTTTAAATTTCAAATTAAGTAAAATTTTGAAAAGTAAAGAATTAAATAAAAATTAAATTTTTTAAAAATTAAAATCGTAAATTTAGTCGGTATTAATATTAATATCATCGTATGTCAAATAAAAACCATATATTCCATTCAATTCTTGCCTCACATTCTACAAAATATTAAAAATTAAACCTATATTTCAATAATTCTTTTTTAAAACTCAGTGTCAAGTCGATGGGAATTTAAATCATTTGACATCAAATTAGCTACTCCCTTTGTCCATCATTAGACTATCCCCATTGGTGACACCCACCCAACCCAACCCCAATCAACTTTTGAATTAAATAATCATTTCTCTTTCATCCACATATACAACCCCCAACTTATTAAAACTTTTACCTCCATCAATGACTCCAACTCAACCCCAATACATATTTTCTTTTTCATATACTTTCAATCAATATAAATTTTATATTTATTCAAATATATTAAAAAACTCATATAAAATTATATAAATTATTTTATAATTCAAATTTATAATAAAAAATATTACACATCCATATATAAGTGAAGTACAACATAATAAAAATACACAAATAAAAGAAATACGGTACAATAATAGAAAATAAACAAACCAAATTACAAACTAAAGTGAAAAATAAGAAAGATTACTAAAAAAGATAAACATTACAAATTCAACTATTTGTGCCAAATTTATCCCAAATGTGCTCAATCAAATCATCTCGAAGGGCAATATGAGCTTCTCTATTGCGGAGTTGATCTCGATTTGTTATATAAGAAAACAAACTCCCAATCCGTTGAGTAGAGTAGCAAAAAGCTTCAGCATTTCCTTCTTGTGCTCTTGTAGGTGTATCTTCAAAAAACTCAGTAGGATCATAATAATTTTGATATGTATCACGTTCATCTTCTACTATCATATTATGCATGATTATACAAGCAATCATAATTTTTCCCATCAACATCTTGTCCCAGACAAGGCATGGCCTTCGCAAAAATGCGAAACGCGCTTGTAGGACTCCAAATGCTCGCTCAACATCTTTTCTGATAGACTCTTGGAATTGAGCAAACAACTTATGCTTTTGAATTTGTGGAGAAGCAATTGACTTCACAAATGCAGCCCATGCAGGGTATATGCCATCAGTAAGATAATATGCCCTATTATACTGATGACCATTTACTACGTAATTAACAGATGGTACTCGACCTTCTAAGACATCATCAAAAACAGGAGACCTATGGAGTACATTAATATCATTGCACGAACCTGGAGTTCCAAAGAATGCATGCCATATCCATAAGTCGTATGATGCAACAGCTTCCAAAATGATCGTTGGTTTGCCACTTCTCCCTGTATATTGTCCAGCCCATGCGTTTGGACAATTCTTCCATTCCCAATGCATACAGTCGATACTCCCAATTATGCCTGGAAACCCACGTTGATCTGCTACATATAGAAGTCTAGCGAGATCTTGTTCAGTAGGTCTTCTAAGATATGTGGCACCAAAACATGAGATAACACCTTCAACGAAATGTATTAGAGAATCTCTCGTCACCGTTGAACTCATCCGCAAATATTCATCAACGACATCGGATGATGTCCCATACGCCAGCACCCGCATAGCTCCGGTACTTTCTGTAACGATGACAAACTTTGTCTCCCTGTAGCATCGCGTCTCTCTTGAAAATACTCATCGTTAGCAGTAACAGCTTCTACAATCCGAAGGAATACAGATTTGTGCATGCGAAATCGGCGTCGGAAGACCTCTGGCCCATATGTCGGGTTGGGACTAAAGTAGTCATTGATCAAACGCTCAGCACCAATCTCGCGTTGCCTTTCACAATACCTTTTTCTAACTGTAGAAGCTTGAGCCCCCACAATTAGATTGTGATTGGCGGATAACATGTTCTCAACAATTGTATAGATTTGATGATTTTGTTGAGAAACTCGTTCCTCCTATTCATTGAGGGCTATGATATTTGAATCATCAGAACATGAATCCGATGAAAGTGATGAGTTTTCACCAGAAGACATTTTTTGGAGGTGGAATGAGTACTTGGTGGTATCTTCAAAAAATTTCCACCAGCTATGTATAGACTAAATAAATTTGCATGTGACACTAAACGCCAAGACATGTGAGACACAATGGCAGTAAAGCATGTGACCTATCTAATTTTTGCATGATAATGTATGCGATGACAAAACGTTTGAGTGGCACTGTGATACATGTGATATTTCAAAACTTTTGTCAGATAAAGAAGTGATGTTTGTAAAGCATGTGACACACAATTGCAGTAAAGCATGTGACATATCTAATTTTTGCAGGATAATGCATGCGATGACAACTCATTTGATTGACACTGTGATGCATGTGACATTTCAAAGCTTTTGTAATGCAACTAGCACCAAATTCATATCTGCAAATGCATGTGATAAAGTAATGATGTTTGTGACATTTCAAATACTTTCGCAGGAAAATGCATGTGTCACGAAAATCATATCTAAAAAAATGCATGTGATAAAGAAATAATAATTGTGACATCTCAATTGCTTTTCCAGAAGATGCATGTGACCATATCACATAAACTTAATATTACACAAATTTATATTACATAAAGTGCAAACAAAGATCACACCAACATACACCAAACTAACATTACATATTAAAAGCACACCAAACTAATATTAATTAAACTAATGTCACACCAAACGATGGTCTTACATAACTTATTATCACACCAAACTCATATCAAACTAAAATCATTCATTTTTTAAACACAATATCCATTAGTTGATGTTTCATCGCTTGATCTTCTGGGGACAAGTGCTCTTTGTCCAACAACTTGATCAACATTTTTTGGTACATCTTCATAGAGGGCTTTCCAGCTTTTCACGCTCTATCTGCAGTCGAGCCTTCACTAGTTCGTTCTCATTATCTTTAGCTAGCCTTAGTGCATGAAGTTCTGCAGCAACTTGAGCATTAGTAGAATCAGATTGTGTTACCTTACTTTTTCCTTTTCTTTTTGCCTTGTCTCTGCCCATAGGCCGAGAACTAGTTGAATGGCCAGATGTAGGAGTTTCCGGATTTGAAGGGATAGTATACTCGCCATATTCAGAAGTCTTTGTCCTCTTTGAATTGCTACCATCCTGTTCATAACCAACATTTTCATTGTCAGGAGGAAATACCTGTGTTGTATCATGAATACTCCACTTTTGATGTTTGCTCATAACTTCATTAAACACTATCAAATCTTGAAATTTGTTGCCGCCTCCTCCTTGGTAGATGCTATGAGCTTCATTCTCAACATCTTGGTCGCTCATTCCACTCCTCCTTCGCGCGTTTGCTGCTCTACAAGCAGCCACCCATTTGTTTGCATTGTCGTTAAGTCGTCTCCATCGACTCTTCATAGAATCCACATTTCTTTTGTTAATTTCAGCTGGATTTTCTGCTTGAGCTACGTGATACAAGTTTTTCACACATACCCACAGTTCATCTCCCTTCTGATGTTTACCACGCATGGACCCAAGAAGACATAAGTGCTAAATCTTCTTTCACAACCCAACTTACATTGTTTGAGCTCCTCTTCTTTTTGTTCTCTTGTTGGGCATCTCCGAACAAGTTTTGGACGACATTGTTTGATGTGGGAATTTCAGTAGATGTAGGAATTTGGCTTAGATTTGGAGATAATTCAAAGTTTTGTGAATACTCGGGATTTGAAAATGATTGGGGATTCTGATAAGGTGTTGCAAAATTTGGAAAATTTTGCGAACTTGGATATTCTGATGATTGTTGATAATTTTGGGAATTAAAATAGTTTGGGAAACAAGAGCGATAATCTGGATGATTTGGATCCATAAAACCAAATTTATCAAAACAAGAATGAAAGGGCGATAATTTGGAGGATTTGGTTGCTTTTGTGAGGAATTGTATATGTTAAGTGGGATATATATAGAAAAGTGAAGCACAATGTAGTAGCAAATAGTAAAAAATAATAAATTAAAATAAAATAATAAAAAAAGAAGTAGTCAGATGTCATTTTATGGAAGTGTGGTTCACATGATTTTTTTGGAAGAATAATTCACATGATATTTGAAAAGATATATAGAGATAAATATAATAATCATTGAATAAAAAAATAATAATTAATAAAACAATCAAAATTTAATGTAGTGCAAAATTTTCAAGATTGAAAATGTGATGTAAAATTATATTGTTATTGTGCAAATTTATTACAACATACATGTAGTCCAATAATAAGTAATAAAATAAATCAATAATAAAAAGTGAAAAAACAAAAAGAAAAAAGAAATCAATATTCAGCCATTAATATTATGACATGTGGCATGTGCCCCTCAATTTGTTTGGTGGCGGCAGGGTGCTCCTCATTCATGAGGGGCGGTTGGTTTTTTTTGTTTTAGAATTTTTTTTAATTGTACTTATTTTGTTTTTTTTGAGTGACATTGTGTGTAGTGTCACCAATGGAGGTGGTCTTAGGAGTCCCAATTATGGGCGGCACGAGTTTTAAGAAATGTTAAAAAAAATGAGGGGAAAAAAGTTAATGGAATAAGGGTCCCACTTGTATATATTAGTTTTAAATAAAATGTGAGTGAAATGAGTTAGTGGAAGGTGGGACTCTGTTACTATTTTTGGTAAAAGTGAACCGGACTCTTATTCGCGGACGGACTAAAATGAAAAAACGGGACTCTTATTCGCGGAGCGGAGGGAGTATTTATGAACCTTTGGCATTTGGCGCAAAATTTGTGAAGTTGTTTTCTGATTTCGACGGCCCAACTACAAAGAGACGACGACTGCGGCGGCGGCTCTCTCAAGATCCGCCGTCTCCACCGCATTCCCTCAAAACCAAAAGGTGAATAATTACAGTGAGCTTTCATATTTTACACTCCACCGCTTACTATCTCTCTGTTTCTAGTTCATTTCCTAGCTACTATGCCTTTGTTGTTTTGGATTTCGCAGTAAATTGATTATTATTTTAAGAATATAGCATCCATGGTAGATCTTGTTTTCAGGCCATAATTAATTTGATGAAAAATGCGTTAGGGTTTTAGGCTTATATCCAATTTTTTAGTCGTATCATTAGGATTTGTAATTATATATTTTGTTGCTGCAATTTTTTTTATACTATATATAACCTAAAACCAATTCAGTATTGCATTATTTGTACTTTGGTTTCTGCAAATTTTTTGTGGATTAGGGATTAGGAAAATTCAGTTTTGTAATATATTAGGATTTAGAAAATGAAGAATTACATTTTGATGTTGTAATTTACTCTTGCAAGTGTGCCACTTTGATCATAATAATATTTTGATGCTGCTCTATTTTCCTTTTTCGTAATGATCAAGGAGTGTTATCGCGTCGAGAGAGGCAAAATGGGCGAAAATTTCTTCGAATATCTACCGTCAGATATCATAGTAAATATCCTCTCGAGACGCCCCACTCAACACGCTATGGCCTGCAAGTGTGTTTGTAAGCCGTGGCTTATTCTTCTCGCCACCCCTGAGTTTGTAAATTCACATATTTCTAGATCAGTCTTGGGCCTTGCTTTTCAAACATACAAAAATTCATACGACGTCATGGAAATTGCTGATGAGCTCGACTTTGATGAGGAGTATCCTCTGGATGGATTCTTCAACTTCGAACTCCCCTTTGATGAGCCAATTATTAGTTCAGCTAATGGTTTGATCTTTCTAAGTGACATTGATCATGATGATCTTATCCTGTGCAATCCAATCACATGTGACTATATTAAGCTACCTTATCCTCGACAAAACTCCTCAAATGATCGGATTGACAGGGAGACTTTTGGATTTGAAGTGAGCAGAATGACCAGGCAATAAAGGTGGTTAGGATTTTCGTTGAAACACCCCTAGAAGAGGAGTGCACAAATGAGTGCCAAGTATACACTGTTGGAACCAGGTCGTGGAGAAAAGTTCCATTTGGTAGCCTGCTCAGGTTATGTGAAGACCTTGAAGGGGTACCTCTGTACGGATATCTTCATTGGATGGTCGATAAATCAACAGAAGGCTTAGGTGCATGGATTTCTTGCTTTGATCTTGAAACGGAACTTTCTAGCACCTTCTCTGCACCACCTCCTCTCTATACATGATTTCTCTTTGGTAGGAGACTTACTGTGTTGAGGAATTGCCTCTGTGCAAGCGATATTTTGATGGATGGGTGCGTTATAATATGGTTGATGAATGAAGATGATAAATCTTGGAAAAAGGAATTCGTCATCCCCGAAATTGATAGACTTGATGATTTTGTTCATGTTCGGCCAATCAAAGCTTTTGAAAATGGTGACCTCTTGATGGAATGGGAGGATGACAAGCTATTTTACTTCTCCAATAAGACGAAAACTCTTGACTGTGAGATCTTAATGGGGCCGGATCATGGGGCCTCCCCTACGACCATGTATGCCTCGAGTTTTCTCTCTCTGAAGAGTTTTGTGATGGAGAATGTGACCTCATTTTGAGTTGTGACTGTGTAGTTTCATGTGTGATGAGAGGAACATGAGAGATTGTACCTCTTTTGCCAAGATATTTAAGTAATTTTTTTTTTTGCCAAGATAGTTACGTAGTTTCTTGGCTAAAACTATATTCCGAGGATAATCACATCTATAATTTGAAGTCCGACATTGACTCCTGAACGTTAGCTTGTTTGAGCCCAAAAAACCAATATAATCATGCACTTTGATATTTAGTTGCATGAGAGAATGCTGCTTGAGAAATTATTATTTGGGCAGGAGGCAAAGAATGTCATTACATGTGAAGGTGCCGAGCGAATTGAGAGACCAGAGACATACGAGCAATGGCAGGTTCGAAATATAAGGGTTGGCTTCACGCAGCTTCCTCTGGACGCGGAGATACTGAGAAATGATAGAAATAGAGTTGAATCATCCTAATTCCTACCACGAGGACTTTGTGGTATAATGGAAGTTTACATGTGCGATTCATCTTCGCACTACCTAGCTCTTCCGATGGTCACATTGACTTAAACACTCAAACCAAGACCTTTGACCTCAGGCATTAACCTCTCTGCCGCTTGACCAACTTTTACACACAACAGTATTTGTTTCCTATGTATGGTGTAATTATTGGATCGGTTGCTTTTCAGTGTATGATAAGTCGTATTCTAAGCCTTGATTACTGGTCAGTATGTCGTGATTTGCATGCATTATCTGCAAAACGGTTGCTTAAGTGTGCAGGATAAAGGGGTCCAAGTCGGTAGGAGATGGTTCGGACGATGCAGGTGAAAAGAACGCTAGAATGATGCAATACTGACCAGTAGGCCTGTCAAATTGGGTACCCACGGATACCCGATCCGAAATTTTCGGGTACCCGATCCCGAAATTCCCAAAATTCAATACCCGATACCCGACCCGAATTTGATTTCGGGTACCCAAATACCCGACTCGGGTATCCAGTCCCGAAAAATCGGGTATCCAATCCCAATTGTGATTTTGATTTTTTTTTTTTTGAAAATTAACTACAAACTTTTAGAATTTATTTAATATTATTTAATCAAATTTAATACAAAGTTGAAGTACTAATATCCAAGTAAAAATAACTACAAACTTTTAGAAATACAAAATTCTTATAGTAGCTCGAATTAAAGAGAAAATAACTACAAACTTTTAGGAATACAAAATTCTTGTAGTAGTTCGAATTTAAAAGAAAATAACTACAAACTTTGAAAAATACAAAATTCATAAGTTATAGTACATATTAAATTTTTTTATCCATCCATAATAAGTCAATAACCATCAAAATTCATACGTTCAAACATTCATCCTTTATAAATATCACAATTCAATAATTCATAAGAATCAAGATCTAACAATAATATCATCAAAAAATTCAAAATTATAAATATCACAAGTCAATGAAATTAAAAATTTAATTAAAAAATTAAATTACATATCTTATATGCTAAATTAAATTATAGTTAAGAAGTTAAATTACATTTAGTTATAATAAAAATATAATTTATTAATTTTAGAAAATAAATCGGATAAATCGGATAATTCGGGTATACCCGATCGGATATCGGATAACCCGATATCCGATAATCCAAAATTCTCACTACCCGATCCCGATCCGATACCCGAAAAATCGGGTTTCGGGTATCCAATTATCCGACTTTTTCGGGTTTGGATATCGGGTATCCAATACCCGATATCCATTTTGACGGGCCTACTGACCAGGATGCATGCCAGAGAAAAGGCTCGAGATGGAGAAGAATGATAGCTGAGATGATCATAAACAAGGGCAGAAAAGTCAATTCACGAAGGAAGTCTACCCTAAAAGCAAGGGTAAGCCTCCCTATAAAAGAAGCCACTTGGAGAGAGAGAAAGAGTTCGGAGTTCGAAAGTCCAACCACCACACTTAGTTAGAGTTCTCTCGAAGATCAGTTCCTTCAGCATTGTCCACAATCTTCTCGTTCCTCGCCACAGCTATGGTCACCTGAAGTCCAGTCGTCCACCGGAGAGTCATCATCCTATCGTTCCAACCCGTTTGTCGTCGTAGTATAGCAGTTTCATCGCTCGGACTGGCATAAACAATCTTTAATTGCTTTCCTAGTTTAAAGTTTACTTGCTTTCTTCGTTGGATCTGCTGCAAACATTAAATCTTGTTTCCTTTTGAAGTATTTCGTTAAGATTCGAACGTTCTAAACTGGACCGGACCGGCCGGTTCGACCGGACCGCGAACCGGCAACTGGTCCGGTCCGTTTCGGCCCCTAAAACCGTTAGTAAGTTAGGCCGCCTTGAACCGTCAGATCCGGCCGGTCAGACCGGTTGAATTGGAAACCGGTTTTTATGTTTAAAATGCTTGTTTAAAATATGAGACTAAGGGGGATTGCACCCTAGACCTCTAGGTAAGATACCAACATCTCTCCCACTCCACCACATGGTCTTGAATGAAATATTCTGAACATTAATTATTGTTATACATTAAATCCATAATTTTTTGTCCACACAAATTAATAATTTGTGTTTAGTTTTATACTTTTAATTAATTGTTAGTTGTGATATGTTTAATTTTAATTATCAGCCACTAAATTTTATTTTTATTGATATAATATATATATATATTATAATATATGTATATATATATATATATATAGAGTCCTATTAACCACAAATCCACTCTTAAAGACCGAAATAGAGACCAAATTAGGGCCACTAATTTTTCTTAATCTTATGGTTATGATTAATTTACAATTAATTTAATATTTTATTAAATAAAAATGTTTTTTATTTTAGATTTTTAAATTTTTTTTAAAATTTGTAAATTTTTTTTTAATTTTTTTAATGTTTTTTATTCGATAAAAACTTGCTGGATTAAATAATGAACTATATTCACTACATAATGAACTAAATGAATGTATGTTATGAACTTATTACTTCATTCAGTCGTGTTATTACTTCATTCCGTTAGTTTATTACTTCATTTATTAATGCTATTACTTCATTCTATTAGTTTATTACTTCATTCCGTTAGTTTATTACTTCATTCAGTCATGCTATTACTTCATTCCATTAGTTTATTACTCCCTCCGTCCCGGCTAAGATGACACATTGCTTAGTCGGCACGGGGTTTTAGGAGTTATTGGTTAAAGTGTTTAATTGGAGAGAGAGAAGGTGGGTGTAAGTATTAAAGTAGAGAGATAAAGAAAGATGGATATTTTAATAGGAGTGAGAAAAAGTGGTTGAGTGTATTAATTGGAGAGAGAAAGTTACCAAAAAAGGAAATGTGTCATCTTAGTTGGGACAAACTAAAAAGGAAAACGTGTCATCTTAAGCGGGACGGAGGGAGTACTTCATAATGTGTTATGACATAATTATCTTTCAGTTGGGTTTAGGGTTATTACTTCATTCCGTTAGTTTATTACTTCATTCAGTCATGTTATTGTTATGAGCTTATTACTTCATTCAGTCGTGCTATTACTTCATTCCGTTAGTTTATTACTTCATTTATTTATGCTATTACTTCATTTTGTTAGTTTATTACTTCATTCCGTTAGTTTATTACTTCATTCAGTCATGTTATTACTTCATTCCATTAGTTTATTACTTCATAATGTGTTATGACATAATTATCTTTCAGTTGGGTTTAGGGTTATTACTTCATTCCGTTAGTTTATCATTTCATTCAATCATGTTAGTTTATCATTTCATTCAATCATGTTATTACTTCATTCTATTAGTTTAGTACTTCATTCCGTTAGTTTATTACTTCATTCAGTCATGCTATTACTTCATTCCGTTAGTTTATTATTTCATTCAGTTATGTTATTACTTCATTTCATTAGTTTACTACTTCATTTCATTAGTTTATTACTTCATTTTATTATTTTATTACTTCATAATGTGTTATGACATAATTATCTTTCAGTTGAAGTAAATTAAGTACTCCCTCCGTCCCAAGGTATTAGACCAACTTTCCTTTTTGGGATGTCCCAACATATTAGACTCATTTCCCTTTTTAGCAAAAAGCATCTATCTTATTTTATTCTCCACCTACTTTTTTCTCTCTTCTCTCTCATACTTTCCCTCTCTCATACTTTACTCTCTCCACTTTAACTATTTAAATATCAATTCCTTAAATCATGTGCCCAAAAGAAGTGAGTCTAATACTCCGGGACGGATGGAGTATATAATGAATGCGAAAAATTACTTCATAACATACATTCATTTAGTTCATTATGTAGTGAATATAGTTCATTATTTACTCCAGCAAGTTTTTATCGAATAAAAAAAAATAAAATTTCTAAAATTTTTTTTTAAAATAAAAAATTAAAAAAATATATTAAATTACATTTTTTATTAAAAAAAATTAAATTTTTTTATTAAAAAAATTAATTTTTTTTTAAAAAATAAATAAATTTAAAACGTTTTTATTTAATAAAATATTAAATTAATTCTAAATTAATCATAATCATAAGATAAAGAAAAATGAGTGGCCCAAATTTGGTCTCTAGTTCGGTCTTTAAGAAGGGTTCGACATTGATCACAACTCTATATATATATATATACATGAAAAAATAATTTTACCTAAGGTTTAATATTATATAATACTATTAATACAGTTTGTTACTCCATATTTACTAAATATTACTCCAAACTTACTAATAATTCAAGTTTAATTTTATGCATTAACTAATAATACTATTATATATATTTATCCAAATTAACTAAAAATTCATGTTTAGTTTTATATATTGTCTATAATATTATTTCACCACATAAATATTTTTGAGATAATATGAATTTTATCTATTTTTATTTGTAAATTATGTAATTTTTTTGGCTACACTGATTAAAAATTTATATATTTAATAATTATTTAAATTTTACCATCACTTATTTTAAATGCTCATAATATTTAATTTACTTAAAATGTGTAATATATGTTTTTGTTATATATTACTATTGATTACTATAATTTATTACTCACTAAATTTAATATATTTTGTAAGAGTATATTTAATTTTATATTTATAAGGTAAAACGGTTCGACCAGTGATTGAACCGGTTAGACTGTTTAAACCGTAAACCAATAACCTCGCCGGTTCACTGACTTGTCCGGTTTTTAAAACATTGGTATAAACATTTTGAGGAGCAATATGCGCCATAGATTATGACATTTATTTTATATATTTGGTTAATACTAATAATTATTCTTAGACCAATATGCGCTCTAAGAATATTAAATAATTAAATAGAAGTTTCCCCATTAATTTAGACCACTTTTGACTAACGAAACTAAAAAAGTTGTCTACATTAATTCATGAAGACTATCAGTTATAACACACCTAATTTAGAACAACCTAGCTAAGTGCAATACCTAATCAAGTCTAATAACCTCTTCACATTGTTCGGTAAGTTTAGGCATTTAAGTGACTGTTCATTACTCTACAATTAAAAAGTAAACAAATGTATTACAACCAGCTTTTATATTACGCAATAAACTCTTCATTACTCTCCAATTAAAAAGTAAACAAATGTATTACAACCAGCTTTTATAACAAACTCTATTATCTTTCTAAAAATAAAATCCGATTGTGAATTACGTTTACAAATAGAGTGACCAATGCCAGGTGGCACATTCTATCTTAGTGATAGATAGGGTTTGGTCTGGGAGAATGGTTAGGAAGTGGTCCAAGCATCCAATTCTTGGTTACAACTTACAACCACCCATCCCCCACCACTACCGATCAGTTGCAATTAATAAACGTCATGGTATACATGTTTGTACAGTTGTAAATTATTAACTAACTCCAATACTTAACTAGGAGCATAATTTACTAAATTTAGCAAATTATAAAACCATCAAACTCACACTCCATTCCTCACACAGACACTCCTCCCTTTGATTGAGCATTTTTTCATTATTATCTCTGAAATAATTCGTCCCATAGAAATATATCATATTTTCTTTTTTGTCCATATCATACAAATAGTCATATCAATTTATGGCAAACTTGTTCTCTCCCTTTTACTATTAATTATAGACCCTACCATCCACTACACGATTCCAACTATTTTTTCGCCTTCTCTCTTACTTTACCAATTACACAGTAAAATGCGTATCAATCCTAAATGACCTATTTCTATTGGACAGATGACCTATATACTCCCTGCGTCCCATAAGAGCATGTGCTTTTGATTGAGCACGAGTTTTAATACACAATTAATAAAATAAGAGAGATGTAGAAGGAAAAAGTAATTATATAGTATTATTAGTGAAGAATAAGTCCTACCTTATTAGAGATATTAGTTTTCAAAATTAGAAAATTTATATTCATATGGGATGAACTTAAAAAAGAAATACTCCCTCCGTCCCAGATTAAGAGTCACTTTTTGCCATAAAAGTCCGTCCCAGTTTAAGAGTCACTTTTAGAATTTTCCATATTTGGTCATACAACTTTACTCCATTCTTCACCAAAATTACATAAAAATGTCATTATCTACATTAAAATAAATCAAAACAAAAATCAAAAGTCAAAAGGGACCCACCTTCAACCAACTCCACCATCTCACTTCATTTATTACACACTCTACCATCTAACTTCATTTATTACACACTCCACCATCTCATTTCATTTATTACACAATTCAACTTTTTCTTAAAACGCGAGTCATAACTCGTGAATACTGTTATGGAAGGGAAGGGAAAATACATACGGTTTCGCGTACAGTGTATTTTGGCTCAAACAATTTAATATGCCATTCTACGACATGGTGTATATTAACAATTAATCCAATTTTCTTTATATAGTACTCCAAAAATAACCAATCAAATTCATCAATCGAAACCATTAGATTCGGCACATTCCGATTTTGCCCCTGGCCTTGGATTCAAGGTATATAAAAACGAATCCTCGCTGGGGTTTAAGCACTATTTCATGCTGATTTACCCAAACCCAATTCTCTCTCACTTTTCATTTTCCCCGTTTTCTACTTTTCTATTACCAAATTCGAATACTGTATATAAACAAACGTCCAGTACTTATCTCCTTAGTCAAATTATTCGTCAGGTAATTTTTTGGTTTGTACTTTGTATTTTATTTTCCATTATTCTCTTGCGTGTGTTGTTGGTGCGCCATTTGTGCATTTTTTTTTATTTATATCCTCTTCGCTTCTGGATTTGTAATTCTATTGCGGAATCTGGTAAGCTTCTGGGTTTTGTTTGCTTATTTTGCACTTTTGATCGTCTGGTTTCATGGAAATTCAACTTGATCCCACTGAGATCTGTTCAAATTTGTCGAATAGTGTGATTTTTTGGGTGATTGAAGCGAAAAATGGATTTTCGTTAGAACCGAGAGTTGATTCTGGATAACAATTCTATTGCGTTGATTTCTTCATTTCTACTTTATTTCGTGATGGTTATATATGTTGTGTGTATATTATATCTGTAATGTCAAATTTGGTCTGGTCTGAGAGCTGATCGGGCTCCGGCAACATATAATTGGATCTGATGAGTGCCGAATTTAACATTGTTGGTTGCCTAAAAGATGCGGATGGAGAGAATTGTCTTTTTTCGTTCGAATTGTTTCGTATCGTTTTGAGTGAATTGTACGAGACGTCATTTAATTGCGATGAACTGTTTAGAAACAGAAGATTTTAGCTGTATCGATCAGGATAACTTTCTTTATTTTCTAGTTGAACGATCTCGTTATGTATTTTTGTTAGTAATAGAAACGCAAGTCTCCTCTTTTTCATTTCATCGCACCACTATGTTTTCATTTTAGATCTGACTTCTGGATGATCTTTTTTATTTTAGATCTGCTACGCGTATGTTTGATATGTAAAGGATTGTTGATGCTCTGTTTGTCCTGCGTTATGGATTTTTTCATAAGGTTTTCTCAGCTGGGGCAGTAATTACCCTCGCTCTCTATTCCCGTTGATTTTAATTCCACATTGATCACCTATGTTGTAGACGGTTATGATTTTTGGTTTACTTTGGGTGTCTTTACTTACGGATGTCTAGCTTCCTAGCTGCTCTTTGACATGCTCTTGTTTCTTTATATTCATAAAAATTCGTTTTGAATGTCCTGTAGGTTAAAGGTGATTTGGCAACATTATATTTCTTAAGCTGGAGATCTTGTAGTGGCATGCTTCCTAGAATATGGTACCGAAAAAGAGGCTGGATTATCGGTTCAATGGTCGTCGATACCCTGTTATTCCCAAAGCTCCCAGATCAATCAGGGTAACCATGTTTCCCATTGCTTTCCATAGTATTCAGTATGTGGCCGGGAATCTGATGTTTGTTTGCCATCCCAGAGGAGATGCTCACACAAGAATTCAGTCGAGGACAACAAACTTTGTGCCTTTGAATTACTTGCAGCTGTAGCTGGTAAGTTGTTGCAGGAGAGTGAAAGTTCTGTGTCAAGTAATGTAGAAACTCATGCCAGTACTTTAAAAAACGAGAATGTGAAGGGGCAGCCTAAAGATGAGAAAACTCCAAAATCAGAGAGCATTGACCACGGAAGTTGTGCTGAGAGTTCTTTTATGCCTGAAACATCTGTTCAGGAGCCCGACCTCTCATCCAAATTTAAGGGACTACCACAAATAGATAATGATTCTGTCTTGGAAAATATTTCTGTGTTTGCAAGTCCTGATGTCCTGAAAAAACTAGACTGTGATGCAGATGGAAATACCAACTATGAAGTTGGCGGCTCTGTCTTTGTTGGTAATAATATCAATCTTAAAGCAGAGGGTCAGCAAGGCATGCATTCGGAGGATAACATTAACACTTTGAATGGAAAGGATCATGTCGGAGAATGTGTGAATAGTAATATGCTAATTAAGTCAGATAATAGTGTACAGTTGTCCTTGTACAGGGACCCCATTTCTCATACTCCACTGCAAAAGCTTTGGAATACTGTAAAATTAGGAATTAGAGATGATGACGATAATTATTTCGGGTGCAATAAACTTAGCACCAAGTTTAGGCCCTTAAGGCCACAGCCGCGCACTAGTCACCGAAGAATAAGGAAGATGCTGACATCCAAGTATAGGAAGATGGCTCCAAAGCTAAGGAGTTGTGAACTCTATAACTCTAGTGAGTGGTGGTTTCTTGCTTATCTGATTTTGATTTGCTCAACTTTTCTGCATTCAGTAATCTAGTTTGCACAAGCATATAATTCTCCTTATCCATCTAACTGTATCCCTTTCTGTATGCTCTTCGGTTTTTCAGGGGATGGAGTGAAGTCATTTTACCAACATAGGAAGAGAATTTACACCCATGAGAGATGTCTACAAGCATCCATTAAGAAAAGGAAACTGTTTGATCACAGGGGCACAGTTGCACATGATCAGGAGGCCAGTAGTAATAGCATCTCTAACTCATCTGAGAAGGGGGTGTGCAAGGATAAATGTAACTCGGGCATCATGTTGGAAAGAGGTCCTCTATCATACTTATTATTTGAAAATATTTCTGTCGGTGTTATATATATCTAAATAACTATTGCTGTATCTTGCAGTGAGTGGTGCATCTCCTACAGTGAAAGGCCACAAAAAAGGCAAGGAACCTCATGGTATTAGAATTATCCTAATTCCTCTCCTTCTGTAACACAAAATTTCAGTCTTTTATCTCTCTTTGCTGACATAAGAAGTTCTTAAACTTTTGGCATCTCTTCTTTCAGTGAAGTTCAGCATTAAATCCTTTAAGGTTCCAGAACTTTACATTGAGCTCCCTGAAACTGCAAGTGTTGGTTCTCTGAAGGTTTGTGTCTGTTCACTTTCCTGATATGTTACTCCTGTAACTCCCTATCTGGCTACATTTATTCAAAGAAATATTAAGTTATCTGCTATCCTACATTTTTTTAGAGAACTGTGATGGAGGCAGTTACTGCTATTCTTGGAGGTGGAGTACGAGTTGGGGTAGTTCTTAAAGGGAAGAAAGTTCGAGATGACAGCAGAACTTTGCAGCAGGCTGGTATTTCTCAGAGTGGTGATCTTGACACACTGGGTTTTACATTGGAGCCGAGTTTTACAAATATTTGCTCTACCAAGACTACGAAAAAACACACTACAATATTGCAATGTGATGCAGATCAGGAATTACTGAAGTATGATAATTTCTTTAGCTTTTCTCCTTTTTATCTTTGTTTTCTCTCTAGTTTTGGTGGTGATGGTATTCCTTCCCTAAACTTGTTTTCTTCATTATTTCTTAGTTGACACGTCATTGAAATCACTGAACTCCTTATATTGAGAGCTTAAGTTATTGTTTTATCTCTTAATTCCATAACAACTTCACCTGCTTCTTGTTTATCCTCTTCTCCAGATCTCCTGCCACTCCGATTGTTGATTCAGGGATTTCAAATGCCTCAGTGGATCCCCATTTCGTAAGTAAAGTTGATGATGATGTGGTTACCAGTGTCTTTATGTCTGGCCCACAGACTCCTACGAATGAGACGGTGAATGGAACAGTTCGTGATTCCAAGGCATTAGTTCCAGTTTCTCCAACAAACTCGGAGTCACTTGCAGTAATTCCAGCAAACCCCAAACCCAAAAAGAATGAACTGTCGCAGCGCAGAACTAGGAGACCATTTTCTGTAGATGAAGTTGAGGCGCTTGTTGAAGCTGTTGAAAGACTTGGGACTGGAAAGTAAGAGTGCATTAAACAAACTTGGCACAATACAAATGTAGTTCCCATGAATTTGTTACTAATAAACCTTTTGCTTATGCAGGTGGCGTGATGTAAAAATGGGTGCTTTCGAGCATGCAGATCACCGAACGTATGTCGACTTAAAGGTATATTGCTTATATTGTTTTATTATTGGTCTTAGCATGCTGTTTGGGTTTGAGTCTTTCTCTCTCTTCCTGTTTTCTGCTCCTGTCTGTTAAAGATGTCCTAATTTGTATGTGTTCTGCATAAGACAGACTTGTAGGCTTATAATATTACCAACCGAATCTCATGATTTAATATCAACATTAAAGGCCAAGGAATCTTTCACATGGGATGTGTGGATAGGACTAAGATTTGTTAATTAAATAAAAAAAAAATAGCTTTACACTCATGTGATTGGATTATGTTGTTTATACAGGATAAATGGAAGACTTTAGTTCACACAGCTGGTATATCTCCTCATCAAAGAAGAGGAGAGCCGGTGCCACAGGATCTGTTAGATCGCGTCCTAGCTGCGCACTCGTATTGGTCCCTGCATCAGTCGAAACAACAAGGGAAACAGCCTGGGGCTGAACCCCTTAGATCTCTGGATCCCATCATAACTCCCTAGTTATTCGAGGTGTAAAGAGTAGAAAATTATAACATTGGAGGTGTAAAAAAGGTGTTGTGTTTTAATTGTTCTTGGTTTTCTAGTAATCTCTCACTCACTGATTTGTTGTTGTTAAGTTTACCTTGGATAGACTGATGTTTATCTTTTGTACATGATTTGTGGAATAAACTTGTTTCTCTTTAGCGTTATTAACAAATATTTTAAATGCATCAAACATGAGTATTAGAGCTTTGACTATTTCTATTACTTACTCCGTCAGTCCCACAAGAACGCATGTTCTTTCCTTTTTAGTCTGACACACAAGAATACTTTAATTACTTTTTTTCTCTCTAATGAGACGTGACTCATTCTCTAATAACAATACTTTAATTACTTTTTTCTCTTTTACTTAATCAATTTTACATTAAAATTCATGATGAATCCAAAATGCATATTCTTTGGGGACGGAAGGAGTAGTTCTATCAAGAGTATAATCCTCTTTTGGTCCTTTATATATGACCGATTTATGATTTTGGTCCAGAACATTCACTTTTCAAAAAGTAAGTCCGAAATAAATGAAAAATGATATCGTTTGCATCCTTTTTTTACGGCACCATCAATTCTCGACGGTCAATCATCAATTAGCGAAAATTTGACCCGATTAGCAGAATTTAATTACTGTAGCTAATTCAATATTTTTTTTGGCCTTTTACATTTTTAAATAGTCTAATATTAAACACAAAATCCTAACTCTCATTTCATTCAAAATTTCCCCCCCCCCCCTTTCTCCCGCTCATTCTTTTCTTCTTCTTCTTCTTCTTCCTTCCCAAGAACCCTAATTCCTTTTCTCCATCTCTGCAACAACCAAACACCTTCAATCATGGCTCGTTCGACGTGTAGCCGGAACTCCGTCTCCGTTGACCGCGACTTCGGAGACTTCCGATTTAGCTACGTTTTCTGCTATTGTAAGAAGATGGCGGCGCTCCGTATTGTCATCGGACAAGGCAAACCGTCGAGGGGGAAACTTTACTTCACATGTGAGACGAAGGAATGCGGTTTCTTCAAGTGGTGCGAGCCAAATCGTAGTGTCGAAATTACGAGCCAAATCGGGCCAAATCGGGTTTTTTCTTCGTCATCCTCGGTCGGTGGTGCCGATTTTGAGGAGCTGGCTTCGAATTTGACAGAAATTACGAAAAAAATCCAGAAATTAATGAATGTTTTGAGCTTTGTTGTTCTTTGTTTTGTTGTTGTTGCAACACTTATGTGTATATTCAAGTAATTTGATTTAGTATTTGTGAATCCTATTTGAATTTTGAAGTAGATAAGTAATTTGAACTTGTTGTTGTGTTGTTCGTATTTGAATTTTGCAGTGAATCGTTCATAATGTTCTTAGAAAAATCACCAGAAAGCCCTAATTGAACAATCCTAAAGTATAAGTCAAAGTAGTCCTTCCTATAAATTTTTTAGTTCCATTTGGTCCTGAACATTTACGCACACCAATTGCAGAGTTACACGTACAAAATTTTGTGAGTGAAGTTGGTTTCATACGTTATGGGATTGCTTCCTCTATGTAATTGTTTCTTCATCGACTATGTCAATAAATTGACATCAAATTGAACCAATAAATGGACAACAAAATACAATACAAAGAGGTCCTTCATATTAATTTTTTACTTCGTATTGGTCCTAAACATTTAACCGATCAAAAAGACATAGGCATAAGGCACTGCATCAAACAACAGATCACAAAATAAGCCATTTACACCTGTTAATGTCATAAGGTAATGTCATAAGTCATTTACGCCTAATACATGCTCAAAAACAACCATAGTTACATGTTACTGCAGGTGCTGGCAGCGGAAGCGTGCGAGAATAAATCAATCACATAATAATCAGATCTATTTAGCAGATTATTTAGACAAAAGCTATTCGCGTAATTATCACATGTATCATGCTCATAACTTGAATCAATCATGCTTTAAGAATATTGAAACCTAAAACATGCTTTTCTACGGAGCAGAAAAATACCTAATTAATTCTCCAAAGAATTGAAGATGGCTAGCTTCTTCTCCACGTGATGCTTTGAGTACTAAACCACAAATCTTCTCTCTGGTTCCCGAACTGTATCCCAATATCAGTGTGGGCTGATCTTACTAGAATACTAGGACTTAAATAAAGAAGACAGAAGAAATCCTTTTTGGAATAGGAGAGGAATTCGAAAATCTCCTCAGCTGGAGAAGGGATTTTCGAAAATTACAATGATGAGATATTGTTTTTTTTTTTCTGTCTCCTTTATCCTCCTATTTATATTAAGTTCCTTTTGGGCCCAGACAGGGATCTATGGAAGGTTTTGGATATGGGCTCATCCAATTACTTTTTACTAATTAAATTGAACCCACAATTTAATATAAGTTATAATTGGAATATTACGAGCAGCCACTACAAAAGTAATATTGAACTCTCCCCATCCAAATCCGAAATTACAAGTAATCCGGGTTTCCGTTTAACTTTCATTTACCGTGCTTAAGATTAAAATGTCCATTAATTAATTAATGTCTGCTATTGACTTAATTAATTAACTTCTTATTAATTCCAAGAATGGACTTAGCATGAAACGCTTATTTATTATTCATAGAGTAATCACACTCCAACTAGCTAGGTTCTGAATAATAAAACCTCGTTTCGCGCTCCTCTTGAGGACATTATCAAGCGAGACTCAGCTTGCGCACGATTCAATATAATAGCAATCCTAGCACCGCTAGATATCGATCACCACTGCCCAATATATCAGGATAATTGGGTTACGAAAAACCCGCACCATTTGATAAGTCAAAGCAGTGCATAATCAATACCGTATGCTCAATGCTAACCTACATTGATTAAGAAATGAATATTTATCAAGACCTCGCCTTTCAGTAGATAGCCTAAGGCAAGTCTTGCTGTTAGATCCGTTCAGTGCTATACCACACCAATGTCATCTTATTTCAGTAAGGCTTAGAAATATGCGGACTGACATTGCAACCTTTCTCGATGGGTAGTCAAATTCCATCTAGGTTGTGAAATTCATCTTTTTCTTTGTTTAGAACTGACCGTGTTACCTTAAAGTGGACGACGCCCACAACCGGTCTACTAAAACAAAGACTTAGACTTTGTTAAGTTAACTTATACATTTAAACATGCATTAACATCCATTAAATGTAAAACATAACAACATTATGACAAAAATAATCTGTTTTATTTATTGGAAAATAAAATAAGAGTTTTACAGTATTCAATCACTCGAAACGTGATTTCTAGTATACAAACTCTAACAATCTCCCACTTATACTCAAAACACTTTCGAGTATACAAAAAAATGTGCTAACGTCTAAAATCTCCCACTTATACTGAAAGCGGATTGAGGTCTTGAATTAGTCGAACTCCCATTCCTTCAACATGGCTTTCGTACGGCTTTACCGCTAGTGCCTTCGTGAAAGGATCTGCCAGGTTGTTCTCTGACTCAATCTTGACCACTTGTATGTCTCCTCTCTGCACTATATCTCGAATGATATGATACTTCCTCTCTATGTGCTTGCTCGCTTTATGAGCTCGTGGTTCCCTCGAATTTGCCACAGCACCAGAATTATCGCAATAAATGGTGATGCTCTTGGGCATGTTCGTAACCACACCTAAGTCCAGAAGGAAGTTCTTAAGCCAAACAGCCTCTTTTGCAGCCTCCGAAGCGGCCACATATTCGGCTTCCATGGTAGAGTCTGCAATGCATTTCTGCTTTACACTCTTCCAAATTACAGCTCCACCTCCTAAGGTAAACACATATCCGGAAGTTGATTTCCTCGAATCTACATCAGATTGAAAGTCTGAATCTGTATATCCTAAAGGACAGAGCTCGGCTGCATTGTAAACTAGAACATAGTCCTTAGTCCGATTAAGGTACTTGAGTATGTTCTTTACGGCAGTCCAATGTCCTTGGCCGGGATTTGATTGATATCTTGCCACCATGCCAACAGCAAAGCAGATATCGGGTCTAGTACAAAGCATAGCATACATGAGACTACCAATTGCTGAGGCATATGGTATTCTTCTCATCTCTGCTATCTCAGATGTTGTCTTAGGACACATCTCTTGAGATAAATGGATGCCATGTCTAAAAGGAAGAAAACCTTTCTTGGCATCTTGCATGCTAAAGCGTCTAAGTACTGTTTCGATGTAAGATTCTTGGGATAAGCACAACATTCTCTTACCTCGGTTCCTAAGAACCTTGATACCGAGAATGTGTCCCGCATCACCCATATCTTTCATCTCGAACTGGCTGGACAACCAAGTTCGCACTGATGACAACATCTTTTTATTGTTTCCAATTAGAAGAATGTCATCTACATACAAAACTAAGAACACAACATTTTCCTTTTCAACCTTCTTATACACACAGCTTTCATTTGGGCATTTCTCGAATCCAAACTTTTGAACAGTTTGATCGAAACACTGGTTCCATGATCTAGATGATTGCTTGAGGCCATAAATGGCCTTCTTAAGCTTCCAAACCATGTGTTCCTTTCCCTTTACCACATAGCCTTCGGGTTGTTCCATGTAGATGGTCTCCTCAAGACTCCCGTTTAAAAACGCAGTCTTAACGTCCATCTGCCATACTTCCCAATCCATGTAAGCTGTTATAGACAAAAGTATACGGATCGATTTGAGCATGGCCACTGGGGAGAAGGTCTCATCGTAATCGATGCCTTCCTTTTGGGTATACCCCTTAGCCACTAGTCTTGCCTTAAAGACTTTAACTCGTCCATCGGGTCCACATTTACGTTTGTATATCCATTTGCTCGCAATGGCAGTACAGCCTTCGGGTAGGACAGACAAATCGTAGACGTCTTTGTCTACCATTGATTGTAGTTCCGAATCCATTGCTTTCACCCATTCGCAATGATCGACATCTGCCTGCGCTTCTGCAAAGTTCCAGGGATCAAGTACATTGTTGTCCGAGGAGTGATCCATGCACTCACCCAAACCAATGTATCTATCGGGCTCATGAGAGACCCTCCCACTGCGGCGCGGCACTACAATATCTGGTGTATTAGTTGAAATTTCTGGAGTTGTTGTTACACTAGGTAATTGTTCTTGGTTAATGGAAGTTGTAACTTGAGTGAGCTCATCAAGAGCTATCTCACTGCTGGGCTTATGATTCATTACATAGTCTTCCTCTAAGAATGTGGCATGAGTGCTCACAATCACTTTCTGATCTCTGAGACTATAGAATTCATAAGCTTTCGTTCCTCTAGGGTATCCTATAAACACACAAACCTCCGTCCTAGATTCCAGCTTAGTTGGATCCTTTTCCAATATATGAGCCGGACACCCCCATACTCTGAGATGCTCTAGATTGGGCTTTCGCCCATTCCACAACTCATATGGGGTAGTAGGAACTGATTTAGAAGGTAAGTGGTCTAAGAGATAGGTTGCGGAAAGCAACGCATGCCCCCAAAACGAAGTAGGTAACCGTGCATAACTCATCATCGATCGGACCATGTTTAATAAGGTCCTATTCCTTCTTTCAGCTATGCCATTCTGCTGGGGTGTGCCCGGCGCAGTCGTTTGGGATTGTATTCCCGCCACTGATAAGTAGTCCAAAAACTCGGCACTTAGGTATTCGCCTCCGCGATCAGATCGCAGGCATTTGATAGTCTTACCATGACGCGTCTCTACTTTAGCCTTAAACTCCTTGAACTTGTCAAAAGTTTCAGACTTGTAGCGCATCAAATAGACATATCCAACTTTCGAGAAGTCATCTATAAAGGTGACGAAGTATCGATAGCCACCCCTTGCCTCGGTTGACATTGGTCCACACACATCAGTATGAATGAGCTCAAGTACTTCCTTGGCCCTATTTCCCTTTGACCTAAAAGGTCTCTTAGTCATCTTGCCTTCGAGACAGGATTCACACTTCGAAAATGGTTCCTTCTCAAGACCTTTGATGAGATCTTGATCAACCATCGCATGAATCCTTCTTTCGTTGGCATGACCAAGTCTAAGGTGCCATAAGTACGTGTCATTCATTGAACTTGAAGGTTCTTTTCTTTTCTTAGAAATTTTCGATGTATTATTGAGTTCTGATTTACGTTGATTAAATTGTGTAGAAGTAATTGTGTACAGATTGCTTTCCATAGTACCACGACAGATATAAGAACCATCTTTCTTAATAACGCGATTGTCATTAAAAGAAATCGAATATCCATCAAAAGACAATTTAGAAACTGAAATTAAATTTCTTCTAAAAGAAGGTATCAACAAAACATTCTTCAAAATCAAAAATCTATCACTAGAAAAACGTAAATAAACGTCTCCCACTGCAACGGCCGCCACTTTCGTAGCGTCGCCCAGCTGGACTTCGATCTCACGATCATGTAGCCGTCTTGTCACCTGCATTAAGTCAGGATCAAAACATATATGATCAGTTGCTCCAGTATCAATAACCCAAGTATGAGTAGATGTCGAAGCCAAACATGACTCGACTACTAGAGCATGGTGCATACCTGTAGCCTTGCCCTTTTTAGGACAGTCTGGCTTCCAATGACATTTCTCTCCACATTTGAAGCACTTTCCAGTTTGCTTCTTGTCACCCCGCTGTTTCTTCTTTCCCTTAGCATTCTTAGCTGCCACTGGGTTCGGTGCCTTTTTCTTTCCTTTTCTAGGCTTAGAGCCAGAGGAATTAGGCGCCAAACTCAACATGGCCACCTTAGCTTGAACCATAAGGTCCTCCGCCGACTGAAGTTCAGTCAGCAGCTCTGCCAAAGTGTAATTCCGCTTGTTCATCTCGAAGTTGAGCTTGAACTGCTGGAAGCTAGGGGGAAGACTCTGAAGGATTATAGTAACCTGGGACTCGGGATCTATTGTCCCTCCCAACACCTCAATCTGGTTGAGGTGACTCATCATCTCGAGGACGTGTTGCCTCACAGATGAGCCTTCCTTCATAGACTTCGTCATGATACTCCGAAAGGCTTGAGACTTAGCCGTTCGATTCTGAGTACCAAAAAGATTTGCGAGATTTGTCATGATCTCGGCGGCAGTTTCCATGGCTGAATGCTGATGCTTGAGTACTGATGACATAGAAGCCAACATATAGCACTTAGCCATCTCATTCGCCTTATGCCACCGTCTATGCGCATCTCGCAATGCTTGCGCGGCATTAGCTGCCGGCACAGCTGGGCGTGGAGTAGTGAGCACGAACTTGTACTCTTCGGCTGTGAGAACGATATCCAAGTTTTGTTTCCATTCGATGTAATTTTGGCCTTCGAGTTTGTTTTCTTTGAGAATGGCAGAAAGAGGATTAAAAGACATCTTGACGGATTTTATTGCACTGCAAACAGAAGATTTTTCTATTTGTCATAAACTTATGTAAGGAAATTGAGTAGATTAACCATAGAACTTTTCAAAATCTTACAACAGCAAAATTAATAAATTGTATCCTCCTTTGGAGGTTAATACGCATCAAAAACTTTACAATTTTACTGGTCACAACACCGACGCATCAATATCTTCCTCCTTTGGAGGTCAACACGCCTAATGTTGCCTAAGCACGACCATCAGATTTAGCATTACAGAATTTTATTTCTACAACACACTCCCATAACAATGTTCATGTGCTGATAACAAAATCAAGCTATCTCATAAATTCTGATTGAACCCTGAAACTTGCAGTTCCTTAGGATTATTGTCCCCACTTTGCAGGTGGCAATAATATTGGGAACCACTTTCTAGTTCATTCTATTTATTATGTGAGAAGTCCGCCCTTATGAACTTACCGTTTTCGTAGGATTATTGTCCCTACTTTGTAGGTGGCGATAATATTAGAAAATCAGCTTCACAAAGTTTGGCAGTCCAACCGATGGAGACCATATATAAACCTTAAGTTCATAATTATCGCTTAGACATTTTAGTTATGGTTTTTCATTAATTATCCTTTAGCCTTAAGGCAGATTAAGACTAATTAAATTTTGTTGGTATTTAATTGACTGGATAATTAAATCTTTTATTATCTTTAAAGTCTTAGTTTTAGGAATTATTAATCTAGAAATTAATTCTTATTCATGTCATACTATAAGATATATCTAAAATAAAATACATTATTTATAATCTTAATTAGACATGAAAAATTAAATTCATATAATATCCAAGTTCAAGATTTAGGAAGAATATTAAATTATATTATTTAATGTAATCTTATATATCTATCTTATTATAGATTCTAGATATATTATATTTAGGAAACTATTAAATTATTCTCATCTATATCATCTAGGATATAAAATATTCATAGATATAGAAAATAATCCAAATATTCCTAAAATCTAGGGAAATCTTCCCAAAATATTTTATTTCATTAAATAATATTATTTTTAATGATTTCTATTAATTAAGGAATTAAATAATCATCAAAATAATCTTTCGTCAATATCTTGCGATTCGAGGTTGGCACGAATCTACACGACGAAGATTTGAAGACATCCTCCGGAGACGCTAGTCGGGGCGACGAATTCGCCGCCCGACCGTCGCCGGTAGGCCGCGCCCGAAGGCGCGCGCTTCCTCCTCCCTCCTTCCCGGCGTATGACCGCCGCGATATCCCTCCGTCGCACGTCAGCCAGAAACGCGGCCGAAGCCGCGCCTTTTCAGGCGATCTCCCACTGCCCCGGCGACTCACGCGAGAATCAGCAGCTGCCTCGAGAGGCATGGCTGCTCTCGGTCCGGCGATGTCAGAGCTAGGCGACTAGGGTTAGGTTTTGCTAGGGTTAGGGTTAGGGTTTGCTATTTCCGATGACCTCTCGGCGCCTCGGCAGCTCTCGGACGAGCCGCCGCACCTGGTCTCCTCCGCGAGACTTGCAGCAGACTCCGGCTCGGGGTCGCGGTCTCGACCGGCGGCGCGCACGAGCCCATGCTCGTCGGCGCGTCGCCACGAGATCATTGCCCCTCGGCTCCCACTTTTACGTCGGCGATAGTCGAGCTTTGATCGGGGCCGGCTAGGGTTTGGCGGGTTCGGCCGGTGGCGCGCGCGAGTCCAATCTCGCCGGCGCGTCGCCCCTTGCCCGTGACCCTCGGCTCCCACTCAATTCGACAACCCTACTCCGATCGCATGTAGTGCGATTCGTCCCGGCGTAAACGCCGACGAATCGCACATCTCGTGCGTTCGAATAATTCAAGTTCTATGATTCGAATGTTCTTGAGTTCAACATGCATAAACAAAAATAACAAAAACACAAGAACATGCTTCGTAATCAAATAAGACATGCATACATGAATTTCGCGAAATTTAAATCCAAATAATCAGAGCCAAAACCTGGCTCTGATACCAATTGCAGGTGCTGGCAGCGGAAGCGTGCGAGAATAAATCAATCACATAATAATCAGATCTATTTAGCAGATTATTTAGACAAAAGCTATTCGCGTAATTATCACATGTATCATACTCATAACTTGAATCAATCATGCTTTAAGAATATTGAAACCTAAAACATGCTTTTCTACGGAGCAGAAAAATACCTAATTAATTCTCCAAAGAATTGAAGATGGCTAGCTTCTTCTCCACGTGATGCTTTGAGTACTAAACCACAAATCTTCTCTCTGGTTCCCGAACTGTATCCCAATATCAGTGTGGGCTGATCTTACTAGAATACTAGGACTTAAATAAAGAAGACAGAAGAAATCCTTTTTGGAATAGGAGAGGAATTCGAAAATCTCCTCAGCTGGAGAAGGGATTTTCGAAAATTACAATGATGAGAAATTGTTTTTTTTTTTTTTTCTGTCTCCTTTATTCTCCTATTTATATTAAGTTCCTTTTGGGCCCAGACAGGGATCTATGGAAGGTTTTGGATATGGGCTCATCCAATTTACTTTTTACTAATTAAATTGAACCCACAATTTAATATAAGTTATAATTGGAATATTACGAGCAGCCACTACAGAAGTAATATTGAACTCTCCCCATCCAAATCCGAAATTACAAGTAATCCGGGTTTCCGTTTAACTTTCATTTCTCGTGCTTAAGATTAAAATGTCCATTAATTAATTAATGTCTGCTATTGACTTAATTAATCAACTTCTTATTAATTCCAAGAGTGGACTTAGCATGAAACGCTTATTTATTATTCATAGAGTAATCACACTCCAACTAGCTAGGTTCCGAATAATAAAACCTCGTTTCGCGCTCCTCTTGAGGACATTATCAAGCGAGACTCAACTCGCGCACGATTCAATATAATAGCAATCCTAGCACCGCTAGATATCGATCACCACTGCCCAATATATCAGGATAATTGGGTTACGAAAAACCCGCACCATTTGATAAGTCAAAGCAGTGCATAATCAATACCGTATGCTCAATGCTAACCTACATTGATTAAGAAATGAATATTTATCAAGACCTCGCCTTTCAGTAGATAGCCTAAGGCAAGTCTTGCTGTTAGATCCGTTCAGTGCTATACCACACCAATGTCATCTTATTTCAGTAAGGCTTAGAAATATGCAGACTGACATTGCAACCTTTCTCGATGGGTAGTCAAATTCCATCTAGGTTGTGAAATTCATCTTTTTCTTTGTTTAGAACTGACCGTGTTACCTTAAAGTGGACGACGCCCACAACCGGTCTACTAAAACAAAGACTTAGACTTTGTTAAGTTAACTTATACATTTAAACATGCATTAACATCCATTAAATGTAAAACATAACAACATTATGACAAAAATAATCTGTTTTATTTATTGGAAAATAAAATAAGAGTTTTACAGTATTCAATCACTCGAAATGTGATTTCTAGTATACAAACTCTAACAGTTACATCCACAAAAAAATATTGTTATAAGACAATGTATCAACCTTAATACCATCAACACCCAAAAACCATCAAAACCCACAAAACCATCAACACCAAATATTCATTGTATTTTTTACACAACATGACACGATTTTTAAAGTCAAATGCCAACATCAAACACCCTTCTTCTTGTTGGGTGGTTTCATCTCCGTTCAATAGGATGAAGTAGATGGAGCGGCAGCTTCTGGTGAAAATGACGGGGATATCGGGTCTTCTTCGTCCTCTCAAAATCGGGGTCGCTTTCTGGGGAAGCTCGACGGTCACCCACTGAAGAAGTAGGGTTCATTTTCAGAGAAGAATGGACATCCGCGTCAAAGCTAGGGTTAGAACCCACAAATCCGGACGTAGCCGACGGTCCTTGTTCGGTGTCAGGCGGATGTGAATCGCTCGTTTCAACCTTCTTCCTCTTCCCCGCATATGATTTTTTCACATCAGAGAGACCTTCAGTGTAACGGTGGTTTGGATACGGCGACTTCCAACTCATGACAACCAACAATAATCGGTTGGAATCGGTCGGAATCGGAACTAGGGTTCTTCTTAGAGAGTGACGAGAGAGAAGAAAGAAAAGAGAGAGATTGACGTTTGGCGGAATCGGGCCTCTTTAGAAATGTTGTTTGATTATTCATATTCAAAAATATTAAAAAAATTAAATTATTAGCAAAATAATTAACATAATATTAACCAACTAATAATCTCAGATTAAATCTAATCGGGTCAAATTTTCGCTAATTGACGGTTGACCGTCGAGAATTGACGGTGCCGTAAAAAAATGATGCAAACGATATCATTTTTCATTTGTTTCGGACTTACTTTTTGAAAAGTGAATGTTCTGGACCAAAATCATAAATCGGCCATATGTAAAGGACCAAAATAGTACTCCCTCCATCCCGCTTAAGATGACACGTTTTCTTTTTTAGTTTGTCCCAACTAAGATGACACATTTCCCTTTTTAGAAACTTTTTCTCTCCAATTAATACACCAAACCACTTTTTATCACTTCTATTAAAATATCCATCTTTCTTTCTCTCTCTATTTTAATACTTTCACCCACCTTTTCTCTCTCCAATTAAACACTTTAACCCATAACTCCTAAAACCCCGTACCAGCCAAGATATGTGTCATCTTAGCCGGGACGGAGGGAGTACTATACTCTTCTATCAACCAAAGTATATGTTAGTTTGTTTTACACGTTATGACGCTGAGCCACCTATTCGCAGGAAATAATTGAAGAATATTTTAGTAAATTTAATATTTACTCCCTTCGTCCCTAATAAATACTTCCCCGTCCCTGAAATTTTATCTCATTTTCATATTTTCGTTCGTCCTACAAAATTTTTCACATTTCACTTTTTACTATTTTTGGTAGTTGACCCTACATTCCGCTAACTTATTCTCACTCACATTTTATTATAAAACTAATACTTTAAACGTAGGACCCACATCCCACCAACTTTTTCAACCTACTTTCCATTACATTTCTTAAAACTCGTGTCCGATCACACTGTGACAAAATTTAGGAGACGGAGGGAGTAGATAACATTTAAAATGGTATGAGTTTTAAAGCATAAATAGTAAAGTAAAAGAGAGATGAGATGGAAAAAAAGTGATTGAAGTATCATTAATGGAGAATGTGATTCACTTGATTAGAGATAAAAAAAAGTCCCTTTTATATAAAATTGTTCTATTTTTAATGGATATTTCAAAATGGCAATGTGGTCTATTTTTAAAGGATAGAAGGAGTATACAGTAATAAATTTAGCATTTTTATAATAGTATACTCCCTCCATCCATAATTAAATGTCTCACATTTGATCGTCACATATTTTAAAAAATTGTTTAACTTTATAAGTAAAGTGAGTAGAAAAAGTTAGTATACTGAATGTGAGACCTACTTTTATATATTTATTTTATTTTATAATAAAATGTGAGCAGACTGAGTTAATGGAATGTAGGGTCCACCGACCGAGAAAAGTAAAAGTGCAATAAAATATTTATTGCCGGACAGACAAAATATGAATAATGTGACATTTAATAGCGGACGGAGGGAGTATAACTTAAAGTCTCTCGCGAACATTTTTTGCGCCATATGGATCCAATTCCAAAGAAGTGTGCGAATTCATTTAAATTACTCCCTCCGTCCCATATTAGGAGTGTGATTTAGTTATGACACGAGTTTTAAGAAATTGGTGAAGTGTGTAATTAATGAAGTGAGATGGTAGAGTGTGTAATAAATGAAGTGAGATGGCGGAGTGTACTAAATGAAGTGAGTCGGTTGAAGGTAAGTCCCTTTTTGACTTTTTTGGTTTTTTATTTTTGTTTTGGTTTATTTTAATGTAGATAATGACATTTTGATATAATTTTGATGAACAATGGGATAAAATTATATGATCAAATACAAAAAATTCTAAATGTGACTCTTAAAATGAGACGAACTTTTATGCAAAATATGACTCTTAAACTAAGACGGAGTAATTTTTTACCACATAAAGATACTAACATGAATGTTCAACAAACAATTTAACTCAAATATATTCATCTTGTAATGTGATTAAATAATAGAAATATCTTTATTATTATGTGAACAAATAAATATATTTGTTGTGTGAAGTTCACCCTACTTCTAAAAAAAGTAGCCTCGATTAGCTCAATTTATAATAATTACAAATATTATTTATTAACGGTCAAAAGACATTTAATTTTAGTGAAATTATAACCTTAAATACTCACAATGAATACAAGCAAAATATTTGTAATTATTGCACATTCGACTAAAAAGACACCAAATAATTAAACTTTAGGTTATACTTTACCCTAATCCTAAAGCCTAAACATTGATTATGGTATACCAAAGTAATCTAACAATATGAAAAGTATGAACGTTACCAAACAAATGAAAAGGTAGCATAGGCAGATAATCCCTTTTTATATAGAATCCAATATCAGTACCCAATATCAGTACTTTTTATATCGTGATCTTTCATTTCACCATTAATGACCAGATTAAGAGCATCTTCAATGGCACTTCGGCCAGAAATCGGCCAGAAATCGACCAGCAGTTTCTCTCCCTGCCACGTCAGCAGCACTAAAAATCCACCTGCCACATCAGATTTAGGCCAGCCATAGGCCAGCCGCAATAAAAATAATTAAAAAAATACTACATTTACGGAATTAAAATCACAATACGGAATTAAATTTACGACATATATACGGGAAAAATTCGTTAATTTTATTTAAATAAAAAAAAGTACATTAACTAAAAACCAAAAAAATTACATAATAAAAAAAAATCCGGGCTTCCACACACGAGCCAACGCCCCACTCTACTCCTCACTAATTTATTAAAAAAATACATTAAAAAATGTTAGTATGCCTTGAATCTGTTATAGTTTGCCGCTAGCCGAACGGGGGTCTCGCTGCCTGGTCAGCGAGTCAAGGGGTCAAGGGGGCATGGGGGTCCGGGGGCGCGGAGAGGCCAGCACGACGAATCGGCTAGCCGGTCGCTAGCCGACCATTGAAGATGCTCTAACATAAATGCTAATAAAATATATTCAAATACTACCTCCTCCGAAGAAAAATATTCTCATTTCTTAAAAACTCTTTATTCCTTTGATACAAAGAAAAGTTCCAATTATCCGAGGAAGAATAACAACAAACAAGAAATAATATTTAAATAAAATTGATATTTATTTAATGTTGTGATTGAGAAGATTAGCTGTGATTGGCTGGTATATCCTGTAAGTAGATGCGATGGAGTTCGGCGGTGAGGTAGAGGAGCACGTTGCGGCACGTGATTTATGATTGGCTATGCCATCTGACTTCACTTATTCTTTTAAGACCCTTATATATCACTTAATCTATTCCTTAAAATATTATAGTACTCCCCTCCGTTCCATAGTAATGGAGACGTTTCTTTTCGGCACAGAGATTAAGAAAAATTGTGTTAGGTGAGTTAAGTAAAGAGAGAATAAAGTGGAAAATGAAGAAGGTAGAGAGATGAAGAGAGAAAAAAATAAAAGAGAGTAAAGTAGATGTGAAAAAATGTGTTGACTTTTACTAAAAACGAAAATGACTATTAATATGGAACGTATCAAAATGGCAAAATGACTCTATTACTATGGAACGGAGGGAGTAGTATTCAATTTATAAGCATAACATATAATGCAACATAGTACTAGTATTATGTACTTCCTCCATTGGCCATTAAGAGTCCTAGTCACTTTTGTGCACTTGTTTTATTAAAATGATACTTCCTCCGTCCCGCTTTAGCAGTCCCATTGACTTTTCTGTCCTCTTTTTGTAAAAATGATAAAAAATAGTTAAAGTGGAGAAATGGTAAAGTAAGAGAGACAATAATGTAGATAAGACTCTTCTCTATATTATTCTCTCTCTTAATTTACATTTCTCATCTTTAACTATTTTTTATCATTTAAAGCGGGACGGAGGGAGTAATAAATAGTTAAAGCGAAGAATTGGTAAATAAAGAGAGAGAATAACGTTGATAAGAATCTTCTCAACATTATTCTCTCTCTTATTTTACCATTTCTCCACTTTAACTATTTATTACTCCCTCCGTCCACGAATAAGAGTCCCATTTTTCCATTTTGGTCCGTCCACAAATAAGAGTCCCGGTTCATAATTACTATAAATGGTAAAGAGACCCCACATTCCACTAACTCATTTCACTCACATATCATTTAAAACTAATATATACAAGTGGGACCCCTATTCTACTAACTTTCTTCCACCCACTTTTCTTAACATTTCTTAAAACCCACGCCATTTAGAAATGAGACTCTTAATCGTGGACGGGGGGAGTATCATTTTTACAAAACGAGTGCGCAAAATTGACTGGGACTCCTAATGGCAGACAAAGGGAGTATCAATTAGGGAGTATTAAATAGGAGTTAACATTATACACCCTCTGTTCTTTTAGAAATGGAGTATTTATTTTTCGGTATGAGATTTTATATAATACTCCCCCTGTCCCAATAAATATGCAACATTTACTTTTTGGCACTAGATTTTATGCAGTGGTGTTTTGTGAGTTAATGAAGAGAGAGTAAAGTAAGAGATAAGAAAAAAATAGAGAGAATGTTGTTTCCATTTTAGGAAACGTTTCATTTTTATTGGGATAACATAAAAAGGAAAACGTTTTATTTTTAATGGGACAGATGAAATATTTTTTTTATAAGTTAATAAAGAGAGAATAAAGTAATAGAAATGAAAAAGTAAACTTAATATGAATTAGGACACTTTTGTTAGTTTATTTGGTAGTTTACGAATTTAACTGATTATCAAAATCAAAATTCATGATAGTTTTGTTAGAATGTTAGCAATTAAAGTATGATTTAAAATGTACATTATTTCTATTATTTTGCTTTGGGAGTAATTTAAGATGCAGAGCTGAAAAATAGCCGGAAAAATCGGCAGCTCCCCTAGACAAAATGTGAAGGTTTGATACTTAAACAGAACTAGAAAGAAATATAATTACATACTAATTGTTCTTCAAATTTAACTTGTGATTGTAAGATGACTAACAAAGTTTAACTAGAGGCATAATCAAATTAAATTAAAAAAAATTGTTGTACGGAGCTATTAGCGAAGTGTGAAAATTGTTGTTTCAGATGGTAAAATGTTGTTTATAATAAATTTAATTGGTAATGTATTTAAATAAAGCTGAAAGATAGAATAATTTCTTTACATCAAACAGTTGTGTCAGCGGTAGAGGCTCGAGGTGGGTGGATTCAAATTTCGTATCTCGTGACAGATTATACTTGTCGCCCATCTCGTGTTTTTTATCCACTTTATCTCTTTCCTTTTCTTTTCTTTATTTTATTAATTTTGTACTCTCTTTATTTCATTCAAGATGATCATCTTTCTCTCTTTATTTGTTTCTAGATGACCACTTTTTACTTTTAGAAATAACATTCTCTCTCCTCATTAAAATATTTAATTATATTTTTCCTCTATATTTTATTTCACCTAACAACACTTCTTAAAATCTCGCGCTACTCAAGAATATAGCCATCTTGAATGGGACGGATGGAGTAAAAAAAAATGTGACTCTCACTAATAAGGCTATTTAAAAAAAAACGAGTATGTATTTTGACATGCTTTTAATTTACGTTTGGATCTGACGCAGATTTATTTGATGAGAAGATTGCTTGCCATGAAATCAAGGCATATCCATCCCTTTCCCCTCTCACATAACGACTTTTAAAATTATAAATCATTTTTACTTTTAAAATTATAAATCATTTTTTACTTACTTTTTTTTTTATTTCATAGTTGTGAAAACGTTAACAAGAGTGTTAATACTTTAGGTGACGTAAAAATCTAAGGGATTGAAGAAGAAAGATGGGCTACAAAGCAAATATTACTAGTACTATTGTTTTCAAGCAAGCCTCCAATCCACCATACCTAACTTATATACCAGTCTGGCATTTGCAACTTGTATTCTTTTCACTTTATAATAATAATTAAGACTATTTTAAAGATTTTGAATTGATCGGATTGTTATGAATAGGGGTGAGAAAAAAAACCGAAAATCGAATATTCGAATCGATTCAAACCAAAAATTTGAAATTCGGTTCGGTTCGGTTTTGTAAAAAAACCAAACCGAAAATCGAAGAACCGAATTATATTTTAATATATTATATATATATATATATATATAGGGGTGCACTAGGGTGCCACCATAGATAGGATAACATCATACCACCAATATAGTCCGTTAGATCTTGTTTATGGACGCCTAGGATTAAGTTTCGTGAAAAAACACGGATTTGCAGTGTACAGTATTAGATATTGCAGTCTACTGTATTAGATATTGCAGTCGTGGTAAACTGCAATATTGCTATGGTAAGACTGCAATATTTAATGAACAGCACTGCAATCTGGTAACGTAAAATTAAAAATTTTCTATTTTACCCCTCCGTGTTTTTACAAGTGGCAGCATGACAAGCACACGATTTTCAGATCCAATGGCCTAAAATGGTGCTATGGTGTTACAATAAAGAGGGTTGTCATCTTAATACATCCCTATATATATATATATATATATATATATATATATATATATATAGTTGCGATCAATGTCGAACCCTTCTTAAAGACCGAACTAGAGACCAAATCTCATCCATGCATTAATCACATCTAATGGTTATTAATAATTTCTGATTTTTTTACTCAATTAAATTGGTAAAGGGTAGTTTAGGAATGTGCAGCTCATCCTCACTTCCCAATTCTAACCAACTTCTCTCTCTACAATTCTCTCTCATCGTAGAGAAGGCGCCACCATATCCTCTTCTCTAGCTCTCTTTCTTTCCCTCATCAGTGCTTCTACGACCACCGTTCCTTCCGCCTCGCTACTTCGCTGCCCGCTTGCCACCGCCAGCCTGGCCGCTTCACTATTGGAATTCTCATCAGATGCATCCTTGCCTCCGCTCAATAGCCCGGGGAAGGAAGCAACATAAGAAGATTTCTCGTTCTCATTTTCCTTAACCGCCTTCTTAGATCTGGCAATCGAGGTCTCGAAGCTGCTGCTACCACCGACCGCCGCCGGAAAGGGGGAATTGTTCGGCGGCAACTCTGCAATCGAGCTAGCTGCTGCCGCGAGCAGCCACTCCACCGCCTTGCTCGGCTGATCGTAGCCTAATCGGTCCTGCAAATCATAGAATTCAATCGCGGTGTTAACCGCTAATCGAACGCAGCGGTCTCTTAGCCCTCGCGATGTCAGGACCTTGCTGTGGCGGTCCTTCCCGCTGGTGGCTCGAGAAACCCTAACTATCCGCGACCACAGCCATCCTCCTGGATCGGCCGCGCCGCGCCGCTGATCCTCCCCTTGCTCATGGTTTATTTTGTTTTTGTCTCTCTTAGTAGCAATCGATGAACCATATCAGCCATTGATGATTTTGTGGAATTAACACAGGATCTGATCCACCTCCATTTACAGTTTGAGTCTCATACTGGTTTTGTGAGTCCCATTTACACAGAAATTTACTTCATTCAACAAGTATACCACTTCATCAAAATAGGATTTTACTTCATTGTACTTCAATTGGATTATTACTTTAATCCATTACCTTATTAAATAAGGTTATAACTTCATCAACATTGACAAACATCATAATAAAGAATAAATACTTCATTTTGAAAACACTTCACACAGTTTTTACGCTTTAAATTTTATAAAAAGGTTAAACAAATTCAAATTCAAAGTGGAATGAAGTAATCATCTACTGGAATGGAGTAATAAACTATTGGAATGAAGTAATAAATCTACTGAATGAAGTAATAAACTATAAATATAATTTGACAAAAATGACCCTCGGTTGAAGTAATTTGGCTAGCTAATGAATGCGAAAACTTTCACTACCTCATCTCATCTCATCCTTTAAAAATTAGATCTATGGCCCTAATTTGGTCTCTAGTAATAGCATGATTGAATGAAGTAATAAACTAATGGAATGAATTAATAAACTAATGGGATGAAGTAATATCATGATTGAATGAAGTTATAAGTTCATTACTACTACTTGACGTTTAACACGATTAACATTGTATTTCAATAAAATGTCATATTTACTTCACTGAATAATGAACTAAATTAACGTATGTTATGAAGTAATTTTTCGCATTCATTATTATAACGATTTTGCTTCAACTGAAAGATAATTATGTCATAACACATTATGAAGTAATAAACTAATGGAATGGAGTAATAAACTAATGGAATGAATTAATAGCGAAGTAATAACGAAGTAATAAACTAATGGAATGGAGTAATAGCATTACTTTGAGTTGGCATAAAACAAGACAAGAACTATTGATAAATGATTGTCCAACAGAAAATTTAGCACGGTAAACATAATCATATACTATATATTTTATTTAGTAAGAGATTGAAAGATTAGTACATAATGAAACAAAAAATAAAAAAATTACTTCACTAGTAGAGTTATTTTGTGCTTTTAAAATGAGATTTTATTTCATGTCCAAAAATTTGAAAAGACAATAAACTATACCAATACATCATAATGAATACCGTGAATACGAAAATACCTAAATAATACAGGAACGTGTGGTTCTTCTTACAAATAAATAGGTTCAACATTGACACAAGAATACATCTTAATAAAGAAGCAATACTTCATTTTAAACCACTTTCACATAGTCTATTCGCTTTAAAGTTTGCAAAAAGTTTAAACTAATTTAAATTCAAAGTGAAATAAAGTTATAATCTACTAGAATGAAGTAATTAAGTATTAAAATGAAGTAATAATATACAAGAATGAGGTAATAATTTACAAAGAAATAACACTAGAAAAATGAAGTAGAAAACCTACTAGAAAAATGAAGTAATTAACTAGTAGAATGAAGTAATAAACATACTAGAATGAAGTAATGAACTAAAAAGAAATAACACTAACAAAGCGAATATCAGCAAAAAAAAGGACTGAAGTAATAAACTGTCGGAATGAATTAATTAACTACTGGAATGAAGTATCAAAACTACATGAATGAAGTAATAAATTACAAACAAATAAATGTATCATGACATTCTTCTTCTTCTTCTTCTTCTTCTTCTTCTTCTTCTTCTTCTTCTTCTATTTAGTCGCGATTCCTAGAATCATGCCGACCAACCATGTGGCATTTGGCAAATCGACTATCAGGCTTGGGCAACTCCTTTATTTCTTCATTTGGCTCATAAAACAAGGCAGTGGTGTGTAACATAAAAACTTAACTTTTTTAGTCAAAAATCATAGCAAATATAAATCAGTCCACTACGTAATAAACTGGAAAAGAATAAGTTTTTACTTCATTGCAATAGGTTTTTAGTTCATTCTAGTAGGTTTATTACTTCATTCCAATACATAATGAACATATTTTACTTCATTCCTTAATTGTAGTAGGTTTATTATTCCATTCAAATATGTTTGTAGTTCATTCCAATACATAATAAATTGAAAATGAACATATTTTTACTTTATTCCTTAATTCCAGTAGGTTTATTATTTCATTCAAATATGTTTGTAGTTCATTCCAGTAGGTTTTTCACATATTTCGTTCGAATTCATTGAACTAGGTTTTTAATTTATTCACTGGAAAAATACAATCCATTCCAATGAGTTTATTACTTCATTCAAAACTGCTATTACTTCATTGGACTAGGTTTTTACTTCATATTAGTATTTGATTAAACAAATGCAATATACATTCAAAAAACCAAGTTTCCCTACGTTTTCATGATCCATGAATTAATTACAATGATCGGTTTCAGATTAGACCATCTGTTGTAGCTTTGGTTGAGCAAGCAAATTCAAATCCCTTAGTCGAGTCAACGCGGTCATCAAACATAATAGATTAATCTTTACAAGAGCAAGCTGCCCAAAACAGTAGTCACGTCAGAAACGAAAAGCAAAGTTCACAAAGTGATGAAGTAAGAAACATGATTGATAGACCATATTCTTCACTCTCTGTGTCCACTTCACCTTCACTGAAATCATAAACCTTAGGCTTGATATTCAGACATTGTTTCATCATAATGGAGGGCTAGAACGACCGACCTAAATAACAAAAAAATTACACAACTTAATAATCAAACCTCTAAATTCTCTGAAACATTTCTACAAACACATCAAAGGCACAACTTAAACATTGTTATCAGTTGTTAATGGAAACTTTAGTGTTCCATCACCTTGCAAATTTAGCAGAACACCAAGCAAGTCACCTTCATCTTCGCCGTCTCTCCGCCGCCTCTCCTCAATAATGCTCCCCGTAATCCTATCCAACCGCCGGTGATGCTCCTCTATCTTCCTCCTCAATCCGCTAAAAATCCGGAGGAATTTCAACGACGGAAAAACATCAACCACGTTGAAGAAAGTGAAGAAATCATGAGCTTCACGATCATATCTCTCAACTCCACCGCTTCTCCCCTCTTTCTCCCAAACGCGGCCATGATCATCACGTTGAGATTCGTCGTCCCCACCATTTTCGTTAAATCGATCGTCGAGTTTTCGCTGGATGCAATCGATTTGCAGAGATCTGCGACTTCCGCCCCTCGGATCGGCCGGAACGACTACACGCGCCGCGCAGTGAGGAGGCGGAGCGTGCAGATTTTCCGGAGCTAGCGCCAGTAGTTGCTGTAGGGGGAGAAGGCGATGACGGTGTTGTCGAGTGCTTGGGAATTCAATTTTTTTTAGAGAGAGATAGGGATTGAGGGAGATTTAGACGGAGGAAATAAGAATGGATGGAATGAGGTAGGAGATGAGCTCATATATATTTTGACTTAAATGCCCCTGGTTGAAGTAAATTTTGTACCTAATGAAGGAGAAATTTGAGTATAACATCAGCTCATCTCATCCATTAAAATCTGGATCTAATGGCCTTAATTTGGTCTCTAGTTCTGTCTTTAAGAATGGATTTGTGAATAATAGGACTATATATATATATATTTAAAGCTATAACCCTAATTTTCCACTTCATCCATCCGCCTCTTTCTCCTAAATCAAAATTCTCCACCTCTCTTCAAAATCAAAATTCTCCATAATCAGAATTCTCCATCCGTCGCCCATCTCTTCTCCACCCGTCTCCTCCGACCTCCAATCGTGCTCCACAGTCCAGCCTGACGCCGGCGACCCTCCACCCGACTCCTCTCCACTCCACTGTGCTCCAGATCCAGCCGTGCTCCAGATCCAGCTTGACGCCGACGCCCCTCCATCCGACTCTGCTAATTGGGTTGAGGATTGGGGGCAACCCAATCAAAAGTGATGCCATACATGCCATGGCACCGCCATGGCGCCTCATTCATGACGGAAAATGGAAGTCTCCATTAAAACGTTTCATGGCTGCTTGTGGTGATGGTGTTTTTCTTGAAACCCGCCATGCAATGGCGCCACGGCGGCGCCATAGCCAATACTCCCTACGTCCGCCATTAGGAGCCCTATTCCTTGGCGGCACGAGTTTTAAGAAATGTTAAGAAAAGTGGGTGAAAAAAAGTTTGCGGAATAGGGGTCCCACTTGTATATATTAGTTTTAAATGAAATGTGATTGGAATGAGTTAGGTAAAGGTGGGACCCTATTACCATTTATCGTAAAAGTGAACCGGGACTCTTATTTGCGGACGGACTAAAATGGAAAAACGGGACTCCTATTTGCAGACGGAGTTAGTATTTATTAACATTGTTTGCAATTATGTATCAAGCATAGTATGTGATTAATAATATTATTTCTTCTCAGCCAAATTCTTAATAATGTATGTGAACCTTAAAGAAATCATACTCGAAGGCTAAAATTATGTAGACTGGAAATGTAAATGAATAGAATTTGTAAAACAAAGTGGAATTAATTATATTTCAAAAGAGCAGTTCAGTCTCTTATATTAATGTGCACACATTGGGGCTAAGTTCCTATCCTATTTGTGAATATACTTTTGTATTCATAAATTAAAAAGAAAGAATGTGTAGAATTTGTAGTAAGCATGTGATTAATATTTTTGTATTATACATAGACGATAGAATGTGTAGCAGCAAGCATAGGATTAATGTGCCACCATTAAAAAGAAATAATTACATACCTTTTTAAAAAAACTGAGTTCAGAATCTGTTGAGGAGGCTTTGTAGCCTCTGATGCTTGCCATGTGACCTTCTCGCTATAACTGCAGTAGCCGCCCATGCTTGCTATCTCATCTTCTTCTCTTCTCTCTGTAATGAGGTAGTTTGAAGAGAGAGAACAAACTGTTAATCTTCTTTTTATTCTTTTCCCTCCTTTACCTAATGCAGTATTGAATATTGGAAAGAGTGAGACTGAAATATTTCCAATAAGAATTACTACTACAGTGCACACATGAAATATTTTTAAAAATTTAAAATGTTGTCATATGGTTAAAGAGATGACATACATGACACTACATTTAAGAAAAAAATCTATAAATCTACAAAGAGAATAAAGAATTGAAGATGGAAAAAGAAGAAAAATAAAATAAGAAAAAGAAGAAAAAAAAATATCTTGAGACAAGTGCAGTATATTATTGAATCTTGGTAAGACTGAGATTGAAATATTTTCAAAAAATGTATATTTTCTTCAGCAGTGCGTGCAAACATGAAAATATTTTAAAATTTTAAAATATTGTCATATCAAAAAAAGAGATGGCATACATGACATTGTATTTAAGAAAATTCTATAAATCTGCAAAGTGAATAAAGAATTGGAGATGGATAAAGAATAATTAAAATAAGGATAATGAATAAAGAATAAAAAGTGCAACAAAACAGAATCATGACAAAAAAACCGAAGACAACTTACTAGACGTAAATGCAAATATCTGAAATGGTTCATATTTATTTTAAAATTTTAGAAAACCAATGTCCAAATTGACTAACCAAGGATGTTTCGGTTCTTTATAAATACCACATCCAAACAGACACTATTTGCACACTAACTGCTCAAATGAAAACAAATAACACCATATGAGGTATGTTCACCAATCTGCATTCCATCAGGATATATATTAGGCCATCACTGCAAAAATTCAGGCCAGGACATAGGGAAGATACAACCATTACCTGATGCTGGCCAGTGGCGGAAACATGTAGTTTTTTACATTATCATCTTGCTTCTACATATTCTTTGCATTCTCATATTCTTCTTCTTCTTTTTCAATTAGAGGTGCTTGCCAATTTCTACAATAAAGAGAATCGAGTGGTTGAAGTAGTTAGTTTCACACAAAGGAGAACATTTGCAGGTAGCTTTGTCATTTTCGTACTCATTACCAACTACTAATATCTTAGCTGAAGATCAATTCCAGAAATTGTTGTGAGCACAAGAAAAATCATCATGCCTTACAGTTTTGTTATGGAAACAATTCCTTGAAGAGCACAAGAAAGTACCACCAAGGATAGGGAGAAGAGCACATAGAAAACCCACATTACAGTCATGTCAAATAGGCGGGTCTTTCAAAATTTCGGAAAGCACAAGTCGTGCAAAAATCAGCAAAATATAAACTTAACTACAAGAATGGTTATGGAGATTTGTCAGTGTTATGTTTTATTGAAATGATCAAATTTTAGAGATTGTAGCCTTCACCTTTAAATGTATAGGAATCAAAGCAGGAATGGATCCAATTTAGCTCCACAAGGGGAAACTGTTCCACCTCAAAAAGGAGAAGGTTGCAATGAGAAGAAACAACCATGTATCGAATATTGTAAACCAAGGTGGCCAAATCAATAGCTTACCGTAGCAGTTTTAACATTGTAGGCTACAACTTTAGAGATTGTGGGCTTCAAAACCAACAAAAGAATCTTAAGCATAAGACAAACCTGCATAACAAGGGTTCCACAGAAGTTTAACATTGGAAATGGAACTATCAAGAGACCATGTTTCCAACTACAACTTCGAACAAATTGACTACGGAAATAATCATCACTGCAAAAGTACCTTTCGCAGTCGGTAAGCCTTGACCAAATGCATCCTACCTTCCACTTTATTTCCTGCCATATAATTTATATAATTATATATACACATTACTATATGAATTTTATTCACTATCTATTTCACTTATCTCATTATTTCTTGAAGTTTTTGGTTTATACCTCTAGCGAGCAATCTGCAAAGTATCTAATACTATACTATTAATAGTGTTTTTCACATATATATTTGTATGTTTACAGAGAATAGATGACTGCCTATAAATTTTGATGGAAATCCTACAGTTTTCGAATTTACAGCCACAAGTTGTAGTTAATTCTTTTTTTTCTTTTACTTTTTTTTTAAGAGTATAGTGTCTGAAACCCTTTTTTTAAATGATATCCTAAATGGGTCAGCCCAAATCCATTTTCTTTTTTCCATTTTAGTTATGTTTTCAAACAAGGGTTTATTCCCTTCTCCACTTAGAGACTCTGTGGATTTGTGATATTGCTTCTAAAATTAGTGGAAAAGCATTGTTAATACAATAACTTCTTGAATAATTTTTTTTAAAAAAAATCGATCCAGAATCAGGCGATTTATGCAAATTAAGGAACGGAAGGGCAAGAAGCTGTTATCTTTTTCGGCTGATTGTGGTGAGGGCGACAATTTCCTCTGATTTTATCTAGCGTTTGGAAGAAATCCAAATGGTACCATGAAGCTACGAGAATGGTACAAGTGTAGTGTGTGCAGTGCAATATTCAAACAAGGAAATAGCAGGTTCCCTAGATCCAGCAAGTTCACTAGATCACTTGGTCTAGGAACTCGTGGTCATGCGGAATCCCGGTCGTCGGACACACAAGTACTTCCCCTTCTTAAAAAAAAAACCCTCAACCACTCTACTAAACCTAGTATAGGGAAGTAGGGATCGATCCCACAGAGAAGGATGTGTAAGACTCGTAATCAAGGATTTGGGAGTATTTTTGGTGTTGGCTGCTGCCACGCATTTTCTTGGGTTGAGGAAAATTAAATTAACTTGACTTGGGAACCTTAGAAAGAAACTTAACCTAACAGCTAGACCTAGGAGATAATTCTACGGTGGGGACCATGTCTAAAAAAAAATCAAGGTACGACTGAAAAGTGGCAGAATAACTAACTCTCGTACTAACTGACAGTGACATCGTCTTCTACAACCAAATTCGCATAAAACTTCTTGAGAAAACACATAAGCAAATCAAAAAACAGGGCTACTAACTTGAATTCAAATCTATGCATAAATAACGAAGAACTTAACAGATCTGCATACCTAGACGAAGTGAAATGAAAACCAAGAGGAAATAAAACAATTCTATCAACTACTGTTTCTTTCGCACGCCAAAACCAACTTCAGACACTAAATCCACTCCGGATCCAAGCGTCCGACACGAACTCCAAACAGAAGAAATTCTCCATCACGTCAGATTTTACAAATTTAAGCTCCGAACACTCAATCAACCACAGATCTGTCATCAAATTCCACATCAAACACCTCAATAACGAAATAAACAGAGATCGACATAGCAATTTAAGAATTACGCTAACAGCAGAGAGATCTAAACAAAATAACTTGAAATTAAATAGATAAACGCAGATCCATGAACGGTAAGCAGTTAAACATCATCAACATCAAAGTCGACTCCCAAAAGTGAAGTTCGACGGTGGAAACTAGCAAAAACAGCTGAAATTAAAAGTAATTGTATCTTCGCCCTCACTAGGACGGTGTTGCCAAACAAGAAATCTTAGAAAATACCCCCCCTATCACGATTACCCCAGAACCATTCCCAAGTGTGTGTAAAAATGTATGAGCTAAGAAGAGTGAAAAAAAACTATATGCTCTGCGTTGCATGCTCTTCTCTATATATAGGCGTTTTAGGTGGGCCCAACGAGGTATTGATAATGACTTTGTTGCCCTCAGCTGTAGACTCCTCTGTCACGCCACTTTTCTTTGTAAATTCTGCTCATTTTCACTCCTTTCTCTCGCTAGACCATCTCCTTCCTTACTTCCTTGATCTAGTGCTTTTCTTCACACACCTGGCTTAGGAAACGTGTTAGACCCAGCAAATTATATCATTTTTTTGCGCATACCGATGCATGAAATTAGCCTTATCATACCACTATTGTAGTCGTGTAGGGGATGGATTTGGCCGATCTATGAGAGTACACGGTTTTGAAATCGAAATATCCAGAAGCAAAATCGAAATATCCAGAAGCGAAATCGAAATCGAAATCGAAATCCAACTTCTAACTAACTTCTACCTTCATATTCTCCAACAATCGAAATCACAGAAGCGTAAATAGAGCATCAAGCATATGGGAAAGAGCAATTACAAATCCGACTTCAAACGTTACGATCAAACACGGAGTGACTATATCTAAGCTACTATTAATAGAAAACAACTCCGTTCATAATCATGCAAAGTTCAAAACATCACGACTCAGATCCACAACTCCGTTCAACAAATCAACTTAGATCAACAAAAACTAACTCCAATACGTCAAATCCATACTCCTCAACTCTGATTCAACCGATGTAACGACAAATTAACTCCGATCAACCCGATTTCAACTCCGAAACAACATCAATTGCGAAAAGCATCCAAATCAGTAAATACCAACAATCAAAACCTCAGAATCATCTAAACAGAAAACATAAACTTCCATAGCTACGATATTTAAGGTTCAACACTGAAACAATAAACACCAAGCTTCTAAAATGATGATGTCTCGGCTCATAATGACAGAAAACAGTAAATTGTATCTTCGCCCTTCACGAGGACGGTGTTAAACCAAAGAAGCTGAGCTAGGCTACCACGAACTTCCAGAATTTACCTCATAAGTGTTTAAGTGCTCAAAGAAATGATGTGTGTGAAGTGATGATCGATGCTGCCTCTCTTCATGTTGTCTCTCTATTTATAGTCGAGGCTCGAACTTCTAGGGTAATTTCTCTGTTGATTTGTGATACACTCGGATTTTGCATTGTTTTAAGGCCATTTTTTGGTCCGTTTTTAATGTCAAAGTCACTCTACATATCCAATAATTGCATATTTTATACATTTTGTATTTTGACGTGTTTTGTGAGAAATGTGCATATTTGAGCCGAAAAAAGGAGTCAAAATGCAAAGTCCAATCGGCGACCGGCGACCGCCGGCGCCTGGCGGCCAGTGAAGTGTAGCGGCCCGCCTCAGAAATTCATGCTTGGAAACGAGTCTCGCCCGGCGACCGTCGGAGGTCATGCGGTGGCCCGCAGCTGAAGGTACCAAGACTCTGGACTGCAACGCGGCGACCGCCGGCCAAGGTGCGGCGGCCCTTCGGGAAAAGCGGCGAATCCGATTTGACCTAGATTTGGGCTCAAGATTTACTATATTTTGAAGATCTTTTCCTTCTACAATGAGGAATGAATTAGAGATTCTTTTGTAACATAAAATCCCAGAGATTAAAAGCTAGAGTACGTCATTGTGCAAGGAGTTGAAGAAGGATTTCAAGAACATCAAGAATGACAAGGATTCAACCTACGAGTTTTATTTGCTTTAGTTTTATGTTCAAATTGTCTTCCCTTCAATTTATGTGTTTAGCTTATTCCATTATGTGTAACTAAACTCATAGGATTCTAGGGATGTGTTAGTAACGACTTTGGTTATACAAATTCCAATTTTCTATTTAATATCCATTTTGGTTTTACTTTGTTTCTTCCCTAAGTTAATCCCGATGCTGCATGATTGAGTGACACAATTATGTATGAATTAATATAACTTGCTTCATAACTGTGGGAGAGTTCTAGCGAGTTAGGTCCACTTAGTAGACGCTACAGTTAGCTTCCTTTAAAACGGCACTGTAGCGTCTACTAAGTGGACCTAACTCGGTAGAACTCTCTCACGATTATGAAGCAAGTTATATTAAATCATACAGAATTGTGTCACTCAATCATGCAGCATCGAGATTAACTTAGGGAAGAAACATAGTAAAAACAAAACGGATATTAAATAGAAAACCGGAATTGTTTAACCAAAGTCGTTACTAACACAACCCTAGAACCCTATGAGTTTAGTTACACATAATGGAATAAGCTAAAGACATAGATTGAAGGGAAGATAATTTAAACATAAAACTAAAGAAAATAAAACTCGTAGGTTGAATCCTTGTCGTTCTTGATGTTCTTGAAATCCTTCTTCAACTCCTTGCACAATGACGTACTCTAGCTTTTAATCTCTGGGAATTTATGTTGGAAAAAGAAGCTCTCCATTTGATGAAGCTTGAGGTCCTATTTATTGGAAAGTCAATCCTCATTGTAAAAGGAAAAGATCTTCCAAATATGGTATATCTTGGAGCAGATCTAGGGCAATTCGGATTCGCCGCCTTTCTCCGGCGGGCCGCCGCACCTTGGTCGGCGGTCGCCCCGTTGCAGTCCAGAGTCTCTGTTCCTTCGGCGGCGGACTGCCGCATGACCTCCGGCGGTCGCCGGGCGAGACTCATTTCCAAGCGTAAATTTCCGAGGCGGGCCGCTACATAACACTGACCGCCGGGCACCGGTGGTCGCCGTACAACTTGCGGCGGTCGCCGGTCGTCATCCGGACTTTAGATTTCCAGACTTTGCGTTTTGACTCCCTTTTTCGGCTCAAATATGCACATTTCTCACAAAACACGTCAAAATACCAAAATGTACAAAATATGCAATTATTGGACATGTAAAGTGACTTTGACATAAAAAACGGACCAAATAATTGTCTTAAAACAGTGCAAAATCCAAGCGTATCAATTCCCCCAAACTTACATTTTTGTTTGTCCTCGAACAAAACAATAAAGACACAAGAATAGACTCACGGAATTCACAAGTACTAGACGTCGTAATTGCCTCAAAAGATGAAAGAATAGATTAAGCATGTATTAACGCAATCAAATCAAGTTAGGCTTATTAGTGCACTTTCATTACTAACTCGTTGAACACTTTGAATTCAATCACTCACATGTGGCAAACTTCCAAATATGGGAAGTGTTCTCTCACTCTCAAAGTGTATAAAGGTAATGTGTATAAGCACTCAAATCATGCATCATGCATCATGCAAAGTTTACCATAGGCTTGCTCAAAGTCTAATCCCTCCTCTACTCGGTGTGATTAAGCATCAAAAGTCCGAAATGTCTCTATCTTTGGTTGTAATGTAGGCTCTTTGGTAGGTGAGGAATATTTGGCTAAAAAGTGACTCAAATAAAAATATCCCATGTAGAGTTAAATTGACTCCACTTTTCTAAACCCAAGACACTTTCAACACTTTATTTCTCCTTCAACTCACTTTCCAAACCTTTGATTTTTTTTGCACAACCTTTCACAACTTTTCTTTTTCTTTTTCATGCACATCCTTTCTAGATCAAGCACATATTTTGATTTTTTTTACTATTTCTCAACTTGCACTATCTTTACATTAAGCACACTACTTTTATAATTTCCTCCTTATCTCTCCAAACACCCTCATCTCACCAACTTCGTCCCAGTAGGGCGGGGACCTAAACTTTCTCCCATATAATGCCTCATATGGCATCATATTTATTGTCGCTTGAAAATTGTTATTGTAGGCGAACTCAATCAGAGGAAGTGTTGCCTCCCAACTTCCTCTTCGGTCGAGCACCACGGCTCTCAACATATCCTCGAGAGTTATTCTCTCAGACTATCCATTGGCATGTGGGTGGAACGTTGTGCTGCAATTTAATTGAATTCCTAGCTCTCATTGCAGACTTATCTAAAATCTTGAAATGAATTTCGGGTCACGGTTGAACGTGATAGTCACTGGAACTCCATGTTTTTGAACCATCTCTGTCACGACCGCCCTTCTAGGGTTCAATAAATGCGGCCGATCGTGACCTGAAAGGGATTAAATTGCAAACGAAGACAGGGTCTAGGGTTTCATAAAAGAGTTTGACCCACATTTAATGAAACAGTATATATATCAAGAAAAGTCAGAGCAACGCTTTGGCAGTTAAATCCAATGGATAATGAATATCATCATAAATTATCAAAATGACAAGGGTTCAATGAATTCTGAAATATATCATGGCTCTAAGTTCTAAACGGAAATCAATATAGTTCCAAGATCATGCAACGTTAATTAAAACATGTTTCAGCGGAAGCATCCAATAGAAGAGTGAAGTCATGTGTGAAGACACAACGACACTCGGAGTTTTAAGACAACTATAGTACTTTATTAAATTGCTCAACACCACCAACCGCTCGTCGCCAGCTCAACCTGCACATAGGGAAAACACATGCAGGGCTGAGTATTTTGAAATACCCAGTGGACTCATGCCAAAACATTTTAATAGATATGCCATCCTTACCATAGTGAACTCGAGTTTTGCATTTAGAAAAGATTATCATCGAGTATCACAAAATAATTTCATAGACTGGTCAGTCAAACAATCTCCCCCATTTGCTCAATAATCCAACAATCACAACATTTCCATGGTGCGACGAAAGTGTGGCCACATTATTCGCCCACGAGACCGGCCGACTAGCAAGGACGACTCCCGATCCCAACCGTGTACACTAGCCTGATAGGGTTTTCGGCCCTACTCAGACCCGAATTCGTTTATATAGTCCTATAGCCTGATGGAGCGAACTCACAAACTAGACATCAGACAATCATAGCTCTATAGCCTAATGGAGCGAACTCACAGACTAGACATCAGACAAATATCATCATAACAATCACAGGCATGACATAACATTTTAAACCACCCTTATAACGCCATGATCATGCTTTTCGACATAAAAGAGTTTATGAAAGTAAAGCCCACCTCGACTGCTCAAATTTCAAGTACTTTCTTCCCTTTGCTATCACGCTTCGAGCGCGAGTTATCACCTTTAAATTAACGTGTATCACAAATCAGTCTCAATCAATGAATCGAAATCATGCATGTTCCCAACGTTTCCCTTTTCCCATCGATTTGTTTTATATTAACAGGCACAATCAAGACATGCTCTTCATATCAATTTATTCATACTACAACTCCAAATCTATCATCAAATCATGGTCACGCATGAGTGTTCTTCAACACACTTCACACGTACACACAAACACACACGCCGACACACAAACACACACGTCGATCCACACACACAGATGCATCCCATTTATAAATTGGTTTTCCCCTATTCACTCGATATATATGCATGAGGGTTCAAGAAAAAATAGGATTCCTCTCGAATAAATCGTTGAAGCTACTTGTTTGTTTGTTTAGATTGCGTGCACAGTAAGGAATATTAAGCTTCCTAGGTCCAGCGAATCCACTAGATCACAGGGTCTAGGAACTCACGGATCTTTGGAAGATCTCGGTCGTCGGACACACAGAATACCTCTTCAAAAACCCTCAACCACGTATACTAAAATTAGCACAGGGAAGTAGGGATCGATCCCACAGAGATGAATGCGCAAATAAACATGTTCAAGGATTCGGGACTATTTTTGGGTTGGCTGCTGCCACGCAATTTGGGTTGAGGAAATTAAACTAAACTTGGAGTTGAAATCTGCTACGCTAACAACTAGATCTAGATAAAAGAGGAAAATTGCATTTAACTGGAACAAGCAGGACAATTACTAGATCTAAGAAACTATTCCCTAAGTTACCTAGACTTGGGAAAACAACTGACGGTGGGGACCATTTGCTGAAAAGGTAAAGTACGGATAAAAAGCTGGAGAACAACTAACTAAAGTACTAACTAACAGCGACATCATCTTCTCCAACAATTTGCATAAAACTTTCACTAAAAACAGAGATGGGACGTAAATCGAAACGAAGCAGACTGAATTTAAAGCAATTAAAAGAAGAACAATTAAAACTACGGCAGATCTACGGCTACTAGACGAAGTAAAATTAAAAGAGAGCAGAAAGTTCGAAATCCATGCACAACTTGGTTTCCCCTGTTCAGATCCACACTTCGGATGCTAAATCCACTCCAGATCCAAGCATCCGAAACAAACTCCGACCAAAAGTATATCCATAGCTACATATTCGCGAAATAACCACCGATTAACAACAACAACACAGATCCACAACCTATCTCCCAGATCAAGCACAGAAACATTCAAAACAGAGAATAACATTCAACTTCTGAAATAAACCTCTAGAACACAGAATCAACGTAAATCAATCACAAGTTAAACACCATCATGACGTAAACTAAATGTACAGATAACGGTAGGTAGCAAATAACCAAATCGACTTCCCAAACGATGAAGTTTGATGAAAGAACAGTGCAAAAACTGAATGTAAACTGATTGTATCTTCGCCCTTCGTGAGGACGGTGTTACCACTAACTTTCTCCGAAGATAAAACCCCTAACTACCCCAGAATTCCCATTTTTCCAAGTGTGTGAGAGTGTGTGAGCTGAGAGAAAAATCATGTATGTCTCGTGTGCTGCATGCTCCTCTTTATATAGGCGTAGAAGTGGGTGTAGCAGGGTGTGAATAGTCTTCGTTACCCTCGGCTTTGGACTTCCTTCGTCTAGCCATTTTTCTCCTCAAATTCTGCTCACTTTCCTTCGCTTTACTTCGCTACTCCATCGCCTTAAGCTCTTCCTGGACCTAGCGATTTCCTTCACACACCTGGCTTAAAAATTGCGTTAGACCCAGTAAAATAAAGTGATTTTCACCATATAACCGATGCATGAAATTAGCCTTATCAATTGGTGCTTGGAAACTGTTGTTGTAAACGAATTCAATCAGTGGTAATGCAGTCTCCCAACTTCCGCCTCGGTCGACCACCACGGCTCTCAACATATCCTCAAGAGTTTGTATCGTTCTCTCGGACTGCCTGATAAGGCTAATTTTATGCACTGGTTATGGGGATAAATTTTGTGATTTCCTGGGTCTAACAAGATTTTATAAACCAGGTGTGTAGAGAAACCGCCAGCCCCAGGAAAAAGACGAAGATTACCTGGAGGAAGAAGTTGGCGGGAGAAGTGAGGAGAAGAGGAAAGAGTTGCAAGACGAAGGAGCATCCAAACGGAGGGCAAAATGGGAATCACAAGAACAGTCTAGAAGCTCTACCTACTATAAATAAGAGCACGCGATCAACATGAAAGAGAACTCCTCTCAACATCAGCTCTTAGCTTAGCTTTTCCATTTTCTCTGCACACACAAAAGGGGGATCATTTGGGGATTCACGTTTCTGGTTCAGTTGTGGTGTAACACCGTCTCTACGGAGGTGAAGATACAATCCTTTATTGCTTTCTGTTTACATTTCGTATTTCCCGAGTCTTCGCTGGTCGAAGCTCGGTCGTGTTTGTTATTCTCTCGTTGGATACTTTGTATTTCGCTATGGAAATTGCTATTTTGGTTTCAGTTATATTCTTGTCGTGTTATCTGCTTGTTTTGATGGATATTGTTGGTTGATCTGAGTTTGGAGTTTGAATTACGTGGAGATTTGTAGTTGATCGGTTGAATTTAGTGATATTTGAGAAGATCGGAGATGGAAACGGTGTTTGATTGTTGTGGATTGCTTGGATCCGGAGTGGATGAAGCATCCGACGTGTAGATTTGTTCGCGTTTGCATGGTTGTGATATTGTGAATTCTGTTTACTTGTTTACCTCGTCTAGTAATCCGTAGATCTGTCTTAGTTTCAGTAGTTAATTGTGTTTACCGGTTTAATTTTGTTTGCCCTGTTCCAATCCTTGTGTTATTCTATTTTTCATCTTCTATTTCGTGATAAAAGTTAGAGAAGATGATGTCGCTGTTAGTTAGTCCTTTAGTTGGTTAATCTGCAGCCTTTTTCAGTCGTACTATGCCGTTTAAGGAAATGGTCCCCACGTTTCGTTTTTACTCTGTCTAGGCTAGCTTAGGAAGTCGTTTACCCATTCCTGTATTTGTTTCAAATACTTTTAGTCATTATCCATGTCCCTGCCTAGATCTATCTGTTAGAGTAGAGTATTTCATTTCCCAAGTCTAGGAATACAATTTCAACCCCGAATATTGCGTGGCAGCAACCAAAAAAATAGCTTCCAGGTCTTTGAGCATGTTTACTTACGCATCTGTCTCTGTAGATTCGATCCCTGCTTCCCTGTACTAACTTTTTTAGCAACAACGGGTTGAGGGTTTTAAAAGGCGAAGGAAGTGATTGTGTGCCCAACGACAGGTAACCCAAGGATTCTCTGAGTTCCTAGACCCGGTGTCTAGTGGATTCTCTGGATCGGGAGATTTTATCAAACACACCTTGCTGACCTATCGTCTCTTCAAATGGCGCCGTTGCCGGGGATGGATGGTGTAGTTTGTTTACGTGTTTAAAGATTTGGTGTATATAGTTTTAATTTCTGTTATTTGTTTTTCCTGGCAGTTTATGAGCAAGGGCTCACGATTTGGGAACTGGAGTAACCTGTCTAGGTCGAGGGACGCTCAAGTCAGGTGGCAGGTCAAGGAATCAACATCCACAGTAACCACCAGATCAAGGTTTACGACAGTAGATCCATTTCCGTTCGAATCAGAAAGTGAAAAGGACTGGAATTCGTCAGGAGGAGAGGACCCGAAGTCGTCTACAGAAACAGAGCACTCCGAAACAGAGAAGGAGGCAGACGTAGGTATGGCTCATCTGGAGGACCCTGATCAAGAGATCGGTTCACTCACCGCGCATCTGGATGGTGAACCCGCCCATGCCATAGTCTCGAATCAGCGACAGAGATCTATTGATATTAAGACAAACGTGCTGGGTGTTTTACCTACATTTTCTGGACGGAGGAATGAATGTCCTTACGAGTTCCTAAACGAGTTTAGTAAGCTGTGCAGCATCCAAAAGCGGCCCAACGATGCCACTGAGGAGGACTACCGCTTGCGTGCAGTCCCATTTGCCCTTAAAGGGGAGGCCAATACTTGGCTGCTGAGGCTTCCACCCGACTCGATCAACGCATGGAAGGATTTCAAACTGGAATTCCTAGACTATTTCTTCCCATCCAACAAAACAAATGCCTTAAAGAAGGAATGTAAGCAGGACTATGATGAGTCCTTGAGCCAATACTGGTCTCGGTTTAAGGGGCTGCTCGACGCTTGTCCTAATCATAGGATGATGGAGGCTGAGACTTTTTACTTGTTCTATGAAGGAGCTAATCCTGAGTCTAAGGACTTAATGAATTCCTCGAGCGGGGGAAATTTTACCAAGAACAAGGCAAGTGAAGCACGTGAGATCTTGGGAAGGCTGATTGATGCAAAGAAGGCGTACGACAACCCACGTATCATGAGGAGAAGTTCGGCTAATGCAGTAAAGGAACAAGAAGGAGAAGGAGTCGGGGACATGATATATCGGTTGGAGAAGGCACTTCTAAGTACAATTGAGAAGAATAATTCCCCTACCTCGCAGGAGAAAGAGAAACCGCCAGGTCCAGAGGAAAATCAACTCCAACTCTATTATGGTCCACCGCCCGATGGAGAATTCCAAGCCCAGGTGAATGCAGTGGGGAATTGGAATCAAAATAATCAGAATACAAGCTGGAATCAGTGGAAGATTAAGGAGGCACCATGGAGAGACAACCCCTGTTTCAGGTGGGCAGATGGGAACCAACAGCTCCAGCTACAGTACCCAGGTCCAGCAGAAGCCCAGCAGAGTTGGCCTAACCGCAGTCAAGACGGACCACAACATAATTCGAATTGGTTGACGAAGAATCAGGAAAGGACAAACAACTGGGTTATCGCAATCAAGGGGACCAACCCAATTGGAACAATCGAAACCAGAATAATCAAGGGAGTTCTTATGTGCCACCACACCAGAGGAACACGACGGAAAACAATCAGAATTTCCAGCATACACACCAGGGAAATCAAGGATCAGGGGGTCAGTTCAGCAACAATCAAGGGGGTCAAGGGAACTATCGCCCAAATCAGGGAGTGGATCGGGACACAATCAAGGGTCGAGTTCAAATCAATCGAACTATAAGCCTCTCGAATAAATCGTTGCTTGGAAACTGTTGTTGTAAACGAATTCAATCTTTGGTAATGCAGTCTCCCAACTTCTGCCTCGGTCGAGCACCACGACTCTCAACATATCCTCAAGAGTTTGTATCGTTCTCTCGGACTGCCTGATAAGGCTAATTTCATGCACTGGTTATGGGGATAAATTTTGTGATTTCCTGGGTCTAACAAGATTTTATAAACCAGGTGTGTAGAGAAACCGCCAGCCCCAGGAAAAAGACGAAGATTACCTGGAGGAAGAAGTTGGCGGGAGAAGTGAGGAGAAGAGGAAAGAGTTGCAAGACGAAGGAGCATCCAAACGGAGGGCAAAATGGGAATCACAAGAACAGTCTAGAAGCTCTACCTACTATAAATAAGAGCACGCGATCAACATGAAAGAGAACTCCTCTCAACATCAGCTCTTAGCTTAGCTTTTCCATTTTCTCTGCACACACAAAAGGGGGATCATTTGGGGATTCACGTTTCTGGTTCAGTTGTGGTGTAACACCGTCTCTACGGAGGCGAAGATACAATCCTTTATTGCTTTCTGTTTACATTTAGTATTTCCCGAGTCTTCGCTGGTGGAAGCTCGGTCATGTTTGTTATTCTCTCGTTGGATACTTTGTATTTTGCTATGGAAATTGCTATTTTGGTTTCAGTTATATTCTTGTTGTGTTATCTGCTTGTTTTGATGGATATCGTTGGTTGATCTGAGTTTGGAGTTTGAATTACGTGGAGATTTGTAGTTGATCGGTTGAATTTAGTGATATCTGAGAAGATCGGAGATGGAAACGGTGTTTGATTGTTGTGGATTGCTTGGATCCGGAGTGGATGAAGCATCCGACGTGTAGATTTGTTCGCGTTTGCATGGTTGTGATATTGTGAATTCTGTTTACTTGTTTACCTCGTCTAGTAATCGTAGATCTGTCTTAGTTTCAGTAGTTAATTGTGTTTACCGGTTTAATTTTGTTTGCCCTGTTCCGATCCTTGTGTTATTCTATTTTTCATCTTCTATTTCGTGATAAAAGTTAGAGAAGATGATGTCGCTGTTAGTTAGTCCTTTAGTTGGTTAATCTGCTGCCTTTTTCAGTCGTACTATGCCGTTTAAGGAAATGGTCCCCACGTTTCGTTTTTACTCTGTCTAGGCTAGCTTAGGAAGTCGTTTACCCATTCCTGTATTTGTTTCAAATACTTTTAGTCATTATCCATGTCCCTGCCTAGATCTATCTGTTAGAGTAGAGTATTTCATTTCCCAAGTCTAGGAATACAATCTCAACCCCGAATATTGCGTGGCAGCAACCAAAAAAATAGCTTCCAGGTCTTTGAGCATGTTTACTTACGCATCTGTCTCTGTAGATTCGATCCCTGCTTCCCTGTACTAACATTTTTAGCAACAGTGGGTTGAGGGTTTTGAAAGGCGAAGGAAGTGATTGTGTGTCCAACGACAGGTAACCCAAGGATTCTCTGAGTTCCTAGACCCGGTGTCTAGTGGATTCTCTGGATCGGGAGATTTTAATTCAAACACACCTTACTGACCTATCGTCTCTTCAAATGGCGCCGTTGTCGGGGATGGATGGCGTAGTTTGTTTACGTGTTTAAAGATTTGGTGTATATAGTTTTAATTTCTGTTATTTGTTTTTCCTGGCAGTTTATGAGCAAGGGCTTACGATTTGGGAACTGGAGTAACCCGTCTAGGTCGAGGGACGCTCAAATCAGGTGGCAGGTCAAGGAATCAACATCCAAAGTAACCACCAGATCAGGGTTTACGACAGTAGATCCATTTCCGTTCGAATCAAAAAGTGAAAAGGACTGGAATTCGTCAGAGGAGAGGACCCAAAGTCGTCTACAGAAACAGAGCACTCTGAAACAGAGGAGGAGGCGGACGTAGATATGGCACATCTGGAGGACCCTGATCCGGAGATCGGTTCACTCACCGCGCATCTGGATGGTGAACCCGCCCATGCCATAGTCTCGAATCAGCGACAGAGATCTATTTATATTAAGACAAACGTGTTGGGTGTTTTACCTACGTTTTCTGGACGGAGGAATGAATGTCCTTACGAGTTCCTAAACGAGTTTAGTAAGCTGTGCAGCATCTAAAAGCGGCCCAACGATGCCACTAAGGAGGACTACCGCCTGCGTGCAGTCCCATTTGCCCTTAAAGGGGAGGCCAATACTTGGCTGCTGAGGCTTCCACGCCAAAGAAGTCAGAAATACAAGTGATAGAGAACGACAAGAATGAATTGGTACCTACTAGATTGGTGACTGAATGATTGATGTGCATTGATTACCGGAAGCTTAACGAAGCCACCAAGAAGGACCACTTTCCTTTACCCTTCATTGACCAGATGTTGGAAAGATTGGCTGGGATGCAATACTTTGCTTCCTAGACGGATACAGTGTATACTTCCAGATATATGTGGATCCTAAACACCAGGAAAAGACAATCTTTACCTGTCCGTTCGGCACTTATGCGTATAGAAGAATGTCGTTTGGTTTATGCAATGCACCGGACACATTCCAGCGTTATGAGCATCTTCTCAGACTTGTTGGAAGTGTGTATTGAAATCTTTATGGATGATTTCACGGTGTATGGGAATTCCTTTGATTCGTGCTTGGCCAGTTTAGATCTTGTACTGAGAAGGTGTCAAGAGAAGAATCTAGTCCTAAATTTTGAGAAATGCCATTTCATGGTGCCAGAAGGAATAGTCCTAGGTCATGTGGTTTCTGAGAGAGGGATTCAAGTGGATAAGGCCAAGGTGGATGTGATCTCGAAGCTACCATACCCCACGAATCAGAAGGAGGTTAGAGGGTTCCTGGGTCATGCAGGGTTTTATAGAAGATTCATCAAGGACTTCGCAAAAATTGCCCAGCCACTTACTCATCTCTTGCACAATGATGTGGAATTTGATTTTGATGAAGGCTGCAAGAAGGCTTTCCAATTGTTGAAGGATAGAATTGTCTCTGCCCCAATAATCAGAGCATCAGATTGGAACTACCCTTTTGAGGTGATGTGCGATGTAAGTGATTTTGCGGTAGGAGCGGTCCTAGGTCAGAAGATCGACGGCAAAAGTTATGTCATTTTCTATGCCTCGAAGACCCTCAACCAGGCTCAGAAGAACTATGATCCACAGAAAAGGAGATGTTGGCAGTGGTATACTCATTCGAGAAGTTTCGACCATACCTGCTAGGGTCGAAGGTGATAGTTTACACTGATCACGCAGCTATTAAGTATCTCCTGGCCAAGAGAGAATCTAAACCAAGGTTGATTAGGTGGGTGCTATTACTGCAAGAATTCGACTGGGAAGTAAAGGATAAAAAGGGGACGGAGAACAAAGTTGCAGATCATTTAAGTCGAATATTCCAAGGGGACACAGACAAAGCTATATCTGATGCCTTCCCCGAGGAACATCTCTATTATCTATGGGAATCTGCTAGACCTATCAACTGGGAAGCAGTGTTGGCGGTAACAGGTCCAGGAACATCATACAAAGGGAAGCATCCGTTGAATGCAGGGCAATGGTTCGCTGACCTAGCTAATTACTTAGTCATAGGAGAAATGCCAGGTTCTCAAGAAATTTCCCGGGCCCAGAAGATGAAGCTAAGAAGTGAGGCCAGATATTATTTCTGGGATGATCCTTATCTTTGGAAGATGTGCTCAGACCAAGTGATTCGACGATGCATATCGGAGTGGGAACAAAGGGATGTGCTCAACCATTGTCACACCCTAGCGTGTGGAGGTCATTTCGGAGCCAGAAAAATTGCCAGAAAGGTTTTGGATAGCGGATTCTATTGGCCAACCCTGAATAAGGATGCTTTCGAATCCTGTCAAGTTTGCGAAAGATGTCAACAAACAGGAGGGATTTCAAGGAGAGATGAGATGCCTCAAGTACCAATAATAGTTTGTGAAATTTTCGACGTCTGGGGAATGGATTTTATGGGACCGTTCCCATCTTCTCATGGTAACACTTTCATTTTGGTTGCAGTGGACTATGTATCCAAATGGATAGAGGCAAAGGCTACTGATAAGGCTCGTTTCATGCATCGGTTTATGGTTAAAATTCTGTGCATTTGAGGCGCTAATGTGCGTTTATGAGTTCAGGTGCGTAGTAAATCTGCCGGACCCAGGAGTTGCTGTTACCTGACCTGGCAGATGCAAAAGAGATGGAATTGAAGTAAAAATCAGACGTCGTCGTTCGGACCTGGGAGAATCAAAAGTTGGCGACAGAAGCAGAATGGTGCGAGAGCAGATTATTTTAAAGAGTCTTACTCAAGGGCAAGAGCGTCAAATCACCAGAGGGATACCCTAGGGATCAGAGCCTCGAATATATAAGGAGCTCAACCTTGAAGAACAAGACAGACCGTGAAAAACCACTTCTACGCTTTCCTAGCTCTAGCTCTAGTTCCACACTTAAAATTTTCATTTCGTCTGCTGCGCACTTGGACATGGAGGATTCTGGCCACCGTGGTTCTCATCGTTATCATCGTTATTTTGCTGTGTAACACCGCCTTGTGAAGGTGAAGAAACAATCTTACTTGCTTTCGTTCAGTACTTTGTGATTTTTAAGTTCGTAACTCTAGTTTCTAACTTTGATCTACTGGATTCAGACCCATTTCTAGTTATTATGGAAGTTTATGTTTGCTTTTGATTGGATCTCGCTGAGTTAATCTTATTTCTTGTCTTTACTTTTGTTCTTTGTTTATTGTTGGATGTTTGGAGCTGAGATCTGTTGGTTTGTTGTTGGAGGTTGGTGATTTGCGTATGGAGATGTCTGGATTTGTTGAATCATGGTGTTTTAGAGTTGAAGTTTCGCATATTTGGTGCTTGATGTTTACGTTGTGCATGATTATGGCTATTTACTTTCTGTTTCTGCATCCTTTAGGTCCTGTAGCGTAGATCTATTAGTTTAGGCTTTAGTTTCTCGTCTTAAGTTTAGATCTAAAGTTTGCTCTGTTTTCATAGTGTTTAAAACTGTGTTTTATCTGCTATTCTCGTTTGATTCCCGAAGAAGATGAAGTTGTTGGTAGTTAGAACCAAATCTGCTTTATGTCAGTATTTTTCTGCATGTACTTTACTTTTTCTGCATATCCTCCAGACCCTGTCAGTACGATTTGCTTTGTCTCTTTTACTTTTCTGCATGCTTTTCCAGACGCTGGTAGTTTAAGGAAACTTGTCTTGCTTTTCGCTTTATGCTTGTCTGTCCAAATTAGGAAAGTCTGTCTAGTTTCTCTAAGTCATGTATGTTCCGTACGCTCTCAGTTCTTAGACTCAGTAGATAGAGTAAAGTTCTTCTGATCTATTAGACCAAGTAGTTTTAAGTTCTCGACCCACAAAATTGCGTGGCAGCAGCCAACCCCTTTTCCCAAAACATCCTCAAATGCAGTTTCATAGCACCTTCGTCCTCGTGGGATCGATCCTTCACTTCCCTGTGCTAAGTTGTAGTATAGTGGGTTGAGGTTTTTTGAAGGAATAGAGTGCACCCAACGACCCCTTTCTGATAGTTTCATGATCTTCTAGCCTCTGAAGTCTAGTCGAATCCTCTGGACCTGTTAGATCGAGTGATATCACACAGCACAAACCGCACTGCACTTCTAGAGCCTGTCAGCTACACCCACCTATGAATCAAAGGAAGTACCATAGAGGCTCTGATGAGGAAATACGGTGTGCATCATCGGCTGTCCACACCATATCACCCTCAGTCTAATGGTCAAGCTGAAATCTCGAATAGGGAAATCAAAAGCATTCTGGAAAAAATGGTGAATACCACGAGGAAAGATTGGAGTAAGCGCCTCGGCGATGCTCTCTGGGCATACAGGACTGCTTACAAAACACCGATCGGGATGTCACCTTATAGGTTGATATTCGGGAAAATGTGTCCTCTGCCCGTGGAAGTGGAACACAAGGCATACTAGGCCATTAAAGAGATGAATATGAAGACGTCGTGATACGATCATGGAAGCCGTGCGTCAAGGATTTCAACTGCAGTTGGATTCAACTGGAAATCGTCCTATTGACATGACATCCGAAAGCTATGAAACTACCACCATTGTCTTCGTCTTGGAAACGGCTTCGCGTGGGTATCTTGCACATCCCAATCGGAGTCCGAATGAGGGAGTTATGGCAGTTTTACGGAAGTCGCGCAGAGAAGGCTGGGAGCTTCGGGAAAAACGCCCGACCGGGCGTTTCGCTTGTGAAAATCGCCCGGGGACAGGGAAAACGCCCGGGCCGGGCGATTATGCCGATACTTAGATTTTGTGGGCCAACTTTCTATTTTTGGACCTATAGTATAAATACCTCTTGATGTCTTTTCTTTTCCTTAGGTTTTTGCTGAATTATATGCTTGAGAGCTTTGTTTCCTCTTGGAGAGGGTTTCTATCCAATTCCTAGATTTAGGTTGCTTGAATCCATCAATTGCTAGTTCAAGCATGGGATTTCCATCAATTGCTAGTTCAAGCATGGATCAAGTAGAGGTATGCTTTGAGGTTTGTGGTTCCCTTGAAGATCTAGCCATGGATGCATGTTAGTTATGTTGTAAGTGCCTTAGCTTGCTTCATCAATGACTATGTATCACAATTTCCACTCTATCCAATGTTACTTCTTGTTTTGATCATCTTAGTTTCCTTAATTCTTGTTGGGTTGCCTTTATTGAAACAATAGAATATCTACTTCACAAAAAAATATTAGATCAATCACTTAAAAATTGGGTAAATCCTTGGGAAATGGATCACAAAATACATGGATCCACATCACGTCGGCCTGTGAAGAAGAACGAAAGTTGCAGCTACAAGAACTAGAGGAGCTAAGGCTAGAGGCATTTGACTCGGCCATGTGGTATAAAGAAAGAACTAAGCTCTGGCATAATAAGAACCTCCGGGTCAAGGAACTACGAGTAGGGCAGAAAGTACTTCTTTTTCAATCTCGGCTGAAGCTAATGCCTGGGGAATTGAAATCTAAGTGGATAGGACCATACACGATCGTTGGCCTTCGAGCAAATGGAGCAGTGGAGATTCAAGGAAGCGCACTAAATTCTGTTCCTTTCCTAGTCAATGGACACAGGGGTGAAGGTATATAGAGATAATGCAGATCTGCATGTGGTGGAAGAGACGCCACTGCATGCATCTGCTATTATTTCTTAATTGGTCAGGCAAATGGATATTCTCAATGAACTCCTAGGTCAGGTAAAATGGGGTACGAAAGTTTATCTGTACACTGACCTAGGAAATCTTGAGGATACTCATTTGCAAGTGTAAATAGTCTAGTTGCTTTCTAGTACCAGAAAATTCAAACAAATTAATAAAATTTAATCTTCCAAAAATATTTTCGAAGCACCAAACTCTCTGGGGAAATTGTTTTGTCACTCATGATCTCCGACCCGAGAATTTTGTGTTTCATTTTTTTAGGAATTGTGAGTTGCTAGGGGGGAGGAAGAGTTTTCACAATAAGAATTTGGAGGGAAGGCGGTTACTTTTGGAATTTCGAATTCCGCTTTTCAAGGGGATGTATGGTTGCTTACATCACCATGCAACCGTTCGCCTACCCCCTGAAAAGCCCAAGAGATCCTTTCAAATCAAAACTAATCAATCTTTTCTCTCTTTACTCTCACAATTCTCTCTCTCAAATTTTCCCCAAATTCTTCAAACCTTTACCCAGAATTTACCCTAGACACTGTAAGTTTTTTGCAGTAAAAATCATGAAGAAGGGACAAGATACCATCGCGAAGAAGGGAAATCCCGCCACCAAACCACCGTCCGGCGAGTCGTCCAGACAACCGCTGGCTCAGGCGACTTTTCCAGTCCTGGATATACGCTCTGAGTGGCGTACGTCTGCTACCGGAACCCACCGTCGTCAGTAACCCTGAAGAAGAGGCGTTCTTGAAGGAATTGGAAGGGAAATTTGGCAGTAGAGAGGAGGCCATGAAACTCTTCTATCGCTTCTCGGCATTCCGCCAACAACCACAGATGAATCCTGACGAATCGACGGCGCAGCCACCTAGTTCACACCCGGAAGAATCCCAAACCCTAGATCTAGCACATACATAGACTGGGCCGAGCCCAGACATCGAAGAACAGGGAGAGGGTGGTGGCGGAACTGAAGAGGAGATCGTCAGCGGTTTTGCGGACGATATTGATAGGATGGCGATGGATTACTCTATTGATGAAGCCGCAAGGGAAGGTAACGCATCTGTATTACAATCTATGGAGGAGGAAATCCCTGTTGTTAAGTCTGTGGAGGGGGAAACCCCTGTTGCGAAGAATGTGGATGAGCAAACCACGAGTCTGTATGTCGAGGGGGGGAACCCCGTTTGATTCTAAGGGGGCGACCCGACTTTGTTCGCTGAGGGAGAAATCCCTGGGAATTCAGAGGGGGCAACCCCGACTTTGTTTGTTGAGGGGGAAACCCCAATTGTGTCTGAGGGAGAAATCCCTGAAAAACCTAAGGAGGAGACTCCGAAAAAATCTAAGGGGGAAACCCCAATTATGTTTGCTGAGGGAGAAATCCCTGGGAAATCTGGAGGGGATGAGATCCCCGTTACTGCTGCAGGACAAGGGCCCAAGGAGGATGGGCCGTTGGAAATTGTAGATCTGGACGCTGTGCCAGAGGACTTGCCGGTTAATCTGCGGGAGTCGAGGAGAATGGCACGGAGAAGTGTGCTGGATGAGGTTGATGAGGAACACTAGTCTAGGAGATCAGGGTTCCTGGCCCCAGGAGCGAGGAGCATGCAGGAGGGAGAAACTTCTGAGTCAGAAGAAAGGGTGGACGCTGCAGAAGAGTGTCGAGTGGCCAGGGAGGGCAAAAGGAAAGGAAAGACAGTGATCACTCCTCGACCTAGGAAATCACAGATACTCCCCTCAGTCAGGGAATCTCCTCACACGCTACCCAAAGCTTCTGGACCTAGTGATGTTGAAAGCGAGTCAGAGGAAGAGACAGAGGGAGAGGAGGAAGTCCCCAACTTTGAGCGGGAAGAGATCTGGATCACAAAGAAACTCTTGGGGTCTATGGCTAAATTTAATGACTCCAGGAGGGCACAGACGCATAAGGACCGGAGTGCAGTGGGGAAGCTGGCCAAGTCGGGAAAACGATATGACAGAGACTCTCTGAGGCAAATAGAGTCAGAGGAGGAGTTCCTCGATCACATCAGGGGTATCGGGTTCGAGTGGCTACTGATCTGAATCACAGCGAGCAGGAGGTACCAGTGGAAACAACACGAGTGTTTTTCTCCACTTTTCGCTTCAAGGCAACTACCAATCCGGACACAAACTCCATCTCTTTCCGTCTCTTTAACATCGAGCACGCAATGAGTGTCAGGGAGTGGTCCCTCAGAATGGGGCTATTTACAAACGCTGAAGATGACGAGGGCATTTGGGATGACAGAGTGTACGGTTCACCAAGTGACACGCCTGGATTCACGCCGCAAACAGCTTGGGAGTCTTTAACACACTCAAGGAGTGGGACCTTCAAGACCAGTGTGTCGAAAGGGATCCATATCACTGACCACCTCCTCCGGTTTGACTAGGAATTCATTGGCTACAACTTGATGGGCACTGCCAGCTCCGGCATCACAACCACCGAGCTCTATTTCACATGGTGTATTGGTTAGCCCAAGCCTACCATCAGATGACAGCCAACCCCTCCCGCCATATGTACACTTTCCATCTCCTGGGCGCCTATATAGAACGCAACTTTGTGATGAAGATTGGGAAGGCGGAGCCCAGCGTGACGATGTGCGAGCCCCCGGAGCTATTTAGCATGGAATAATTTTTCAACAAGGGGCTCTTACACATGGAAGGACAAGAGTTGTTCTTCTACAATATAGGGGCAAATGTGGACAAGGTGAAGCGTGAACCGAAACTGGTGGAGGATGTGGCGATTGTGACGTGGCAGAGCTGCAGAAAGAGATGGCAGTGATGAGAGAGGAGATCGGGGGAGTCAAGAAAGAGCTGCAGGGAATTAAGGGTAGTCTGGATGCCCTAGCCGAGTGGTCATCTGCCCATAATGATAGGATGACCGATGCAGTCAGGATTATGAAGAAGATGGCAAAATGGTTGGGGGAGATGTTTCCCCAGACCCAGCAGAAGCTGCCCTCTGGACCCAGCAAAACGGTCCAGCAGCCCGGTCAGGGATGCTCCTTCCAACAACAGCTTCCACCGCCTTCCAAGCCATTGGTAGCCCCAACGTCCCACCCAGAATTGAAATCCCCCCCCCATTGACCAAGTAAATTTTAATTTCAGTCGTTTAGTTTTTATATTTATGTTTTAATTGTGCTGAGCATGTGTGGTTGTTTTTCTGTGTGTTCTCCCACTTAGCCCAATCTTTGGTCTAAGTGTGAGAAGTTTTTTTGTTTAAACAATAGCATGCTGTTTTTCTGTTACAATATGTTTTCTTCCCCCACTTAGCCCAATTCTTGGTCTAAGTGTGGGAAGTTTATGTGTTTATTCAGCACGTTGTTTTTTGTTTGTGTCTTTGTCTTCTCCCACTTAGCCCGTTGCACGGTCTAAGTGTGAGAAGTTTTCTTTGTTATTTGTTTTGATTGTGTCCACCAACTCCCTTATTTCCCCTCTTCACTAGGATAGCTTGGAGACAAGCTAGAGGAAGTAGGAGGGGGTAGGAAAGTTGGTACGGTTTGTGCTCAGCATGTGTGAAAGTCCATAGGTCTAGGAGTTAGTCAGTTTTTTTTAAGTTACGTGTTTTAAGCATGATGTAGTAAGGATAATACGGCAAGATTCCCTTAGGGAGAGTAATTTAAAATAGGATACATTACAACTTTGAGGCCTCTTTCCTTGATAAGCTAAAATCAGTTTGGAAGAAGTAAGGAGGATAGAAAATGCCTTAGCGGACCTAGTTGTGAAACCCCGTAATATCAGTAAGTTATAAGCCTTAACATTGAGTGCTAACAATCTAAAAGGGGGACTGCCACCTGATGCTTAGGGAGAAGAATATAGAAAGGAAAATAGGAGAAGAAATATATATATATATATATATATATATATATATATATATATATAGGGGTGCGTTAGGCTCCTTTGCACCCTAAGTGTCCTATTTCCTTCTTAATCTCAGCCCTTGGATCCTTGAATTGGATGGTTGTGATCAATGCATTATTAGTCTATAATGTTGCATTATTAGCCGCTGTGCATTATTAGAATGAAAATGTGCATTATTAGTCTATAATGTTGCATTATTAGCCGTTGTGCATTATTAGAATGAAAATGTGCATTATTAAATGACACGTGGCATTAATCTAACCGTCAGATGACAAAATCGTGGGGCTAGGATTAAGAAGGAAAAAGGAAAAAAGATATGAAAAGTATTTGAATACATCCCTATATATATATATATATAGAGAGAGAGAGTTGTGATCAATGTCGAAGCCTTCTTAAAGACCGAACTAGAGACCAAATCTCATCCATCCATTAATCACATCTAATGGTTATTAATAATTACATATTATCTTATTTTTTTATTGATAAAAGGGTAATTTTGGAAGATCAAATCTCTCTTTCTCCATCCTTCCTTCATCTAACTGCTACCTTCCTGAAGATTGGGTTTTTGCACGTGTGTCGTATGCACGTATCCCTCCTTTCAACAAGATTTATAATTTTCCCACTAATGCAACAAATATTACTAAGTATAAGCGGCGGGGTCGAACCACAGGGACCATGGTTCTACTCGAGATCGTTTCTATGACACAAGCGGAAAAGGGGTCGGCTGCTGCCACACATTCATTGAGTTAAATTAAATCTACTTGACCTGGCGGAATTAAAATGGACTCTATCTACCTGACCTAGGGGAATGGAAAAGTACGGACACTTGGAACTTGTAAACTGGAGTTAAATTGACTAGAACATCTGTAACTAAAGGAACATGCTGAAACTTTCCCAAAATAAGCAGACAAAGATGCAAAAGTAAGTGGGGACCATTTTTCCTAAACTGGCTGGGGCTGGCAGAAAGCTGGAAAAAGCAAAAAGCAGATCTGATTCTCTAACTAACTCCTACTTCATCTTCTCCAAAAAAACCAAGTAAAAACAGAGCACGGGACATAGCTTCAACACCATTGACGAAATAAATCAGAGCATGCATCAAAACGAGACGTAAACACGAAATTCAAGCTAGAACTACCAGATCTACGCTGCTGGGTCAAGTAGAAAGCGAAATGAACACAGATTACCTTGCGTGCAGCACCTAAATTAACGGATCTCAGAAATCGAGCACGTGAACAACTAAATCTCATCCTCTAAACTACTGGAAATCATGTTAACAACATAGATCTAAACATCTAAGTCACCAATTGCGAAAAGCATCCAAGAAACATAAGTAAATAGCATCAATAACATGAAAATAAACACCAAATCTTCATAAAACCGAAAATAAGTCGAGATCCAAAGGTGAAGTCGTCAATTCCTCCGATGAAACTACATATTTAAGCCAAGAAAGCAACAAACTATCGAACTAAACTAAGAGAGCGGTGGCGTTAAGCACCTACGAGAGCTTCCTACCTAAACTACGATAGCGTTAAGCGCTACCTCTTCATTGTGGAAAGCTTCTATTTATTGAGTGGCTTTAACTTCAACCCTAAGGAAACTTCTTGTCGGTATTTGACCATTTTACCCTTGCAATAATTGAGGATCTTCATGTCAGCACGCCATTCTGTCTCTTTGACCAGGTAGATGACTTTTTCTGCACTTTTGCTCCATTTCTACTCTTTTCGTCAACTTCCTGATTCTCCTAGGTCCGAGCGACGACTTCTGGTATTTTACTTCAAAATCAGCTATTTTGCATCTGCCAGGTCAATTAGCACAAACTCCTGGATCCAGCAGATTTCTGCACACTTAAGCTCAAAATTTGTGCATTATCTCCCCCAAAAGTATATAATATCACCCAAAACCAATGCATGAAACGAGCCTTATCAAACTGCTCACACTTAAACCATACTTGTCCTCAAGTATGAAAGATAAGATAAAAGAAATAAGGCAAGTTTCAATGCATGGTTTTCACTTGACCGACTCTAAAGAAAAGAAACAAACACAAACTCCTAGACCTAGACGCAAGAAGACTTAGACATAGAAAACAGACACAAACACACATTCTAAAACACATTGGCACATTAATGCATAAACTGGTTTATTTTCTAGCAGCCATCCCTACAAGATTAAGGTCAATCCAAGAATCTACAGTCTCCGAATCTTCCCCTTCCCTTCTTCCTTCTAATCGGTTTGTCAGTTCGTCAAGATAGACTCTTACTTCACCAATTGTTGGATTCTCTCGATCACTCATTCCTCACCAGGGATGTTAGGTGCTGGGGTTTGGTGCCCTTGCACAGCGGAAGTTATGCATAAACAAATAAATCATGCATCCAGATCTATTTGACTGATTATGGGATCAATTAACCACATGTTAAACAATCAAAAATGCATACAAGAACACATATAATTCACGAACAAGGAATAAGAACCCTAATTCATGAATTTCCTACGGTTTAGAATTACCGATCTGATTCTCCAAAGAATCGTGATTGCTTGCGCCTTCTCCATGTGATGATCTTCATACTCAACCACGAACCTTCTAATATGTATCCCGAACTCAGATTATGACCTTTGGGTGGGCAAAGCTTGTCAGAATCGAAAAGGGCTTGATTAGAAAGAAGGCAGAATATCAGTTTTGTCAAAAACCGATTTTTCGTCCACTCCCAGAGGGGAGCACGAAAATAAATGATAATTTTTTTTTTATTAAGTCTCCTTTCTAATCTCCTTTTATATTGAGTTATGATGGGCCAGATTAGGGATCCATGGAGGTTGGACTTGGGCCAAACCTGTTGGACTTTTACTAATTAAATTGAGCCCCAATTTAATACAAGTCCAAACAGAATATTATTATCATCCACTATAGTATAATAATATTGACTGCCCATCCAATCCCAAATTACGAGTAATCCGGGCTTTACCTCTTTAATTTATTATTTCCCGTGTTTAAGATATAAATATCCATTAATTAGTTTAAGTCTGCTATTTGACTTTAATTAATTAATATCTTTTTTCAAGAGTTGTCTAGTTCAAAATCTTTATTTATTATTCTGGAATAAATTCCAACAGGCCGGGTTTCTAAATAATAAAACCTTTTTCGAACACCTCTTGAGGATATTATCAAGCTGGACTCACCCAGCACACGATTCATTGCAATAACAATACTAGCACCTCTAGACATTGATCACCACTACCCAAGATATCAGGATTCTTGGATTGCAAAAAATCCGCACCATTTAATAAATCAAAGTAGTGCGTAATTAATATCGTATGCTCAATGTTATATCAACAATGATTAAGAAATAACAATCACCGAGACCTCGTCTTTCAGTAAATAGCAAGAAAAACTTATCTCAACAGTTAGATCCTTCAGTGCTATACCACACCAGTGTCGTTTATTTCCTAAGGTAAGGAAACATGCGGACTGACACTGCAACCTTTCACGATAGGTAGCCAAAGCCTATCTAGGTTGTGAAATTCTATTTCTCTTCTACAAAGGACCGATTGTGTCACCTTCTGTGAACATCGTTCACGACCAGTCTACTATGTAGAAAAATTAGACTTGTTTGCTTCTTATACATTTAAATGTTTGAGAAACATCTTATAAATGCACAAGCAAACATCAATGCGATAAAATTACTTCTCGCCTTGGCTTAAAAGTGGATTGTAGAATTTATTGTATACAAGCAATTCTATCCGTGCAACATGCTCGAAATATGCTTTTCAGTATACCAATCCTAACAATCTCCCACTTATACTCAAAATCATGCTTTCGAGTATACCCACTGTCAAAACTCTCCCACTTCTACTCTAAGCAGGTCTCGGACCATGATATATCGAACTACCATACTTTTCACCTCATGTGTAAAACATGTTGCCATATAGGAATTTTGTGAATAATTCTGCTAGGTTGTTCTCTGATGATATCTTGGTAACCATAATGTCACGCTGCGCACTTTTTCCTTAATTAATTTCATACTTCCTCTCTATATGATTGCTTAGCTTTATCAGATCGTGTTTCCCTCGAGTTAGACACATGTCTAGAGTAACCATAGTAAAATATAATAATACTCATAGGCATACTCGGAATCACGGTCAAAGCTATTAGAAAGTTACTGAGATGAACAACTACCTTAGTAGTTTCCTATAAAACCACACTTGTAATTATCATGATAGAGCATGTGATGTAATCACACTCCTTCAAGACTCAGTTTTCAACTCCTAACGTGAACACATAGTCAGAGGATAACTCGATCACCGATCAATAATAAAATCGAGTCGATGTAACCTAAAGGACATAACATAGATGTCTGGTAAACTAGAGCATACCTTTTAGCCTTCTTCAAGTACTATAGTATATTCTTTACCAATCCAATGTCCTTGGCCATGGTTAATATGATATTAAGCTTCTATGCCAACGGCAAAGCTAATATCTAACTTAATTCACATCATAGCACACATGAGACTACCAATTACAGAACTTGTCTCATTCTTCTTGATCTCATTCAGTGTCGAAAAACACTTGACTAGAGACAAGATAATTCCATCCACAGAAGTAAAAACTTTTCTTGGAATTTTTAATGCTAAAGTGTCTAAGTATGATGTAGATGTAGGATTCTTTAAGAAAACTTAACATTCTTTTTCTAGCAATCTAATGACTTAGATGCTTAGAATGTAACTAGTTTATCTTAAATCCAGCATCCTTAAACTGGGTAGACGACCAGTTTCCTACGCTAGATAACCCTTTGAGTTGTTTATCAACTTTTATAGATGTCATCATCGTAGAGTACCAAGAATACCAAATATAGTGCACTTTCAACTTTCTTGTACTTGTAGCACATAACCATTAAGATGCTCCATGTAGATGATCTCCTCAAGACTTCTACTTAAAGAAATCTGTCTTGACAATCATAATACATACATCCTAATATATGTAAGCTACAATAGACAATATGATACAGATCGACTTAGGCAGAATGGCAAGCAAGAATATGATTCTCTCTAGGTGTAACCCTTTAGCCATTATTCTAGCCTTTTAAGATCCATGTTTACACTTGCAGATCCACTAGCTCCCACTGACTAAAATAGTATATGGGTAGTATCGCAAGTCTTGCAAACATTCTTGTCTATCTTATATTATTCAGAATCTATCATCTTATCAAGAATGATTATCTGAATGAGTCAATGCGTCCTTGTAGTTACAGGGATTAGATTCAAGTCGATCTAAAACTGAGTCTAAAGACTCTCTTAGACCCATGAACTTGTTATGTTCGCAAGGAACGCTCCCACTACGACATGACTCTTATAATCTGAGGTACAAATGTTGATTTTCTAAGTGCATAAGTATGTAATGGTATGACTTCTTGGTTAAGATGGAAAATAGATATTCTCATTATCTTGAGAATTATCATGCTTGTTAGGCTTGTAGTTCTTCTCATATTCTTCATCAAAGAATCTAGTATTCGTGTAAACAAACACCTATCTTGCCGTGAAGATTATAGAACTTGTACCTTTTATATCAATTGGGACAATCTTAAAACATACCTCAGTACACAACTCCAATTACTTGGATACCTTTTCCAAAACATGTGTTGGAATAACTCCACACCTTGAGTTGTGCTGGACTAGACTTACCTCTAGTCCATAACTCGTGTGTTGTAGAAGATACTGATATTATGGTAGTTTCTTTAAGATATAACTCGGTGTTTCCAACGTATATCCCATCAATGATAAGGTGTTATTGAGTGAAACTTTTCCCATATCGAACTCGTCTTAGAGAGACTTCGATATCTTCTTATATGACTATCCCATTCTTTAGAAGAATGCTTGGAGTAGTCAACTAGGATTTAACTCCCACTACTGATCTTAACTCATTGCTCGTCTCCCATGGTGTAGACCATTGAGACTTGCTAGTCTTTCTATGTTGCATCTCTATAAGTATTCTGAATCCCTTGAACCACCAAAGGATCCTTACTTATAGTGCATCAACCAGACTTACTTTACTTTCGAGCTATTTAACAAGCAAGTTGTTAAAATCTCGATAGTCACTTGAGTTAGACAAAATCAGTTTGAACAATTACTAAGTAGTTTCTTGGCCTTATGACTAAGTGCCATAAATACTTTATCATTCATTGTATAAGAAGTTGAACTGTTGTTCGAAACTCAATCTTGTTGCATTTATATTGTTTAGATACTATGATGTATAATTTGTTTTTCTATGGTACTATGATAGATATTCGAATCACATTTCTTAATAATGCACGCATTATAAAATGACATCGAACATCATTTAATCATAAACAAGTTTAGAAACTGAAACTGAATTCTTTCTAAACTAAACTGTACCAATAAAACAAAACTCTAACATCAAAAGAAAACAATTAAGTGAGCATAAATAAATAGCTCCCACTGCAACAACTGCCCAACTGGATTGAGATCTCTCCTTTAGAAGTTACATTGTTATCTAAGTCATTGTCCTTCTTTAGAAGAGGTCAATCCGACTTACAATGCATCTTCACTTTGCCTCTTCACCTAATTTATCTTGCCTTTCTTGCTTTCAGCAAGCATTGATGACAATTCAGCTCTTCCCTCTTTCCATTGCTAGTCTTTTGTTCGATTGAACTAAGAAATAGGAAAGATGCAGCTTTAATGAATTTGTCATCTATCATGTTATCTTCCTCTATTATTAATAAAGTGAATATCATGTAGAAGGTTTCCACCGTTTAAGTAACAACCTTCATACTATCACTTCCTATTACATTTGATGTAGAACTGAGTGTAGAAACTATTTGAGTAACTGAATAAGAAGATTCCTCAAAATATTCTATCTCTCGTGGATATTCCAATAGAATCTGGACATCGTCCTTATTGGATATTCTTCTTTCATCAATATAAACCAAGACGTGTCTTACTACTTAAAAGAAAGTAGTTTGACCTTCTATCTTAAAGAACTTGTCAAGTACATGCATGAAATGCATTCTTGAACTTTCTTTATAGAATTTTGTCAAGGAAACAGAGGACATGAATTGGTGAATATAAACTTTAAGTTTTCAACAATGAGAATCTTATCCATTTACATTTTCAGTCTACATAATTTTGGCCTTCGAGTTTGATTTCTTTAAGGTTCGCAGACATTATTAAGAATTTGGCTGAGAAGAAACAAAACTATTTATCACATACTATGCTTGATACATAATCGCAAACAACCACAAAACAATTTATGTATCTCGCAACTGCCAAAACCAAAATAAGTACGCCTCTAGGGAGGTCATACAAATTCGGATTCCAACAATTTCCTGGTTACAATACCGACGAATAGTCCAGAGACCACTAAGGTGGCATGGCCGCCAAATATTGCCTAAGCTTTTACTATAAATATTTGCATCTAGGAATTTCATTTCTGTTTTGATACTCCTTCTAGGGAAGGTCGTACGCCACTAACAAAATTCCATAGCTATCTTATAAATAAGTTTAAACAAATGAACTTGCAATTTCGTAGGATTATGGCTCCCACTAGGGTGGATCGCGATAATATTAGAAACATGCTTCTAGTTTAAACAATTTACTATTAAGAGGTCTAATCTTCTGACCTTGCTATTTCGTAGGATTATTGCTCCCACAAAGGTGGGTCGCGATAATATTAGAAATTGCTTCATATATAGACCAATTTATGGAGACCATATACAACGCACTGTTGTAATTATCGCTTAGTGTTTTGAACATGGCTTTTGCATAATTATCACATAAGCAGATAAGGCAGATTAATCCACTTATAATAGATAATCACCAAATAAATGACAAATCCATTACTTCATGGTAATTAATCACACTGGATAATTATTGGAATTATTTAATAAATCTAGGGAGATTTAATTAAATAATTAATTCCTTATCTTATCCAAAATAGAAATTTCAGATTTGATAAATTTATCTTGGATAATGGTTATCCAAATTAATTTAGGATTTACCTAGATAGAATTTAATCTATCTAAATCCTTTTAGGATTATTCTAGATTTTACATGGATAAAATCAAATCCTAAAACTCAAGATAAGACTGATCTTGGATTATCATTATCTGAATCATACCAGGATATTTCAGGATAGAAACAAATCTTTCCAAATCCATAAGATGAAGATAAAAACCAATCATTCTAAGATTTTAAAAAAAATCTTAGATTATTTAGAATAAGAAACTAGGATATATCAACTCTATTTGGATTTATACTAGATAAAACTAATTTTATCAAAATCCAATTAGTTAAGGATTATCTTATTATCTTTATCCAAATTTATCTAGGATATTTTCTAAATAGAAATAAATCTATTTATATCCATAAAATTAGGATAAACTAGAATTAATATTAATTAATTCAACTAGGATTTAACTGATAGAACTAAATCTATCTTAAACCCAAAAGATAATTACAATACTGGATTAATAATTATCTAAATCTTCTAAGATATATTCTAGATAGATGTAAATCTATCAATATCGACAAGATACAGAACAATTTAATTATCTAAATCTACTAGGATATTTTCTAAACAGAATTAATTCTATAAATATCCACAAGATAAAGATCAATATGGATTTTAATTATCCATATCTACTAAGATATATTCTAGATAGATATAAATCTATCAATATCTATAAGATATGGATAAACATAATTAAACTTTATCTTAGTGTATCTAGGATTTTTTCACATAGAATTAAATTAAATCTATATAAATCCATAAGACAATAAAATTAATTATTATCCAAATTTATCTAGGATTTATCTAGATATAATTAAATACATCTAAATCCATAAAATAAGGATAAAATTCAAATATAATTAATTAATTTATCTAGTCTATCTAGGATTTATTCACATAGAAGTAAATCTATATAAATCCATAAGACAAAATAAAATTAATTACTATTATCCTAATTTATCTAGGATTTAACTAGATAGAATTTAATCTATCTAAATCCATAAAATAAGGATAAAAGTTTAATTAATCCATAATTTAATTAAAAATTAAATATTAGATAATCCAATTAAATTGATATATTAAAAACTTATTCCAAATCATATCTTGAAATATATCTAAAATTAATTCCTAGGGTTTTGGAAAACCAAACTAATTTTAGATTATCTCCAAAACTAATTCCTAGGGTGTAGGAACCCTAACTAATTTTGAAAATTTCTTCAAAATTAGTTCCTAAGGTTGAGGAAACCTTAACTAATTTCGAAAATTGATGTCACTGAGCCTGGGAACCGCAAGAACACAGCTCCCACTCGGACTGCCATCCTTTGAGCCACTGATCGAACCGCCTGGGCAGTCTCTTGGGCTACTCTCGGCTGAAACGAAACTTCCCAGCCTGAACCCAAACTACCCTAGTCCAGAACTTGTCAAACTTGTGGCTGCTGCTACTGCTGCTTTATTGTCGCTGCCAGCACTGATGCGTCGCCGATGCTGCGACGTCGTCCCTGCAGCTGCCGGCTCTGCTGCGCGGATGCTACAATCAAATCATGCAGCCATCGCTGTTGTCTCTATTAACCTTGCAGCGAACTCCATCGCGCGATTTGCCCTCATGCCGCAAAGTTGATTCGTTTAGATTCTCCATGAATTGTTTATGAATTTCGATAGTTCATAATCACGCCAATTCAATATATAATCCAATTTGAAACAAAAGAATCCTCGCAATGATTATTTAATGATTGAAATCCATCAAATACATCATAGAAATGTTAAATACATATTTGACGATAACTAATTTCAATCGCATAAGGGAAAAAAAATAAATAAAAAGCAGCACAATGATTACATATAGTAATCGCATATATCGAATACTATTTTCCAGTAACCAAATAAAAACACATGTTTAAACAAAACACGCAGCAACCATATTCGCCTTCCTCGTAGTCCATCGTTCATTCCATATAAAAAAAAACAACAAACCCTTGGCGAATAAAATCAAGCATTCAAGCAAATCACATAACATGAAATTAATCCACATAATCAGAGCTAAAAATTGGCTCTGATACCAATTGCTAGGGTTTGGTGCCTTTGCACAGCGGAAGTTATGCATAAACAAATAAATCATGCATCCGGATCTATTTGACTGATTATGGGATCAATTAACCACATGTTAAACAATCAAAAATGCATACAAGAACACATATAATTCACGAACAAGGAATAAGAACCCTAATTCATGAATTTCCTACGGTTTAGAATTACAGATCTGATTCTCCAAAGAATCGTGATTGCTTGCGCCTTCTCCATGTGATGATCTTCATACTCAACCACGAACCTTCTAATATGTATCCCGAACTCAGATTATGACCTTTGGGTGGGCAAAGCTTGTCAGAATCGAAAAGGGCTTGATTAGAAAGAAGGCAGAATATCAGTTTTGTCAAAAACCGATTTTTCGTCCACTCCCAGAGGGGAGCACGAAAATAAATGATAATTTTTTTTTATTAAGTCTCCTTTCTAATCTCCTTTTATATTGAGTTATGATGGGCCAGATTAGGGATCCATGGAGGTTGAACTTGGGCCAAACCTGTTGGACTTTTACTAATTAAATTGAGCCCCAATTTAATACAAGTCGAAACAGAATATTATTATCATCCACTATAGTATAATAATATTGACTGCCCATCCAATCCCAAATTACGAGTAATCCGGGCTTTACCTCTTTAATTTATTATTTCCCGTGTTTAAGATATAAATATCCATTAATTAATTTAAGTCTGCTATTTGACTTTAATTAATTAATATCTTTTTCCAAGAGTTGTCTAGTTCAAAATCTTTATTTATTATTCTGGAATAAATTCCAACCGGCCGGGTTTCTAAATAATAAAACCTTTTTCGAACACCTTTTGAGGATATTATCAAACTGGACTCACCCAGCACACGATTCATTGTAATAACAATACTAGCACCTCTAGACATTGATCACCACTACCCAAGATATCAGGATTCTTGGATTGCGAAAAATCCGCACCATTTGATAAATCAAAGTAGTGCGTAATCAATATCGTATGCTCAATGTTATATCAACAATGATTAAGAAATAACAATCACCGAGACCTCGTCTTTCAGTAAATAGCAAGAAAGACTTATCTCAACAGTTAGATCCTTCAGTGCTATACCACACCAGTGTCGTTTATTTCCTAAGGTAAGGAAACATGCGGACTGACACTGCAACCTTTCACGATAGGTAGCCAAAGCCTATCTAGGTTGTGAAATTCTATTTCTCTTCTACAAAGGACCAATTGCGTCACCTTCTGTGAACATCATTCACGACCAGTCTACTATGTAGAAAAATTAGACTTGTTTGCTTCTTATACATTTAAATGTTTGAGAAACATCTTATAAATGCACAAGCAAACATCAATGCGATAAAATTACTTCTCGCCTTGGCTTAAAAGTGGATTGTAGAATTTATTGTATACAAGCAATTCTATCAGTGCAACATGCTCGAAATATGCTTTTCAGTATACCAATCCTAACATTAGGATCGTTCACTCTTTATGTTGCCATACCACTGATGCCTCGGGTCAGAGAGTTTTCCCACTGGGTCAGGTTATAATTGCTCCCTGCCCTGGATCTTATTTTTCTCTTTCCCTCTGGACTTCGTCCAGCTTATACCTCCTATTTCTCCTGGACTTCGTCCAGCTTATACCTCCAGAAAATAATTTTGTTTTTTTTTGTTTTTTTTTCTCTGGACTTCGTCCAGCTTATACACAAAACACATATACAAAACACATATACACAGACGCGACAAGCATGATTAAAACACATATACACAGACGCGACAAGCATGATTAAAACAGAGAAAACATGCAAACATAGATACTTGACAAAAGAAAAGAAAACCAAAAACTGAAATGTAAAATTACGTGGTCACTGGGGGTGGGGTCACTTCTTCTCATGGCTCCTTTTGGAGTCAGCCTTCCTGTGCGTACTGGTGGTGCTTGCCTAACTACTGGGCAGAATCCTCTGTTTCCCATGTTTCTGCCTTGCCATTCTGCTGGGTCAGGTAATCGCCTTCCTTATTTCTTAAATTGGGAGCTTCATCATTGGAATTCCTTGTCGGTCTCTTGTACTCTTTGCCTGACCTACGAAACTAAAACTTGAAATTCTTAAGCAAACTGGTCAAGTGGATGTAAGATCCAAAAGAATTTTTTTCATTTATAAACTTCTTCCCCAGATTTACTTAGAATTTCGAAAATCTTTTTGGGATTAATTTTTTTTTTCTTTGTTTGGATTTTAATAAGGAAATTTCAGAAAAACATATTCACACTATGTACAACTTTTGCTCAAGTATTCTTGGGAGTATACTGGTTCAGTCCTAAAATTTTCAAATTCCTTCCTATCTACCTGACCCAGTGGATTCCACTACGCATAGCTCCGAATTATCCCTAAAAACTCTTTTTTTTATATTTAATTTTTTTTTTTTTTTAAGAACATAAAATATTTTTGAAATTTACTGATTTTTAAAATGTTTTTGGATTTTCTTAGAAAAGTATTCACAAGAATCAAAACTCGGCTAAAATTATTTACAAAATGAGCTTCTAAAGTATCCAAGGACTATATAAATGCAACCAATAAACATAAAATGGAAAGAATGAGGAAACTCCCTGGCCCCATAGGCATTCTTTCAGTCACATGTAACTGGAGAACTTTCCTTCTTCACTTCAGCCTTGGTTTTTTTCAACCTTGGAAACACCTTGGATAAGAAGTCATGCCTAGACAAAAGAAAACGATCAAAAACAGAAAATTGAAGAAAGTCGAAAGCTATTTACAGTGTCATAGAAACAAAATCAAGTAGATAACACCATAGTCCCCGACAACGGCGCCATTTGAAGATTGGGTTTTTGCACGTGTGTCGTATGCACGTATCCCTCCTTTCAACAAGATTTATAATTTTCCCACTAATGCAACAAATATTACTAAGTATAAGCGGCAAGAGCGAGGTCGAACCACAGGGACCATGGTTCTACTCGAGATCGTTTCTATGACACAAGCGGAAAAGGGGTCGGCTGCTGCCACACATTCATTGAGTTAAATTAAATCTACTTGACCTGGCGGAATTAAAATGGACTCTATCTACCTGACCTAGGGGATTGGAAAAGTACAGACACTTGCAACTTGTAAACTGGAGTTAAATTGACTAGAACATCTGTAACTAAAGGAACATGCTGAAACTTTCCCAAAATAAGCAGACAAAGATGCAAAAGTAAGTGGGGACCATTTTTCCTAAACTGGCTGGGGCTGGCAGAAAGCTGGAAAAAGCAAAAAAGCAAATCTGATTCTCTAACTAACTCCTACTTCATCTTCTCCAAAAAAAACAAGTAAAAACAGAGCACGGGACATAGCTTCAACACCATTGACGAAATAAAACAGAGCATGCATCAAAATGAGACGTAAACACGAAATTCAAGCTAGAACTACCAGATCTACGCTACTGGGTCAAGTAGAAAGCGAAATGAACACAGATTACCTTGCGTGCAGCACCTAAATTAACGGATCTCAGAAATCGAGCACGTGAACAACTAAATCTCATCCTCTAAACTACTGGAAATCATGTAAACAACATAGATCTAAATATCTAAGTCACCAATTGCGAAAAGCATCCAAGAAACATAAGTAAATAGCATCAATAACATGAAAATAAACACCAAATCTTCTTAAAACTGAAAATAAGTCGAGATCCAAAGGTGAAGTCATCAATTCCTCCGTTGAAACTACATATTTAAGCCAAGAAAGCAACAAACTATCGAACTAAACTAAGAGAGCGGTGGCGTTAAGCACCTACGAGAGCTTCCTACCTAAACTACGATAGCGTTAAGCGCTACCTCTTCATTGTGGAAAGCTTCTATTTATAGAGTGGCTTTAACTTCAACCCTAAGGAAACTTCTTGTCGGTATTTGACCATTTTACCCTTGCAATAATTGAGGATCTTCATGTCAGCATGCCATTCTGTCTCTTTGACCAGGTAGATGACTTTTTCTGCACTTTTGCTCCATTTCTACTCTTGTCGTCAACTTCCTGATTCTCCTAGGTCCGAGCGACGACTTCTGGTATTTTACTTCAAAATCAGCTATTTTGCATCTGCCAGGTCAATTAGCACAAACTCCTGGATCCAGCAGATTTCTGCACACTTAAGCTCAAAATTTGTGCATTATCTCCCCCAAAAGTATATAATATCACCCAAAACCAATGCATGAAACGAGCCTCATCACTTCCCTTTGCTACGCCACTACTGTCTCAGAGAAGGATACCGCTCCCGATCCTCGCCCCAGGATGGATATCCACCGCGAAGGCCTCCAAAACCCCGTTCTGTATCAGCGGAGCCAGCACTTTCCTACCTTTGCACCATAGATTGTACGCTATTCTATGAGATTGAATTGCGGAGAAGCCTTTGAGGTTTAGGAAACAGTGTGCGAAACTGATGCAGGCAGGGTCCCTCTCCTTCACCGCCCTCAAATCATCAACTAAAATCCCTAAAATTAAATCGTAAAGGACCACTTTATTTCTTGATTCAAAAACATATATTCACTTAAACACATACATATATGTAATCAACAAACATATAATCTAGTATATATTACTTAGAATATATAGATCTAATGATGTTCATCATAGACCTAGAATATTTTTGTGAAAAGCTTGAATAAAATCCAAGATTCATAATATTCTTTCATCGATCTAGAACATCATATCATAGATCCAAAAATAAAATCAAGAAAAACATAGATCCAACACATATTGCATTATTTTCGAAAATCCCAAGTTTTAACACTATAATTTTCAAAAAATTCAATTAATCAAATACATAATCAGAGCCTAAAAATTGGCTCTGATACCAGTTGTCGGGACTACCGCAGCGGAAGACACGGAAATCAAACAGGTCCTAGAACGGATCTATTTAGTTGATTATGCATTCGACTCCAATTTCATGCAATTAACATAGATCTATAGATATAACATCAAATAAACACATAATCATGCATATTCGATGTAGATTCGATTGTTACCTCATAATCCATCATTGGATTGACGTTGCTAGCTGCACCACCCGGAGATCCTTGGTTTATTGACCACGAATCTTCCGTACTATTCCCTCGTCCTTGGTTCTCCATCCGTGTGGGCGGATCTTAGAAAACCAATTAAATAACTTTGAATGAATCTAGGGAAAACCAATACCAACACCAAATTGTCTAGATCTAATCCTATGAATTAGGATAGATCAAGAACAACAATCAAAACCCTAATTCTCCCACGTGCTAGGCACAAAAATCGAGACAAGTGAGAGAGAAGAGGGAGGCGCCGACTTTGCCTCCTAGGGTTAGGGTTTGAGGTGTCTTGGATTGTGTGCTAGGGTTTCCCTTTCATTCAATATTTATAGTGGACCTTATTGGGCTAGTAAGGGGATCCATGGAATGACTTAAGTGTTGGGCTCACCCATTAGATAAATTGCTAATTAAATCAAATGACCCATGATTTAATATATTATCAATGGAATATTATTTTGTTCCACTAAAGAATAATATTGCACTCCCACTTAAATCACCAAATTACAAATAACTTGGGTCCATTTTATTTTATAATATTTCCCGCGTTTAAGATTATCTTGATCCGTCAATTTAATTCTTTTGTCTGCTATGTGACTAGAATTAAATTAATTCTCCAAAGAGTTTTTCTAGTTTGAAACTTTATTTATTATTCGTGGAATAAATTCCAACTGCGCAGATTTCTGAATAATAAATTCCTCTTTCAAACACCTCATTGGGGATCACCCTTTTAGGGATTTAATCATACCACACTGGGCACGCGAATTCTATGAAATAATATTCCAATACCTTCATGTTATTCAATTACTACCACCCAAGATATCATGAACTTGAGTTACGTACAAACTCTCACATATTGATAAGTCAAAGTGGCGTTTGATTGAATAAACAATATTGATATTAATATCATAGACTAGAAAATACTAAACTTTCTGAAATATATTCTTTCAGTAGATAGCAATAAAGAATACATTTCGGATTAGATCCTTTCAGTGCTTTACCACACCGGTGTTACTAATCTCATCTTAGGTAAGAGAGAATTATCACAAACACCGCAACCGTTCCAATAGGTAGCCAAAGCCTATCTAGGTTGTGAATACGTTTTTCTTCTTACTAGATCTGGCCAAGTCCCCTACTGGAAAACTCATGAGGAGATTCATCGAATTTCCCTACTTGACCTTCTTAGTAAAAATCCTTAGACTTGTTTATCATATTTCAATAATAAACCATTTATATTATATTATTTATTCTCGTAAATAGGTAAACAAGTGGATGTGGCGTTTCTCGTATACATGCACAAGCTGACTGTACAAAGGCATGTACGCTCGAAGCATCTTTTAGTATACAAACCTCAACAATCTCTCACTTATACTCAAAGAATGCTTTCGAGTATACCAACCGCTTTATTGGCCTTGTGCTACACATTCACACACATTTTCTCCCACTTATACTCAAAGCAGGCTTTGGCCACTATGTACTCAAAACTATAATTCTTTAAAAAAGAATCTACCAACATAGTTTACTAGAGTACATAAAATGAAAATATACTTGTAATTTATAACCTTAATTCTTGCTAAGGAGCACGATTATTTGATCAAAATATTTCTAGGCCCTTTGATCCAGTGGAATAATTTTATGTGCCTTTCTCAAGCGCACTTACACATATTCCTCTATCAAAATCCACTATTTTGATCCTTCTGAATTTCTACTAATTAAAGTAGAATACTTATAGCAAATATAAAGTTTTAATCATGTCGAATATGATTCCCAAAACTTTAATTATATAATACCAACTTAACTTGGTATTATCCTTGCTATATAACTTGTGATGTAAATTTATGCATGAACATAATTACCTCATCACAATGACTAATTGGAAATTAGTCCTTATGACAAAATAAAACCGAATGATTGCATTCTTTGTTTTATAGTCATAAATTCCAAGAGTTCATTTATTTAACCATTTGTTGTGATCTTTAGAAATACTTTCTTTGGAAATCCAAAAATAATTCTAATTTTAATAGCTAACTTGGAAATGTCTTTTAATGTTATTAGAGTTTTAGAAAGTGTGCAATTCATCACTTCTTTCATTCTAGGGTGTGAACCCTTTTAACTCTATCAAACATTAGCTTAATTCCATTTATGAATATTCTATGAGACAAAATTTAGCTCCCACTTTTAAAAGTAGAAAAATACTAGTCTCAATATTCTTTAAGGCTATTAAAACAATTTAAATAGTGCTTGGAGTTAAATTCATCATAGTTTAATAAAATGAGCTATGAAGCTCTTATTAAACACTTAGAATTTATTCATTCATTTAAGAAAAGCTCCCACTATTTTAATTATCACTTTCACAACAAAATAAATAAAACAATAACTAATCAAATAGTCAACTCTTGGCTTGGAACATTAAAATAAATTTAATGTGCACACTATATTTACTACACAAGAATTTCTAGTATTTATAATAAATACTTATCTTGTTTCTAGTTGAATTTAATTTACTTGTCTTGTAATCAATTATTGTGATTATTTTTCTTACACCTTTATTTGAACAAACGCGATCATAAGATCATTTTATTTTGTATTGAATCCATGTCGAACATTAATGTTCTATTGACTCTTCAACAAAATAATGGTTCAAAAGACTTAAGGATTAAAGAAACTTAATAATCAATATTTCTAGAAGAAAACTTCATAATAATTGAATCAACAAATTTAATTACAAGTAAACATTTTGATATTAACCATGTTACGTTTGATGTCATAAATAATTGGATGATCAAAACTTCATTTATCTAATAATGCAAGCATTATAAAATGACATCGATAATCCAAAAACACAATTGATAAACTAGGAATAAAATTCCATATCAATAATCCATATGATATCAAAACCAAACAATATCAAAAACTCTTAAAATTCAACAATGTAAATAAAGCAAAATAAACTCTTCTGACTTGAACATGATCATCTCAAAAGTCCACCTCTTCTGTTCATGTTAGTTTGAGCAGCCACAAGCTTGTTATATAGCTCCAAAAATGAAAACCTTTTGTCGCTAAACAAAATTTCATCTCTGACTTCATTAAAGCTATCTGGAAGCCCATCAAGGATCAATATCTGTTGGGTTTCTGGGTCAATTTTCCCCCCCGACAAGTGAAGTTTATTGAAGTAGCCAAGCATGACTAGGGCGTACACCCCCACGTCTTGGCTCTCTTCAAACACATCATTCCTTAAATGCTTCACGGCGATACCGGCTCGTATCTTAGAGGACTTTTCTTCAAACCACGTGGGCTTGTTGACCAACGGCCTTTTGGGATCGTCAAACCTCTCAAGGGCATTGCCAACACTGGCTAAAACGAAGCCCTTGAGATGACATTCCGCGGCATGCCACTGATCACGAAACTCCTTGTCCTCTCCTTGTAGATGGTATGTGGGCGGACGATTCTTGCTGAGAATCAACCTCAAGTCATTGATCAAACGATCGATATCAAGCTTACTTTTCCATTCCTTAAACAATTCAGAGTCATGCTTCCTCGAACTAAGTATGGCATAGTAAATATCCCAAGCATCAATCATCTTTCGTTCAAGCTGAGAATAAATACCAATAATATAAACATGTAAAATTTCAAAGAATTGCAAATAACCACAAAACAATTCATCAATTTTACATCCACAAAAATCAAGCACAAACGTTCTTCTACGAGGAAGCCGAGTCTTATTCATGCAAGAAATTCATTATTTTTACTGGCCACAATGTCGACAGATAGTCCAGAGACCATAAGAATGGCATGGCTGACTAACAATGCTAAAGCGTATAACCATAAAATTAAGCACTAAGGATTCTTTACTTGTGCGTGAACTCCTCTAAAGAAAGGTCGAACCGGACAAGCACCTCCTCCTATAGCTCCCTCTAAGCATTATTAAAATACAATCCTTATAATTTCGTAGCAATATTGCTCCGGTAAAGACCAGTCGCGATATTACTGAAAAACTAATTTTACGATTTTAATAACCTTTATCTAGAGAAGTCCAAACTTACGAACTGGTAATGTTCCTCCCGTAAAGACAGGCCGATCACTACTTCGCACTAAGACCAATTTTATGGAGGCCATATACAAACGTGTTGTAATTATCGCTTCATATTTTCTTGTTGGTGGTTTTAATAGTTTAATTATCACTTAAGCAGATAAGGCAGATATCCACATTCAAAGAATAATTAAACATGTACTAGCTATGCATGCAAGGCAATAAGTACATAGACGATGCACGAGTTAAACTAGATTTTAACAAATAAAATCATAACTCAAATTAAACATCCATCATTCATCAATAAAACATGTAAACACATTTACATAAGGTTCACATAAACATAATGACGAAACTTGATCATTTAATTAAGCATCTAAAAAAAATAGATAGAATTAAAATTCCATCTTCACATAAACAAGATTATCTAGACATTAAGTCCAATCTTAAACAATCATACATTATTAGTTAAAATAACGTATCTTGATTATTAGAATTACCTTTTAATACTATTAGGATTTACTTAGATAGAATAAATCCATCCTTATCCTAAAATTAATGTCTAGGTGTGTATATCATAAAAGATTAGCTAAGTCTCAATTTAAAATGCCCACTTGGATATATAAATCCGCATTTATCCAATTAAGACTAAATCCATTTAAAACACACAAATTAAATTTGAGAACTAAATTTCTCTTAGCTTTCATAAAATTACATGACAAGAAGAATATTATTACATCTTTAATTCAAAATGATGTTTTCTAGATGAAATAAAATTCACCTTCATCAAAATTAAAGACAAAATTCAACTTAATAAATAATTAAGGATTTTAATAGCAAAATTAATGCTCTATGAATTTTCATACCTTTAAAACACATTTGATGTTATCTAGATGAAACAAATTCACCTTCATCAAAATTAAAGATAAAATTCAAATTAAACTAGGAATTGAATTCCAATTAAAATCCAATTAATCATTTAACACTTTAATAATTTAGGATTTAAGTAGCATGTTAATGCCAAATGAATTTTTCACTTCATTAATTAAACCGATGTTATCTAGATGAAATAAAATTCAACTACATCATATTAAAGACAAAATTCAACTAGGAATAGGATTCCAAATAAAATCCATCCAATTATTATATATATGTAATTTTCGAAAATATTCAAGGTTTAAAACAATTGAAAAACTCATGTCTTTTCCTTAGGTATATTTCTAGGAAATAATTCCATAACACACCAAATTTAAAATATAGACAATTTTCAATTAAACCTTAAAATTAAAACATGAAAGCATATTAAGAGAATATTCTTTAAAATTCCATCCAATTAAGGAAAAGCCAAAAATTAGATCAATCAAATATTGAATTTCCTTATGTTAATTACCATGATATTATCTAGATGGAAAGAATCCATCAAAATCAACTAATTAACAAATTAAATCAACTTATTTGACCTAATTAATCAATTGGCAATATTTTAAAGAAGACAAATATTCTCTTTTAAATTAAAATCTTGATTTAATTGTAAAATCATTCTAATTCCCACAAGATATTTTAATTATTCTAGGTTTAGGATTTTAAACCACAATTATAAATAGCTTGCGTGTTAAGAAACGAAACGAAAACGAAACGACGAGACGACAAAATACAAGCCAAAAACCCTAATTAGGGTTGGGCCACCACGGGCCTCGCTGCAGCAGCCGCTGCCGCACCCGTTCTCCGCCGCCTCCCGCGGCTGCTCCCACTGCAGTAACTGCCGCCGCCACTGCCCGCCGCCGCCCGTCTCTGCCGCTCCCACTGGAGCAGCCACCGACGTCCAGCGACGAAGAATCCGGCGTTGCAGACGCCGCCACCATTGCAGCGTCACTGCTGCCCGGAGAAGAAGCTGCTGTCCGACGAGGACAACTCCTCCGCCGACGCCCGAAGGCGGCGCAGCTGCTGCTGCTTCCCGCTGGAGACGCTGCTGCCAGCCACACGGCTGTGCAGCCACTGGATCAACGATGATCCACGGCTGCCCATCTTCATCAACACCAACGTGAAGGAGCTGCTGTCCAGCCCTTCGTCGCTGCCTTGGCTGACCGGAAAACATACTGCCTCTGTCCGAAGACGACGGCTGCTGCCCGGTGAAGGCGGCGACGTCCCAGCCAACGTTTCTGCCTCGTTCAGCCGGATCTGGATCGCCGATCCCCGACAAGGCAGCCCGGTTCTTGAACACATCTAGGGTTTAAACCCTTGCATTCATTTATTCGTTTTCAATTAATTAACTTGATTTATCGCGGTCGCTTCGCTTGACCGCGATCTTAAATCTTAATTAAACGTTTCTTAAATTTGTAACAATCTTTTATGTTCATCACATATGCATATTTAAACATCTAGCTTTTAGCAATTTAAATAGATCTAGCATATTAAGAACATAAAACTATAGATCTAATGAATACTTGCTTAGATCTAGAATATTCTTGTGAAAAACTCAAATAAAATTCGAGATTCATAATATTCTTTCATCGATCCAAGTATTCAATCATGGACCACTTTATTTCTTGATTCAAAAACATATATTCACTTAAACACATACATATATGTAATCAACAAACATATAATCTAGTATATATTACTTAGAATATATAGATCTGTATCAGCGGAGCCAGCACTTTCCTACCTTTGCACCATAGATTGTACGCTATTCTATGAGATTGAATTGCGGAGAAGTCTTTGAGGTTTAGGAAACAGTGTGCGAAACTGATGCAGGCAGGGTCCCTCTCCTTCACCGCCCTCAAATCATCAACTAAAATCCCTAAAATTAAATCGTAAAGGATGTCGCTGGGGAGGCTGTGGTTGCTCAATTTGATTGAGACGTGATTCGCGAGAGCTGATTCTATCGAATCAAGGCACAAAATCGAAGTATAATAGTAGCCAGATAAAATCGGTTCCTGCTCAATATCTAATCGGTTCATCGATCCAAGTATTCAATCATGGACCACTTTATTTCTTGATTAAAAAACATATATTCACTTAAACACATACATATATGTAATCAACAAACATATAATCTAGTATATATTACTTAGAATATATAGATCTAATGATGTTCATCATAGATCTAGAATATTTTTGTGAAAAGCTTGAATAAAATCCAAGATTCATAATATTCTTTCATCGATTTAGAACATCATATCATAGATCCGAAAAGAAAATCAAGAAAAACTAGATCCAACACATATTGCATTATTTTCGAAAATCCCAAGTTTCCACACTATAATTTTCGAAAAATTCAATTAATCAAATACATAATCAGAGCCTAAAAATTGGCTCTGATACAAGTTGTTGGGACTACCGCAACGGAAGACACGGAAACCAAACAGGTCCTAGACCGGATCTATTTAGGTGATTATGCATTCGACTCCAATTTCATGCAATAAACATAGATCTATAGATATAACATCAAATAAACACATAATCATGCATATTCGATGTAGATTCGATTGTTACCTCATAATCCATCATTGGATTGACGTTGCTAGCTGCACCACCCGGAGATCCTTGGTTTATTGACCACGAATCTTCCGTACTATTCCCTCGTCCTTGGTTCTCCATCCGTGTGGGCGGATCTTAGAAAACCAATTAAATAACTTTGAATGAATCTAGGGAAAACCACAACACCAAATTGTCTAGATCTAATCCTATGAATTAGGATAGATCAAGAACAACAATCAAAACCCTAATTCTCCCACGTGCTAGGCACAAAAATCGAGACAAGTGAGAGAGAAGAGGGAGGCGCCGACTTTGCCTCCTAGGGTTAGGGTTTGAGGTGTCTTGGATTGTGTGCTAGGGTTTCCCTTTCATTCAATATTTATAGTGGACCTTATTGGGCTAGTAAGGGGATCCATGGAATGACTTAAGTGTTGGGCTCACCCATTAGATAAATTGCTAATTAAATCAAATGACCCATGATTTAATATATTATCAATGGAATATTATTTTGTTCCACTAAAGAATAATATTGCACTCCCACTTAAATCACCAAATTACAAATAACTTGGGTCCATTTTATTTTATAATATTTCCCGCGTTTAAGATTATCTTGATCCGTCAATTTAATTCTTTTGTCTGCTATGTGACTAGAATTAAATTAATTCTCCAAAGAGTTTTTCTAGTTTGAAACTTTATTTATTATTCGTGGAATAAATTCCAACTGCGCAGATTTCTGAATAATAAATTCCTCTTTCAAACACCTCATTGGGGATCACCCTTTTAGGGATTTAATCATACCACACTGGGCACGCGAATTCTATGAAATAATATTCCAATACCTTCATGTTATTCAATTACTACCACCCAAGATATCATGAACTTGAGTTACGTACAAACTCTCACATATTGATAAGTCAAAGTGGCGTTTGATTGAATAAACAATATTGATATTAATATCATAGACTAGAAAATACTAAACTTTCTGAAATATATTCTTTCAGTAGATAGCAATAAAGAATACATTTCGGATTAGATCCTTTCAGAGCTTTACCACACCGGTGTTACTAATCTCATCTTAGGTAAGAGAGAATTATCACAAACACCGCAACCGTTCCAATAGGTAGCCAAAGCCTATCTAGGTTGTGAATACGTTTTTCTTCTTACTAGATCTGGCCAAGTCCCCTACTGGAAAACTCATGAGGAGATTCATCGAATTTCCCTACTTGACCTTCTTAGTAAAAAGCCTTAGACTTGTTTATTATATTTCAATAATAAACCATTTATATTATATTATTTATTCTCGTAAATAGGTAAACAAGTGGATGTGGCGTTTCTCGTATACATGCACAAGCTGACTGTACAAAGGCATGTCCGCTCGAAGCATCTTTTAGTATACAAACCCCAACAATCACTTCATTCAAATAGTTTCATCACTTCATTCAATTAGGTTATTAGTCTAAATGATTCTGGAGCAGACGAGGAAGAGTGATCACTACTTCATTCATACGTGCATTTGCATCATTCAACAAGTATATCACTTCATCAAAAGATTTTTATTTCATTGAACTTCAAGTGCGTTAGTACTTTAGTTCACTCTCTTATTATGTGAGGTTATAACTTTATTAGTGGGATTATAACTTTATCAACATTGACATATGAATAAATCATAACAAAGAAAAAAATACTTCATTTTTAAAACACTCCATACAGTCAATTCGCTTTAAAATAATAATACATAATAATGAAGTAAATCACAGTAAAAATGAAGTAATAAAATATTATAATGAAGTAACATCTTTAACTGATGTGTTGTTTGCACATTAAAGTATGCCATCAATTCGACTCTTATTGAACTAAATTGTTGTTATAACACATTAAAATACATATTCTTTTTGATAAAATAGTAAATTGATAAGATGAAGTAATAAATTATGATAATAAAGTAATATAAATGATTTGTTTTCCTATTAACTGTAATCTAGTTAGTATGAAGTATTGAATTCATATAATGAAGTAATAAGTTATGATAATGAAGTAATATAAATGATAAATTTATACAGTAGGTTTTATTACTAAAATGAAGTAATAATACATAATAATGAAGTAAATCACAATAAAAATGAAGTAATATAATATTATAATGAAGTAACATCTTTAACTGATGTGTTGTTTGCACATTAAAGTATGCCATCAATTCGACTCTTATTGAACTAAATTGTTGTTATAACACATTAAAATACATATTCTTTTTGATAAAATAGTAAATTGATAAGATGAAGTAATAAATTATGATAATAAAGTAATATAAATGATTTGTTTTCCTATTAACTGTAATCTAGTTAGTATGAAGTATTGAATTCATATAATGAAGTAATAAGTTATGATAATGAAGTAATATAAATGATCTATTTATACAGTAGGTTTTATTACTAAAATGAAGTAATAATACATAATAATGAAGTAAATCACAATAAAAATGAAGTAATAAAATATTATAATGAAGTAACATCTTTAACTGATGTGTTGTTTGCACATTAAAGTATGTCATCAATTCGACTCTTATTGAACTAAACTGTTGTTATAACACATTAAAATGAACTACATATTCTTTTTGATAAAATAGTAAATTGATAAGATGAAGTAATAAATTATGATAATAAAGTAATAGTATAAATGATTTGTTTTCCTATTAACTATAATCTAGTTAGTATGAAGTATTGAATTCATATAATGAAGTAAAAAGTTATGATAATGAAGTAATATAAATGATCTATTTATACAGTAGGTTTTATTACTAAAATGAAGTAATAATACATAATAATGAAGTAAATCACACTAAAAATGAAGTAATAAAATATTATAATGAAGTAACATCTTTAACTGATGTGTTGTTTGCACATTAAAGTATGCCATCAATTCGACTCTTATTGAACTAAATTGTTGTTATAACACATTAAAATGAACTACATATTCTTTTTGATAAAATAGTAAATTGATATGATGAAGTAATAAATTATGATAATAAAGTAATAGTATAAATGATCTGTTTTCCTATTAACTATAATCTAGTTAGTATGAAGTATTGAATTCATATAATGAAGTAATAAGTTATGATAATGGAGTAATATAAATGATCTATTTATACAGTAGGTTTTATTACTAAAATGAAGTAATAATACATAATAATGAAGTACATCACAGTAAAAATGAAGTAGTAAAATATTATAATGAAGTAACATCTTTAACTGATGTGTTGTTTGCACATTAAAGTATGTCATCAATTCGACTCTTATTGAACTAAATTGTTGTTATAACACATTAAAATGAACAACATATTCTTTTTGATAAAATAGTAAATTAATAAGATGAAGTAATAAATTATGATAATAAAGTAATAGTATAAATGATCTGTTTTCCTATTAACTATAATCTAGTTAGTATGAAGTATTGAATTCATATAATGAAGTAAAAAGTTATGATAATGAATTAATATAAATGATCTATTTATACAATAGGTTTTATTACTAAAATGAAGTAATAATACATAATAATGAAGTAAATCACAGTAAAAATGAAGTAATAAAATATTATAATGAAGTAACATCTTTAACTGATGTGTTGTTTGCACATTAAAGTATGCCATCAATTCGACTCTTATCGAACTAAATTGTTGTTATAACACATTAAAATGAACTACATATTCTTTTTGATAAAATAGTAAATTGATAAGATGAAGTAATAAATTATGATAATAAAGTAATAGTATAAATGATCTGTTTTCCTATTAACTATAATCTAGTTAGTATGAAGTATTGAATTCATATAATGAAGTAATAAGTTATGATAATGAAGTAATATAAATGATCTATTTATACAGTAGGTTTTATTACTAAAATGAAGTAATAATACATAATAATGAAGTAAATCACACTAAAAATGAAGTAATAAAATATTATAATGAAGTAACATCTTTAACTGATGTGTTGTTTGCACATTAAAGTATGCCATCAATTCGACTCTTATTGAACTAAATTGTTGTTATAACACATTAAAATGAACTACATATTCTTTTTGATAAAATAGTAAATTGATAAGATGAAGTAATAAATTATAATAATAACGTAATAGTATAAATGATCTGTTTTCATATTAACTATAATCTAGTTAGTATGAAGTATTGAATTCATATAATGAAGTAATATAAATGATCTATTTATACAGTAGGTTTTATTACTAAAATGAAGTAATAATACATAATAATGAAGTAAATCATAGTAAAAATGAAGTAATAAAATATTATAATGAAGTAACATCTTTAACTAATGTGTTGTTTGCACATTAAAGTATGCCATCAATTCGACTCTTATTGAACTAAATTGTTGTTATAACACATTAAAATGAACTACATATTCTTTTTGATAAAATAGTAAATTCATAAGATGAAGTAATAAATTATGATAATAAAGTAATAGTATAAATGATCTGTTTTCCTATTAACTATAATCTAGTTAGTATGAAGTATTGAATTCATATAATGAAGTAATAAGTTATGATAATGAAGTAATATAAATGATCTATTTATACAGTAGGTTTTATTACTAAAATGAAGTAATAATACATAATAATGAAGTATATCACAGTAAAAATGAAGTAATAAAATATTATAATGAAGTAACATCTTTAACTGATGTGTTGTTTGCACATTAAAGTATGCCATCAATTCGACTCTTATTGAACTAAATTGTTGTTATAATGAAGTAATAACACAGCTGGATGAACTAAATTGTTGTTATAATGAACTAAATTTGTAGGCATAAATTGTTTGTTTTAATTTTCCACTAACAATAGTTTGCATGTTTTATATCAGTGGCATTCTTGCCTGACTGTCCATCCCAACTGATCTTCATTTATATTACTTTATTTATATTACTTATTACTTCATTTATATTACTTATTACTTCATTTATATTACTTCATTATCATAACTTATTACTTCATTATATGAATTCAATACTTCATACTAACTAGATTATAGTTAATAGGAAAACAAATCATTTATATTACTTTATCTTATCAATTTATTACTTCATTCTCATGTTTTATTACTTCATTTTGGTAATAAACCTAACTGTATAAGCAAATTAATTACTATGAAATTGATGGAGAGCTTCTCGTGTCAATTCATTTAATCTCCACTTCGCCTCTATACAAATTTCGGTCGACATATCAATAGGCAAACACGGAATATTCTCGTACGTTCCACCGCAGCTAAGAAATAGGATAATCACCGGAGAATTCGTACGGCGGCGATCTCAAATTCGGCAATGGAGTCTCAGGGCTCCGGACTCCGCCGCGTATTGCTCCTGGCATTTTGTATCTCCGGGATTTGGTCGGCTTATATTTATCAAGGCGTCTTGCAAGAAACTCTGTAGGCATTGCCATTTCATTTTTTATGCTTCGATTACTTTCTATATTTTCTATAACTGATGGAAGATGAAGATATGAAGATGAACTAGGTTTGGAGAGAAGTTTTGAGAGAGGAGAGAAGAAGATGCAGCGAAATTGCGTGAGCGAGCATGAGTAAATTTTTAAATTATTACCCTAATTATGAAATTACAAAAATACCCCTGCATTGAAGTAAATTGAGTATATAATGAAGTGCGAAAATTAACCTTTGATTATCTAATCTAATCCATCAAATTCAAGATCATGTGGTCAAGATTCGGTCTCTAGTTTGGTCTTTAAGAGTGGATTTGTGGTTAATAGGACTATATATATATATATATATATATATATATATATATAGGATCATGATCAATTGAGATTATTTAGGCTAATTGAGAAATGAGATGCAATATCAGCCACTCATTTTTATTAAATGAGTGGTCCAGATTTTGCCACACAATAAATATTATTAGATTAGTTTAATATGAAAGGGTATAATGGTCTTTTTGCGTTTTAATTTAGGGTTCTTCATCATATTCAAGTGAGAGTGGCGATTCTGCTGAGAATTTAACGATTCAATCATATAACTGATTGAATCTATTTTAACGATTTATGATTCAATTGATTCACAAAATTAGACTCAGACGATTTCAACGATTTCAACGATATCTGATTTGCGATTCAATTTTTGAAAAACAGACGACCAGTTCGACGGATTTTCGACGGATTTATCTGTTGATTTTGACGTTTTTCGGTCGATTATACCCACTTTTATTCTGTTTTTATCCTTTATTTGTTGATGCCCAGTTAAATTTGTTCCTAATTAGTTTTTTTTTTTTATTTTCTCATCTTCAGGTTCGATTTCAGTTCATAATCAACAGCTAAGTGTTATTTGATGGATTCTTCATCTTATTCCGAGTCTACGTCAACGAATGGTGGAGGTAGTTTGGTTTGATTTTCATTAACATGAATTTTTTGTGTTATGTTGTTGATTTATGCTCTGTTGACATGATTTATGTTAGTTGGTAAATATTCTGTGTTGTTGTTATGCTCTTTGTGGACATTCTGTTTCATTAACATTATTTTGTTGTGTTATGTTGGTGATTTATGTTCTGTTGACATGATTTATGTTTACTTGTTAATTATTCTGTTGACATAGTGTGTTTGAATTGGTGTATTCTAATTAAATTGGACATTTTGATCCTGGTATTTTGAAGCATGTTCTGATATTTTGGTTTACATAACTTATATCAATTGTCTAAGAATTTTACAAGAGTGCAGCCACGTCTTTAGATATAACTGTAGGGGTAATTTTCTGATTTATCTGAAGCTACTTGAGAAATCAGCTCAATAATTATTGACTGAGGAAATAAATGTTAGTCTTAGTGGATCAAGTTTTGTTGGATTTTCTTGAATGTAAAAGTCCATATGATATGACCATAATCAGAGTCCTTAACTTGACTTAAAAAAATCAGTTAGTTATTGGCTAAGCAAAAGACCATAAATACTTAGAAGGTTGAGAAACATGGTTGAGTTTGGAATCTATGGATACTTTAGGTGTAGACTGTTTAACCCTTTTTTCTTAATCAGTTGTGAGCTTTCAAGGGAAAAGTATGGGTTATGAGCTCTCTGTTGACATTCTGTTTCATTAACATTATTTTGTTGTGTTATGTTGTTTATTTATGCTCTGTTGACATGACTTGAAAATCTGTTGACATGATTTATGTTCCTTGGTAAATATTCTGTGTTGTTGCCATGCTCTTTGTTCACTTTCTGTTTCATTAACATTATTTTGTTGTGTTATGTTGGTGATTTATGCTCTGTTGACATGATTTATGTGTACTTGTTAATTATTCTGTTGACATTGTGTGTTTCAATCAGTGTATTCTAATTAAACTGGACATTTTGATCCTTGTAATTTGAAGCTTGTTCTGATATTTTGGCTTACATAATTTATAACAATTGTCTAAGAATTTTACAAGAGTGCAGCCACCTCTTTAGAGATAACTATAGGGGTAATTTACGTAAGTCTTTTGATTTGTGTTGACGTGACTTGAAAATCTGATGACATGATTTATGAATGGTGGAGGTAGTTTGATTTGATTTTCATTAAGATGAGTTTTTTGTGTTATGTTGTTGATTTATGCTCTGTTGACATGACTTGAAAATCTGTTGACATGATTTATGTTCCTTGGTAAATATTCTGTGTTGTTGTCATGCTCTTTGTTCACTTTTTGTTTCATTAACACTATTTTGTTGTGTTATGTTGGTGATTTATGCTCTGTTGACATGATTTATGTGTACTTGTTAATTATTCTGTTGACATCATGTGTTTCAATCGGTGTATTCTAATTAAACTGGACATTTTGATCCTGGTAATTTGAAGCTTGTTCTGATATTTTGGCTTACATAACTTATAACAATTGTCTAAGAATTTTACAAGAGTGCAGCCACCTCTTTAGAGATAACTAAAGCTGTTATGTTGTTGATTTATTTTCTGTTGACATGACTTGAAAATCTGTTGACATGATTTATGTTCCTTGGTTAATATTCTATGTTGTAGGGTCTGTTATTCCAATTTGCAAGACTGAGTTGAGGCCTTATGAAGGTCAAAAATTTTCTTCTCTTGAGGAAGGAATTTCATTTTATGAAAAGTATGCTCAGGAGTGTTGTTTTGATTGTCGAAGATTTGGAAATAGGACTAGTGGTTGTGTTATTATTTTTCAGTATATTGTTTGCAATAGACAAGGATTTCATACAGTAGATTCGTTGGATGTTGATGTTAATGTATCTGAGGATGGTAATGTGTCTGATGACGATGAAGTATCTTCAAAGAAGAGACGTAGACGTGGCACCAAAAGGTGTGGATGTGTAGAGAGAATTAGTTTTAAGTTTTTTTCTGATTTTGGTGATAAGTATTACCTTGTGCATCAGTTTGTTGAGGAACACAATCATACTATGGTTGACAAAGATCATAAGAGATTTATGAAAGGTAATCGGAGTTTGAATGATGTTCATCACAAGTTTGTTGAAGATTGCACCAAAGCTAACATCGGTCCTACCTCTACTTTTAACTTATTAAAAGAGTTTTTCGGTGGTTATGATGTTGTTGGGTGTACGTTGACTGATGTTAGGAATTGTTCACGTGATATTAAAGAGAAATTAAAAGAAGTGGATGTGCAAATGATCCTAAATCAGATGCAAGAGAAGAAGAGAATTTGTGAAGGCTTTTTTTACAAATATCAATTATCACCTGAAGATAATAAGTTAGTGAGCTTATTATGGTCTGATGCTGAGTCTCGGAAGAATTACCACATGTTTGGAGATGTTGTAGCATTTGATACAACATATTCAACAAACAGGTAGTTTATTTATTATACTTAGTAATAGACATAGATAGTAGTTGATATGGTAGTTGACATATGATACATTTGTACTTTGCATCATTTCTGATTTAATAGTTGACATAGCATATACCTATAATTGACATTATTGATGTTTTGTGTTGATGTATTTGTTCAATAGGTATCGTATGGTGTTTGGTCCATTTACCGGGAAAGACAATCATGGGTGTCCTATTGCGTTTGGAGCTGGTTTCGTATCCGGTGAGAATTGTGATGCATTTTCATGGCTTTTCACTGTATTTGTTGAATGCATGGGTGTTGCTCCAAGAATTATAATCACTGATCAAGATTGGGGAATGAGGCTTGCCATTGAGAAGGTATTACCTGGTACAAGGCATCGTTTGTGTATGTGGCATATTATGAGCAAGTTATTTGAGAAGATACCTAAATCAATTTCTGATAGAGAAAAGTTTAGTAAGGAGTTTAAGTCTTGTGTTTGGTCAGAGTTGTTAGATCCAGATGAGTTTGATATATTATGGACTAGTATTGTTGAAAAATATAGTGTAGAAGATCATAAGTGGTTTAAGGATATGTTTTTGATCAGACAGATGTGGATCCCAGCCTTCTTTAGAGATGTTCCTATGGGTTCTTTAATGAGAACAACATCTTTTTCAGAATCTGAAAACAGTTTTTTTAAGAGGTACTCGAAACCGTTGTTCAATTTTGCTAACTTCACTCTTCAGTATAACAATGCCATTGATGCTCAAAGGAATCAAAATGAAAGGCTTGACTATTATGATTCTGTAATCACTCCAAAATATGTCACTGATTTAGCATTTGAGAAGCAATTGGGATCTGTTTACACAGATAGGATGTTTAGAGTGGTACAAGATTTGATTGTTGAGGCTGATAAGAGTTGTCGGATGATTAGCATGTCCACATTGGAGAACATCGAGGTCTTCAAAGTTTCTGATGCTAGAAAGAAGATCTTTACAGTTAGACATGAGATAGAGACTGAGTCATATGAATGTGAGTGTAAACTATTTTTAAGGTGTGGTTATCTATACAGCCACCTTTTTTTCATCCTCAGAAACAAAGATGTCAACAATATTCCAGAGAAATATGTTGGTAACCGTTGGCTTAAAAGTGAATTAGTAAAGGCAGTTCATGGTCTCACAATTGATGAAAGTGCGTCTGACAGAGGTATGCAAACTGTTTTCTATACATATTTCAGTTTAAGTTTTAGCATGTGTTGTTTAAGCTGTTGACATATCTTATATAGACTGTTGACATCTTATATATGCTGTTGACATTTTATATGTGCGCAGGTTCTAACAAAGATGCCAAACTAAAGATTGCTAACAGGTGTCATGGTCGTTACTTTGGTCTATATCAGCGTGCTTTTAGAAATAAAGATCATTTGATTGCTTTGGATAATTTGCTTGCGAGTATTGGTCCTCAAATCTTTAAAGATGACTGTGCTGGATCGTCTTCTCTTGATAAAAATGATTCAATCATGAACATATATGGTATTGCTTTTCCTGAAGAAATAACTGCCCATGCTCCAGATGTGGTTAGTACAAAAGGAGGTGCAAGTGACAAGAAAAGCAGGATTAAGTCAAGCATAGAGAAAGCAATTGAAAAAGCAAATAAACCTCATAGGCGTTGTGGAAAGTGTCACAAAGTTACTGATCATAATGCTAGAAGTTGTGGCAGAAAGGAGACATGATTGTTTTTTTTTTTAATAGTCAGGGTTTTTTTTTATTTGTTGACATAGACTACAAATTATTGACATTTTCTCATTTGTTGTTTATATCTGATTTTAATCTCTATTGACATCTATTTATGATTCTGTTTTTTTAATTATAAGATTTGTTTTCTGAGTTGTACACCTTTATACAAAGTGTTGACATTTGGTTATAAGTTGTTGACATTTCAATACAAGTTGGACATGCCTTGCTTTCATGCTCCTTCAAGTTTTTAATGTGCACATGTCAACCACTTAAAAATTAAGTCAACTATATATACTGGCCATGTCAACAAGTAATATAATTATGTCAACTATGATGCACATCGTGTCAACGGCACATACCAGTCATGTCAACAACGCTACATATCGTGTCTACTACACGTACAAGTTATGTCAATTATGTTACAAAACATGTTAACTATACGTATTAGCCATGTCAACAACTAATATAATTATGTCAACTATGGTGAACTTCGTGTCAACGGCATATACTAGTCATGTCAACTATGTTTTAAGCCATGTTAACTATATTAGTTTTACAATTATATCAACTTTTGTGCATATCGTTTCAACGGTACATAAAATTCATGTCAACTACACGTTAGAGCCGTGTCAACTACACATATAAGCATGTATAATATATTACATAGTATTTTAACTACAAATTGAATCATGTCAGTCATGTCAACTACGTATAGACCCATTTCAATTACGTTACATACTATGTCAATTACGCACAGAATCATTTTAACAACAATTATAAGTCATGTCAACTATGCACAGAACTGTGTCAACAATAAGTATAAGCCATGTCAACACCAATTATAAGTCATGTTAATAACAATTATATCAACTATGGTGCATATAATGTCAACGATACATAAATGTCATGTCAATTACACGTTAAAGCTGTGTCAACTATATTATTTACTATTTTAAGTATCTATAGAATTATGTCAACAACAATTATGAGTCATGTCAATAACAATTATAAGCCATATCAACAATAATAATAAGTCATGTGAATCATAACAAAATTAACAGAAAATATACATTTTCATAAGATCAAAAGTTAGAAACCACTGTAGTAGCTGTTTTGAAATCCATCCCAAAACAAGAAAGCTAACAACATTAAACGTTAAATACATCCCAAATTTTGTTTCACTACTTTCTATTAACAAACCACTTTTTGTATTTGTTGTTTAAACTATTCAATCTGTGCATGTTTTCTTTCATCCATGCATCAGCTACTTCTAAAATGGGCACTCTCTGGTTGTTGTAACTTGATGCAATCAAGTTGTAGCAATATCTTCCACGCAATACCTGGAGTATCTTTATGTTGTGTGCAGAGAAGCCAACATTCCATTCACTATCTTTTTTTCCAACATAAGTTTCCATGTGTCTCATTAAATAGACACCACAGTCCATTATGTTACTGCTTCTGGCCCACTTCAAGGAAAGAATATCGATGTAAGACTTGTTAATATTTTCGAATATCTCTAACAAGTTCTTCTTTTTGTAGTATGCCTCCAACATATCTTTCTGCAAATATATTAATAAATAAATAAATAAAACTACAAATAAAAAACATTTTAACATTGTGCATAAATTATATCAACAGAATGTAGAGACTGTTTCAATAATATAAAAAAAATCATACCAGTAAACCAATTTCATGTCCATACTCCTCTAATGCTTCCATGCCATTAACTTTTTTGTTGTCTATGATCTCAATCTTACTTTGTTTCAGCCAAAATACTACCAGGTAGTAACGTCGGTGTTCCCAGATTGGAAAGAAGACCTATATCACATTGAAGATAAAATTACATTCAAAGAACACATCCTAATATTTTCTCAAAAATTTAATTATTAGATCTAATTACCAAATCAATGTTTCTCCAATCAAATTCTAGTCTTTTTTGAATCTCATTCTCTATTTCATCAATGAATTTGTTCGTAGCCATCATAGTATTCCAACTTTCTGGCCGATTTGTAACATTGAAATTCTGCAATTAACATATTTGGTTAAGAAGATCTGTAATTCAAATATTTTATATATATTTTTAGATTACTTACGGTTGGAGATATTGTCATGAAAAAGCGTGCAGGTGAAGTTGTTGGCTTTTCTTTTTCAATGTTGTTCAAATGTGAAGCCCATGAGTCAATAACACCAGATTTGATTTTTTCATGGGGCTTCAGTGAGTTGAACAATTTCTTGGATGCCCAAGTAAAATCATCATCATACACACATGTATTCCTGAAATGAAGTTATAAAAATAATATATGAACAGCAATCATAAATCTTGTCAACTGTTTAGAAAACTAAATTATACATACTCATCTATTCTTCCAATTTCTACTATGTCGTAGTAGAGATCTCTTTCATGAACTTCGAGGTATGGCAGTATATCAACATCATTTACTTCTGTTGTGTTGAGTTCTGATTTGTTTTTATCTTGTGGAAGTGCAATCTGAGATAATGAAGCAATATTCTGTTTTCAGTGGACATAAAATTCATGTCAACTACAAATTCTTGCCATGTCAACTACGATTCATATCTTGTCATAAAAGTAATGTCAACTACAGTACATAATATGTCAACTTCTCATAGAGGCCATGTTAATTCATTTATATTTTCTTTTTTGTTTTTGACATTTAATTTGCTTTATATTGACATGTGTTGTATGAGCATAATTTATAAATTTGTTCCAAATATTGAGTTTTCTGAAATTTTATGTGAAGCCTATTGATAAGATGTTCAAATTTTTCCAATAAGTTATTGACATTTGATAATTAAGGTATGGACAAAATGTTGAATTTTTATATGGAAACTATTAACATGTTTTTTATGATAATCTTACCAGTACATATTTAAAATTTAAAAATTAAGAAAAATAGGTGTAAATATTTTTTAGTTACAAGAATTGTTTTTGAGCTGTTGACATTCAATTCAAGTTGTTGACATTTCTATTTAAGCTGCTGTACTGATTTCATAGTTGACATATTATTAAAGATTGCATAGGTTTTTTTTCAATGTTGTTCAAATGTTGAAGTTGTTGGCTTTTCTTTTTCAATGGACATAAAATTCATGTCAACTACAAATTCTTGCCATGTCAACTACGGTTCATATGTTGTCATAAAAGTAATGTCAACTACGGTACATAATATATCAACTACTCATAGAGGCCATGTCAACTACACTTATAAGTTATGTCAACTACTCATAGAGGCCATGTCAACTACACTTATAAATTATGTCAACTACACATAGAAGCCATATCAATAATTATTATAACTCATATCAACTACACTATCAAGTCATGTCAACAACACTTCACTCATTTTAAACAACACTTCACTCATTTTATAAAAATAATATACTGTTTAATTTTAGTTTTAGTTACCTCAACAATATTATCTTCTTTATCCAGTGGGTTTTCTCTCTCTGTTTCAACGTTTGTGTCATCTTGATTCTCCTTATCTTCCTGTTGTTTCAATTGAAACATATTACGTTATGTCAATTATTTTTTACCTACAATATGCAGAATATCTTTATAGTTTAATGTAGTTATTGTAAATTCTACCTGTTCAAGATCTTTCTGATTTTCTGTCTCACTCCCTTTGTTATCAGATTCTATTACAGGTGGTGATATAGGAGACGCTGATTCATTGTTGACGCCACATGTGTTGTACTCTTTTGATCCTTGTCGTTCTTCATTTTCTTGTTCTTCACTTTGTTGTTCTTCATGTACTTCTTCTTCAGTAGTCTATTGAAATAGTAATTTATAATTAATATTAAATTAATTTCAACTTAGAGAAAATGTATGTAAACAAAATGATGTACTTACTTTGTTATAGCAATCTCTCCATTTGAAAGTTGGAAATTCTGTCAAATCTTCAAGTGCTTCCTTTTTCTTTTCGACAGTAACTAGTGATTCACATATTGTTTTACAGTTGTCGAATGTCTCATCTTTATCTTGAACAAATGACTTTGCCAATTTTACACACTTGTCTTCCACAGATTGAACAGAAGTTGTTGGGCTTCCAATTGCAGATCTAGCAATATCACACACTAATCCAAATAGATGATTAGTTTTGACATGTGTAGGAACTTCTTCAAGGGTTTTTACTAGATTGGTCTTCCCATAGTTCATCATTTGAATGTATTTCATTATATTCTGCATGATATCTTTTGGAACAACACTTTGGGAAGACCCAACCTCACTGTCAACTACATGGGGAATCTGTTGTTGAGGCTCCTGCTCCTGCTCCTGCTCCGGTTCATGGATATATCTTCTGAATATAACTCCATTACCAAATATTCCCACATCTATCTCCCGATATTCCCTAGCCTGGAGATGTGTGCTTGTCCAGCCTTTCATTAATGGGAATGTGCGAGGAACTGAACGTTTGGCTTGTAAAACTCTATCCATGTAGCAGAGCTGCATATAAAATACATACAATTATAAGCTATATCAACTACATATACAACATTATGTGCTTACTTTGTAAACTGTAGGAGTAATCCAGTGTCAACTAAGAGAAACATATATCAACAAATGCTAAATCAGTGACATATGTCACGACATATGTTGATATATGTTTACATTATATTCACTATTAATAATCTTTAATGTGAAACATAAAACATACCATGAGCAAAGGAAGTGGTGCTGCAAAAGCATTCATCTTTTTCTTTGACCAATTTTCCTTTACAAACTTCAGAACAGACAATGTATATGAACACCAGTTGACATTTCGAATATTGTCCAGATCGTCAACTATTTCCCCAATCTTAGACTTTATTGTTCCACATGTTGATGACTCAATCAATCCTGATTCTAATAGTAACAAGAACAATCTTTTGAACCATGGCCCTCCTTCACTATCTTCTAACATAAGCTCTTCCACAGCTTTATGGCTAACATTTCGTCCTTCTTTTATTTCACAATGTTTGGCTATATCTCTCATGAAAGACGCATTACTTTTACAGTTATCTCTGGAGTAATTTATCCTACCTCTCGGAAATCCGTATACCAGCTCCACATCGTCCTCTGTTATACTAACACTCCTCTTATTATTTAGCTTTATCTTGCGTTCTTTTTCATCAAAACATTTCACCAATTCAAATGCCAAATAGGTAGGAATGTAATCGATGTTGAAATGAAAAACATTCCCAAAACCCATATCCTTGACAGCATTAATCTAGGCCTCATTCAATTTTCTCAGTGTTTCAATAAAATACCACGTCTTCCTTTTGACTAGAAGCCTTTTAGAAAAGAAATTACTTTTCTTTTTCTGTTCCTTAGCTTCTGTATACATTTCATTCTGTTTTTTGCTTCTAGTCTCAAAAGCAATTAATTTTCTCTTGTCATTTTTTCTTTTACTTCTAATCTCAGATATAATCAACTCATCCTCATCAATTGATGTACTTCTTTTTCTTTTTGTTGTGTTCTTTTTTTCTGGTTTAAAAAGCAAGTACAATAATGATGTCAACAATACAGTAATATAATATCAAAATTAATAGAAACTACAACCCTATATATGACAAGTGCAGTCATATGTTGTTTAACATAAACAATCCTTTCTAAATACAACAAATCTAGTTTATATCAACCATATAACTATCTTCACAGCCATTTAAACAAGCTCACATTATGTCAATAATTATTGTATAAAATGTCAACAATACAGTATTATCATTTCAAAATTTATAGCAACTACAATCATACATATGACAATTGTCATCATACCCTGTTGATATATTTTGTAATCCTCTGACACTTCACATATGAATTCACGTTTGTTTCTACAGAACATTTCTATTTGCAGAGATATACATTATGTTAACATTTATTTTATAAAATGCCAATACTACTATGTCAACAGACATCTTCTAATGTCAATAATCATAAAAATTTAAATACATACTACTTAACCTCAAAATTATTCTTCTGGTGTTTTAAAAAAGCAAAAGTCGAACGCATCAGATTATTAAATAATGAAACCTAAAAATAAAATCTTTTAGATAATAAAACTGTGTTTTAAAAAACTGAAATTGAAGTCATACAATTAATAAACGAAAGAAATCTTTAACCTGAATGAGTCGTTTCAGTACTATTTGTTGATTTGGTGTTGACCTTCGTTTCTGATGTCGTTTTTACAGGAAAGCCCGACGATCCAGTTGAATCACTTGTGTTTTTTTGTCCGGTTGACATTCCTAATACTCTTAATCGATTTAGAAATCTAGAAAAGAGATGAAGTCAAGTAGATGTAGGGTTTGTATATGAGATAGTAGTCGAAATTTTTTGAGCGGTAATCTATTTGTGAGAGAGAAGAAGATAGAATAGAGTGTAGCTCATCTCTCTCTTGTTGGCATTTATTACTATGCTTTTTTGTGAGTTAGGGAAATAGTTTGTAGAATAGAGGGTTTTGAATTAAATTTTTTTTCGGGCATTTTATTAGAAAAAAAGACAATGACATCGTTAACTTTTGAATTAAAAAAAGGCAGTTGACATGATTTATATTTTCTTTTTTGTTTTTGACATTTAATTTGCTTTATATTGACATGTGTTGTATGACCATAATTTATAAATTTGTTCCAAATATTGAGTTTTCTGAAATTTTATGTGAAGCCTATTGATAAGATGTTCAAATTTTTCCAATAAGTTATTGACATTTGATAATTAAGGTATGGACAAAATGTTGAATTTTTATATGGAAACTATTAACATGTTTTTTATGATAATCTTACCAGTACATATTTAAAATTTAAAAATTAAGAAAAATAGGTGTAAATATTTTTTAGTTACAAGAATTGTTTTTGAGCTGTTGACATTCAATTCAAATTGTTGACATTTCTATTTAAGCTGTTGTACTGATTTCATAGTTGACATATTATTAAAGATTGCATAGGTTTTTTTTCAATGTTGTTCAAATGTTGAAGCTGTTGGCTTTTCTTTTTCAATGGACATAAAATTCATGTCAACTACAAATTCTTGCCATGTCAACTACGGTTCATATGTTGTCATAAAAGTAATGTCAACTACGGTACATAATATGTCAACTACTCATAGAGGCCATGTCAACTACACTTATAAGTTATGTCAACTACTCATAGAGATCATGTCAACTACACTTATAAATTATGTCAACTACACGTAGAAGCCATATCAATAATTATTATAACCCATATCAACTACACTATCAAGTCATGTCAACAACACTTCACTCATTTTATAAAAATAATATATTGTGATAACTGTTTTACGTATCCATGTGAATAATACATAGAAAACATGTTGATAACAATTTTAAGTCATGTCAACGACAAATACTAGCCATGTCAACAAAAGTCAGAATGCATAATAATCATTTTAAAACCAATCCAAAAAATAAGTTAACATCAAACATTAAAATCTGTTTTTGTTCACTTCCTCTTTCTACAACTAAATAACTTCTTGTATGTGTTGTCTAGCTTATACAATTTGTCCATGTTTGCTTCCATCCAATCACGAGCTAGTTGTAACATTGTTGATCTCTGGTTATTGTAAATTGATGCAATCATCTTGCAGCAATATCTTCCCCTGAGTATTTGGATAATCTTCAGACTACGCGCAGAGAAGCCGATATCCCAATCACTGCCCTTTTTCCCAACATAGGTCTCCATGTGCCTCATCAAATAGACACCGCAGTCCTTTATGTTTGTGGTTGTTGCCCATTCTAAATTCAGAAAGTTGAATGAAGACTTGTTTATATTTTCTGAAAGATCTAGCAATTTCTTCTCTATGAAGTACCTTCGAACATATCTTTCTGCAAAATATATAAATAATTAAATTAAACTACATGTATAAAGCATTTCAACACAATGTAGAGAATATGTCTATAACATAGATAAAAGCATACCAGTAAGCCAATATCAATGTCATAATTCTTCAACGGATCTGTATCTTTAAGTGGCTTTATATTATCTATGATGTCAATGATGTTTTTCTTCATCCAATATACTACAAGGTAGTAATGGTTATCTGCACAAACTAGGAAGAAGACCTGTATGACATGAAATATATAATTATATACATAGAATACTTGTTCATATTCTAACATAGATATCCTTTTTAGATCATATTACCAAATCAAGTTTTCTCCAGTTGAAATCTGGTCTTCTTTCAACCTCATTATCTATCTGAGAAATAAAATTTCTCTTTGCTGTCAAAGCATCCCAATTTTCCTGCCGATTTGTTACATTGAAGTTCTGCAATTAACATATTTGGTTAGGGAGACATCTGACTCAAACAGTTTACATATAATTAAAGATTACTTACACATGGAGATGTACTCATAAAAAGCGTGAAAGTGATGTTGTTGGCCTTTCATTTTCTCCGTTGTTCAGGTGTGAAGCCCATGCGTTAATTACACCCACATTAATTTCTACATGGGGCTTCAGTGATAAAAACAATTCCTTGGTCGCCCAAGTAAAATCATCTTCATAAACGCATGCATTTCTGAAATGAAGTTATACAAATTACATATGAAAAATATTCATAAAGTATGTTTACTGCATAGAAAACTAAAAATACTTTTAAGATCAACGAAATAATTAAATAATGCATACTCATCTGTTCCTTCTGTTTCTAGTATGTAGTAGTAGACAGTTCTTTCATAAGATTCCAGGTATGGTTTTGTATCTACAGCTCTTATGTCAACTGGAGAGCCTAGGAATGGGTCGGAATGCGTTTTATCATCAGACTATTTCACACTAGCTTCTGTCAGTGGAATCTCAGAGCATGGAACAACAGTCTTCTGTCAGTGCAAATAATATTCATGTTAGTTTCAATTAAAAATCATGTCAACAACTAGTATAATTATGTCAAGTATGGTGCATATCATGTCAACCGCACATACGAGTTATATAAATTACAGTACATACTATGTCTGCTACACACAGATACATGTTAACAGCAAATAAAATTCACATCAACAACAATTATAAGACATGTCAACTACACATACAAATCATGTCAATAACAATTATAAACAACTGTCAACCACACTTTCAAACCATTTCATAAAAACAATACAATATCTAATTTTAGTTTCAATTACTTTACTTTAACAATATTCTCTTCTTTCTCTTTTCCTTTCTTCTGTTGCTTTGCTTTGTTCATTTCAACATGTGCGTCATCCATTGAACTTGCAGCTGGTGGTGAAATAGTAGAGGCTGATTCACTATTGTTATCACCCACTGTGTCTTCTTTTGTTCCTTCTTCTTCTTTTTCTTTAACAGCCTATTAAATTAGTAATTTATAATTAATTCTAAATAAAAAAAGACGAGATTTGGCTCATCCCTTTAGGATCAGAAACTGGCAATGTAGAGATATGGATTTTGTTTCTTTCTCTTGTCAACTACAGTACATAATATGTTAACTACTCATAGAGGCTATGTCAACAACACTTATAAGTTATGTCAATTACACGTAAAAGCCATGTCAATAATTATTATAAATCATATCAACTACACTATCAAGTCATGTCAACAACATTTCTTTCATTTTATAAAAATAATATAATGGATTTTAGTTATACTTACCTCAACAATATTATCTTCTTTATCCATTTGATTTTCTCTGTCCGTTTCAACATGTGTGTCATCTTCATTCTCCTTATCTTCAAGTTGTTTCAACTGAAATATATTACGTTATGTCAATTATATTTTTATCTATAATATGCAGAATATCTTTAGAGTTTAAGATAATTATTGTAAATTGTACCTGTACAAGATCTTTCTGATTTTCTATCTCACTCCTCTTATTACCATATTCTAGTACAAGTGTTGACATAGGAGACTCTGATTCATTATTGACACCACATGTTGTTTCCTCTTTTGATGCTTCTCCTTCTTCTTGTTCTTCATTATCTTGTTTTTCATGTACTTCTTCATTAGTAGTCTATTGAAATAGTAATTTATAATTAATATTAAATTAATTTCAACTTTGAGAAATGTATGTAAATAAAATGGTCCATGTCAACTATACGTAGAAGCCATGTCAATAATTATTATAACTTATATCAACTACACTATCAAGTCATGTCAACAACACTTCACTTATTTTATAAAAATAATATACAATTTAATCTTAGTTTTAGTTACCTCAACAATATTATCTCCTTTATCCAGTGGATTTTCTCTGTCCGGTTCACCATGTGTGTCATCTTGGTTCTCCTTATCTTCCTGTTATTTCAATTGAAACACATTATGTTATGTTAATTATATTTTTTTCTATAAAATGCAGAATATCTTTATAGTTTAAGATAGTAATTGTAAATTGTACCTGTTCAAGGTCTTTCTGGTTTTCTGTCTCACTCTCCTTGTTATCAGACTCTAGTACAGGAGATGATATAGGAGACGCTGATTCATTATTGATGCCACATGTGTTGTCCTCTTTTGATCCTTCTTGTTCTTCTTGTCCTTCACTTTGTTGTTTTTCACGTACTTCTTCTTCAGCAGTCTATTGAAAAGGTTATTTATAATTAATATTAAATTAATTTCAACTTAGAGAAAATGTATGTAAACAAAATGATGTACTTACTTTGTTATAGCAATCTCCCCATTTGAAAGTTGAAAATTTAGTCAAATCTTCAAGTGCTTCCTTTTTCTTTTCAATAGTAACTAGTGCTTCACAGATTGTTTTACAGTTGTCAAATTCCTCATTTTTGTCTTGAAGAAATGACTCTGCCAATTTTACACACTTGTCTTCCACAGATTGAACAGAAGTTGTTGGGCTTCCAATTGCAGATCTAGCAATATCACATACTAATCCAAATAGATGATTAGTTTGGACGTGTGTAGGAACTTCTTCAAGGGTTTTTACTAGATTTGTCTTCCCATAATTTATGAGTATAATGTATTTCATTACATTCTGCATGATATCTTTTGGGACAACGTTTGGGGAAGACCCAACCCCACTGTCAACTACGTGTGGAATCTATTGTTGAGGCTCCTGCTCCTGCTCCTACTCCAGATTACGGACATATCTTCTGAAGATAAGTCCATTACCAAATATTCCCACATCTATCTCCTTATCTTCCCTAGCCTTGAGATGCGTGCTTGTCCAGCCTTTCATTAATGGGAATGTGCGAGGAACTGAACGTTTGGCTTGTAAAACTCTATCCATATAGCAGAGCTGCATATAAAATACATATCAATAACAATTATAAGCTATATCAACTACATATACAACATTATGTCAACATTATGTTCACTATTAGTAATCTTTAATGTGAAACGTAAAACATACCATGAGCAAAGGAAGTGGTCCTGCAAAAGCATTCATCTTTTTCTTTGACCAATTTTCCTTTGCAAACATCAGAACAGACAATGTATACGAACACCAGTTGACATTTCGAATATTGTCCAGATCGTCGGCTATTTCCCCAATCTTAGACTTTATTGTTCCACATGTTGATGGCTCAATCAATCCTGATTCTAATAGTAACAAGAACAATGTTTTGAACCATGGTCCTCCTTCACTATCTTTTAACATAAGCTCTTCCACAACTTTATGGCTAACATTTCGTCCTTCTTTTATTTCACAATGTTTGGCTATATCTCTCATGAAAGACGCATTACTTTTACAGTTATCTCTGGAGTAATTTATCCTACCTCTTGGAAATCCGTATACCAGCTCCACATCGTCCTCTGTTATACTAACACTCCTCCTATTATTTAGCTTTATCTTGCACTCTTTTTCATCAAAATATTTCATCAATTCAAATGCCAAATAGGTAGGAATGTAATCGATGTTGAAATGAAACACATTCCCAAAACCCATGTCCTTGACAGCATTAATCTGGGCCTCATTCAATTTTCTCAGTGTTTCAATAAAATACCACGTCTTCCTTTTGACTATAAGCCTTTTAGAAAAGAAATTACTTTTCTTTTTCTGTTCCTTAGCCTCTGTATACATTTCATTCTATTTTTTACTTCTAATCTCAGAAGCAATTAATGGTCTCTTGTCATTTTTTCTTTTACTTCTAATCTCAGATCTAATCAACTCATCCCCATCAATTGATGTACTTCTTTTTCTTTTTGTTGTGTTCTTTTTTTCTGGTTTAAAAGCAAGTATAATAAAAATGTTAAAAATATAGTAATATAATGTTAACCATATAACTATCTTGACAACCATTCAAACAAGCTCACATTATGTCAACAGCAATTCAAACAAGCATACATCATTTATTTTATAAAATGTCAATACTACTATGTCAACAAACATCTTTTAATGTCAATAATCATAAATATTTAAATACATACTACTTAACCTCAGAAATATTCTGCTGCTATTTTAAAAAAGCAAAAGTCGAACTCATCAGATAAGTAAATAATGAAACCTAAAAATAAAATCTTTTGAATAATCAAACTGTGTTTTTCAAAAGTGAAATTGAAGTCATACAATTAATAAACCAAAGAAATCATTAACCTGAATGAGTCGTTTCAGTACTATCTGTTGATTTGCTGTTGACCTCCATTTCTGACGTCGTTTTTCCAGGAACGGTCGACGATACTGAATCACTTGTGTTTCTTTCTTCTGTTGACATTCCTAATACTCTAAATCAATTTAGAAACTTATAAAAGAGATGAAATCGGTTAGACGAAGGGTTTGAATATTAGAGAGAAACAGAAATTTCTTTGAGCGGTAATCTATGTGTGAGAGAGTAGGTGCTAGAGAAATATTTATTATTCTGCTTTTTTATGACTTAGCGGAATAGTTTGTATAGTAGATGGTTTTGAATTATATTTTTTTTCATCCGTTTTATTATAAAAAAAGGCAGTTGACATTGTTAATATTTGAAAAAAAGACAGAGGACATGACAATTATTTAGTTATTGGCATTACATAGAGTTTATTTATATTTTCTTTTTTGTTTTTCACGTTTAATTTGCTTTATACTGAAATGTATTGTATGACCATAATTCATCAATATGTTCAAAATATTGAGTTATCTGAAATTTTATATGAAGCCTATTGACAAGCTGTTCACATTTGTTGAGTTTTTATATGGAAACTATTAACATATTTTTTATGATAATGATGCCAGTACATATTTAAAATTAAAAAATGAAGAAAAATAGCTGTACATTTTTTTTAGTTAAAACAATTGTTTTTGAGCTGTTGACATAAAATTCAAGTTGTTGACATTACTATTGAAGTTGCTTTACTGATTTCATAGTTGATATATTATTACAGGCTGCATAGTTCAAATCAATATATGATAATTGTTTTACACATCCATCTAAAAAACATGATAACATCAAATATTCAAACGAGTCTTTGTTCAAATCAAAATAAAACAGTTGTTTACTTATTGGTTCTGTAACGCAGATAATCTTTGCTTGTTTGCATTCATCCAGATGTTAGCATGACATATCATATCCATACACTTCTTGTTGCTCTCTGATGTAAGCATTGCTTCGCAATATCTTTCTCTGAGTACCTGTAGAATCTTCAAGCCGCGTGGAGTAAAGCCAATATCCCATTCCCTTCCCTTCCTGCCAAAGTATGTCTCCATATGTCTCATCATATAAACACCGCTGTCTTCTTTATTGGTGCTTGTGGCCCAATCTAAAGGAATAACCTTGTAAGGAGATTTCTTTATATTTTGTGATAGATCTGTCATGTTATTCTCTATAAAGTATGCCTCAAACATATCTTTCTGCAAATATATAAACAACTAAATTAAAATTTGCATACAATGCATTTTAGCAAGATACATAAATTATGTCAACAAAAATCAAAACATAATGTTAGCTATATTTAAAAAAGCATACCAGTATTGCAACATCAAAGCTATACTTTTCCAAGGGATTCTTGTCTCTAGGTGGTTTGGCACTATCAATTATCTCAATTTTGTTCATCCTCATCCAGAATACCACAAGATAGTAATAGCCACTTTTAAAAACAGGGAAGAATACCTATATTGTATGTTAGATAAAATTAGAGAAAAGAATTTGACAACTTCTGTCAAAAACTATATAGGTGAAACTGTGAGATCTTTGCACAAAAATAAATTTGTTACCAAATCAATCTTTCTCCAATCGAAATCTTCTATTGTTCTAATCTCCTGTTGAATTTGCAACACAAAGTTGTTCTGGGATTTTAATGGATCCCAATGAGACTACCGATTTGTTATATTCATATACTGCATTTAACATTTTTTTGTTAGTGAAATTTGTCATCCAAATAGTTGACACAGAAATTTAGATTACTCACGCATGAGGATGTTGTCAGAAACAGGCGCGGAGGTGACGATTTTGCCCTTTCTCTTTCCTTGTAGTTCAGGTGTGCTGCCCATACATCACTCACACATGTACTGATTTTTGAATGGTTTCAGCGATGAAAACACTCCTTTGCTTGCCCAAACAAAGCCATTAGTGTAGACACATAAATCACTGAAATGAAAGCGTGCAGACAACATTTAAATATCATTCATAAATTATGTCAACTGCATATAAATATAAAAGGATTGTAGAGATTTTTCAAAGAATTAAATTGTGCATACTCTTTTGTTCCTTCAGTTTCTACTATGTAGTAGTACATATCTCTTTCATCTGGGTTCAGGGTTGTTTTCATATGCATGGCTCGTATTTCAAATGGTGAGCGTAGCACTGGGCTAGGACGTATTTCAGCACGAGTCTGTTTCTCTCTAGCTTCAGCCAGTGGAATCTCAGATATCGGAACAGGGTTCAGATTCTGTTGTCAGTGAATTTAATGTTAGTTGCAATTACAAATCATGTCAACTATATTACACTAATTGTTTCAATAACTAATATGATTATGTCAACTACACTACATATCATGTCAACTGCAGTACATATCGTGTCAATAACCGTGTCAATTACATTTTAACAACTATTACAAGCAATGTAAACAATAATTCATTCATTTTTTTACCTTGTAAACAATCATTCTTCTTTCCGTGTTTTCAAGAGTTTTTTCTTTTTCCTCATGCATCTTCTCTTTCCCTTTATGTTCTTGTATTTGTATGTTGGATTCAGGAGGAGTGTCATCCAGTGTTTCAATACCCTCTCTCATCATATACTCAACAATTGAGCATGCAGCTGCATCCTCCCTGTCTTCCTGAAACTCCATGCTATACCATGTCAATTATATTTTTATCTATGTCAACTATGATATCCACAATGTCAATAACTAATATAAAATCATATAAAAATATTCAAGAGTTTAATATAATCATTATAAACTGTACCTGTTCATTTATGATATCAACAATAACATTTGTTGCCTTGATTGCTTCTTCATTGTTGCTGATTTCAAATTCAGTACATGCTTTTGATAATAGATGCAAGGCATTTTGTGTTCTTAAGTCTATATCATCTTCATCTTCTGCTTGAATTTCAAACTCACTTTTCCTGTTCTGAAATCCTATAATTGATGCTTCAATATTGACATGTGCAGGAGATTCATTTTTGGTGATGTCCTATCAACTTCATCTTCTGCTTGAATTTCCAACTCACTAATCATGTTTTCAAATTCTATAAGTGATGATTGATTATTGACTTGTCCAGGAGATTCAGTTGTTGGTGATGCCCTATCAGCTTCAACTTCTTCTTGCATTTCCAACTCAGTTCCACTGTTCTCAGATTCCATAATTGATTCTTGAGTATTGACATGTCCAGCATATTCAGTAGTTGGTGATGACCTATCAGCTTGAACTTGTACTTGAATTTCCATCTCACTTCCTCTGTTCTCAGATCCTAAAACTGATGCTTGCTTGTTGACATGCTCTGAAGCATTGGCTTCTTGTTGTTGGAGAGATGGGGATGCTGTGTGTGGAGATCCTAATACGGCTGTCAAGATAGGAGAGTTTGATTCATTATCACCATCACACATCATGTTCTCCTTGCTTTGTTCATCTCCTTCAACAGTTTGTCTGACCTCTTCAGGATTATCAACTGGCGATGTAGGTAAATTTTCTCTATTTCGTTCTTCTACAGCCTGTTAAAAAATTAGTTCAACAATGTATCAACAAAATGATGTATTAATTTAGATATAGGTTGATTATGTGCTTACTTTATCGAAGAAATCTCCCAATCTGAAAGTTGGAAATTCATTCAAATCTTCAAGTGTTTCGTTTTCTTTTTCAGCATTCCGTATTGAGTCAAATACCGCTTTCCAGTTATCAACAACAACTTTGTCGTCTATATGAAATGACTGGGACAAATGCAGGAAAGTGTCACTCACAGATACGACCGGAGATTTCTGGTTTCCAATTGCGCTTCTAGCAATGTCACAGAAAAATCCAAATAAATCATTATTCTTGATCTGTGAAGAAGCTTCTTTGAGGACTCTAACAAGATTGGTTCTTCCATCATTTATCTGATTGATGTATTTTAAAACATTTTTCACCATATCTAATGGGAGTATGTTCTGAGAAGAAGACCCCACTCCACTGTCATCTACATCAACTCTTTGTTCTTCATTCTCTTGCTGTTGCTCTTCATTTCGAATGTATCTCTTCTTTACATTTCCTAAACCAAAAACTCCTGCACTGATCTCTCTATCTTCTCTAGCCTGAAGATGCTCACGTTTCCATCCTTTCATTAATGGAAATGTCCGAGGAACATGACGCTTGTCTTGTATAACTCTGTCTAAGTAGCAGAGCTGCATATGTTAAAAAATGCATGTCAATTACTATTGTGTCGTGCCAAATAAATACAAAAGTCACTTAAAATAACTAATACAGCTTATGTTAATTATAGTACGAGCTATATCAACTACACACACAACCTAATGTAATTATGTTAATAATCAACAATGCAAAATGTAAAACATACCATAAGGAAGGGAAGTGGTCCAGCAAATGCATTCTTCTCTGTGATTGACCAATTTTGTTTTGCAAATTTGAGAACAGATATTACATACGAACACCAATTTACATTTCTCACGTTATCCAGATCATCAATTATCTCTCCAATCTTAGATTTTACCATTCCACATGTTGATTGCTCAATCAATGTTGAAGATCATTCAACATAACCTTTAAAACATCGTTATGGTTCACACTTTCTTTTTTCGTACCACATTTCTTTGCTATCTTCCTCATGAAAGCTGCATTACTTTTACACTTATCTCTAGAATAAGTAATGTCACCTCTTGGGAATCCATATACAAGGTCCACATCCTCTTCAGTGATACGAATTTGTTTACCATTGTTAAGCTTTATCTTGCACTTATTCTCTTCAAAATTTTTTAATAATACTAATGCTAATCTGCTAGGAATATAATCAATCTTGAAATGTAGGACACTCTCGAAACCCAACTCCTTCACAGAATTAATCTGTTCCTCATTCAGTCTGCTTATTGGATCAACAAAATACATTGGCTTCCTTTTCACTAGAAGCCTTTGAGATAGATTTTCAGCAATAACAATCTGTTTTCCATCTTCTACACTTTTCTTTTACTTTTTCTTAACAATAATTAACTCTTTCTGAGATACTGAGGTACTCCTTTTTCGCTTGGATGTTCTTCTGTTTTCTGGTTTAAAATCAAACATAATAAATCTATATCAATTATACAAAGTATCATGACAATAACAAGTGTACTCTGTTGACATCAAGTGCGTGTATATTACTAAAATTATTTAATTAGATATACCAATCACAATTAACAGAATTTCAGGCATTAAGTATGCTCTATCATTAAAATGTATTTTCCATATATAGTTAGAACAATTATATTATTACTATTATGTCAACAGTTAAAGTTGACATAACCTGTTGATTATCTTATAAAGTTTATGGCAAGTATACTCTAACTCAGTGGGCGAAATGAAGGGGAACTCAGGGAAACTCCCTTCTACAGTCCATGTACTGGAAAAGGCAAATGTGAGCAAGATTACACTGCGGTCTGGAACAGCTTACAACGGACCTCAGCTCAAGAACCCTGTCGGGGAGTCTAGTAGAGAAGGGGTGCTGAGCGACGTCATCCCAGCGGAAGAGCTCAAGAGGCCTCTGCCTCAGATGGAGGATCCGTTTTTTCTAAACAAGGAGCCTACCGTGGAAGAAAAGGAGGGAGAAACACAACCTGGGAATGAGCAACCGGGAGGGGTAATACCCACATCAGACCCGCGAACCCGGGAGGCACAAACGGGAAATCCACAAGGAATGACTGGAGAGGCTAAGGGAGAAAAACCGTTTCCATACCGGTTTGTGACGAAAAGGAAGAAGGAAAACCCTGTGGATTTCATGTCAATCTTTGGGAAGCTGGATGTCACCATACCATTTCTCCAAGCCGTGAGACTGCCCCCCCTGGGGAAGTTTATAAAAGAGTTCATAGCTGGGAAAGCCCAGGAGGATGGAAAGATCATGGTGGAAGGAATAGCCTCAGCCATTGTACAGGAGAAGCTACCACCCAAGAGAGCCGACCCAGGTATGTTCACCCTACCCATAACGATTGGAGATGTGAAAATCGAGCATGCAATGTGTGATTTAGGAGCATCTATCAATGTTATGCCGTTATCCATTTATAATCGGTTAAAAGGGGTAAAATTGTCAAATACTAGGGTGTTAATCCAACTGGCTGATAGGTCGTGTATCAATCCTGAGGGTGTGTTAGAAAATGTGTTGGTCAGGATACAGATCTTTACTTATCCCGCGGATTTTTATGTCATTAAAATGAGTGAACCAGAAGCTAGGGAGTCTAGCGGGATATTGTTAGGAAGACCATTTTTAAGAACGGCTAAGACAATTGTGGATATGGCCGAAGGGACAATATGCATTGACTTTAATGGTGAGAAATTTGTCTTGGACACCAACGAAGCCATGAAGAGACCAATAGATTCTGAAAATCTATGTTATGTTGATGTAATTGACCCCCTAGTCCAAGAATTTCTTGAGACCGAATTATTGCAGGAAAAGCTCCAAGCCTTGGATGTGTATGCCCAGGCTGATGTGGAAGCAGCCGCATGGTGTGATCTGATCAGTAGCCGAGGGTTGACTGACGAAGAGATCGAGGAAGCAATTATGGAATTTTGTCAGAATTCAGAACTAGCAGGATCTGTAGGGGCCGTGGTACCGGCCAGTATGGAGGAAAAATCAGATGCTGAACAAGAACAAGAGGAGGATTCAAAGAAGAACCCTTTACCTACAGACACACTACCACCGTATGCCTACCTAGGGGAGGAAGACTCATTCCCCGTAATCATCAGCAGCGGGTTGACTGAAGAACAAGAGGCAAGACTACTGACCGTGCTAAGCAAAAACAAGAAGGCTATTGGATGGAGCCTTACGGACCTGGTAGGTAAAAACAAGAAGACTCATTCACCTTACGGACCGTGCTAAGCAAAAACAAGAAGACTCATTCACCTTATTTCTTTTTTTTTCTTGTCTTTTTTTTCTTGTCTTTATACATTGGTGTGGTATAGCACTGAACGGATCTAACAGCAAAACTTGCCTTAGGCTATCTACTGAAAGGCGAGGTCTTGATAAATATTTATTTCTTAATCAATGTAGGTTAGCATTGAGCATACGGTATTGATTATGCCCTGCTTTGACTTATCAAATGGTGTGGGTTTTTCGTAACCCAATTATCCTGATATATTGGGTAGTGGTGATCGATATCTAAAGGTGCTAGGATTGCTATTATATTGAATCGTGCGCGAGCTGAGTCTCGCTTGATAATGTCCTCAAGAGGAGCGCGAAACGAGGTTTTATTATTCGGAACCTAGCTAGTTGGAGTGTGATTACTCTATGAATAATAAATAAGCGTTTCATGCTAAGTCCACTCTTGGAATTAATAAGAAGTTAATTAATTAAGTCAATAGCAGACATTAATTAATTAATGGACTTTTTAATCTTAAGCACGGGAAATGAAAGTTAAACGGAAACCCGGATTACTTGTAATTTCGGATTTGGATGGGGAGAGTTCAATATTACTTCTGTAGTGGCTGCTCGTAATATTCCAATTATAACTTATATTAAATTGTGGGTTCAATTTAATTAGTAAAAAGTAAATTGGATGAGCCCATATCCAAAGCCTTCCATAGATCCCTGTCTGGGCCCAAAAGGAACTTAATATAAATAGGAGAATAAAGGAGACAGAAATAACACAATTCTCATTATTGTAATTTTCGAAAATTCCCCTCTCAAGCTGAGGAGATTTTCGAATTCCTCTCCTATTCCGAAAAGCATTTCTTCTGTCTTCTTTATTTAAGTCCTAGTATTCTAGTAAGATTAGTCCACACTGATATTGGGATACAGTTCGGGAACCGGAGAGAAGATTTGTGGTTTAGTACTCAAAGCATCACGTGGAGAAGAACCTAGTCATCTTCAATTCTTTGGAGAATTAAATAAGGTATTTTTCTGCTCCGTAGAAAAACATGTTTTAGGTTTCAAATATTCTTAAAGCATGATTAATTCAAGTTATGAGCATGATACATGTGATAATTACGCGAATAGGTTTTTTCTAAATAATCTGCTAAATAGATCTGATTATTATGTGATTGATTTATTTGCATGCGCTTCCGCTGCCAGCACCTTCAGTTAGTCCTTTAGTTGGTTAATCTGCAGCCTTTTTTCAGTCGTACTATGCCGTTTAAGGAAATGGTCCTCTGTCTAGGCTAGCTTAGGAAGTCATTTACCCAGTCCAGTAGTTGTTTCAAATACTTTTAGTCATTATGCATGTCCTGTTGGAACCGGCAGCGGAAGCGGTGCATTTAAAACAATAAATCACATAAAAGTTAGATCTATTTAGCAGATTATTTAGACAAAAGCTATTCGCGTAATTATCACATATATCATGCTCATAACTTGAATTAATCATGCTTTAAGAATATTTGAAACCTAAAACATGCTTTTCTACGGAGCAGAAAAATACCTAATTAATTCTCCAAAGAATTGAAGATGGCTAGCTTCTTCTCCACGTGATGCTTTGAGTACTAGACCACAAATCTTCTCTCTGGTTCCCGAACTGTATCCCAATATCAGTGTGGGCTGATCTTACTAGAATACTAGGACTTAAATAAAGAAGACAGAAGAAATCCTTTTTGGAATAGGAGAGGAATTCAAAAATTCCTACAGCTTGTGAGAGCTGAAATTTTCGAAAATTTTAGCAAATAAAATTGTGTTATTTCTGTCTCCTTTATTCTCCTATTTATATTAAGTTCATTTTGGGCCCAGACAGGGATCTATGGAAGGTTTTGGATATGGGCTCATCCAATTTACTTTTTACTAATTAAATTGAACCCACAATTTAATATAAGTTATAATTGGAATATTACGAGCAGCCACTACATAAGTAATATTGAACTCTCCCCATCCAAATCCGAAATTACAAGTAATCCGGGTTTTCGTTTATCTTTCATTTCCCGTGCTTAAGATTAAAATGTCCATTAATTAATTAATGTCTGCTATTGACTTAATTAATTAACTTCTTATTAATTCCAAGAGTGGACTTAGCATGAAACGCTTATTTATTATTCATAGAGTAATCACACTCCAACTAGCTAGGTTCCGAATAATAAAACCTTGTTTCGCGCTCCTCTTGAGGACATTATCAAACGAGACTCAGCTCGCGCACGATTCAACATAATAGCAATCCTAGCACCGCTAGATATCGATCACCACTACCCAATATATCAGGATAATTGGGTTATGAAAAACTTGCACCATTTGATAAGTCAAAGCAGTGCATAATCAATACCGTATGCTCAATGCTAACCTACATTGATTAAGAAACAAATATTTATCAAGACCTCGCCTTTCAGTAGATAGCCTAAGGCAAGTTACCTGTTAGATCCGTTCAGTGCTATACCACACCAATGTCATCTTATTTCAGTAAGGCTTAGAAATATGCGGACTGATATTGCAACCTTTCTCGATGGATAGTCAAATTCCATCTAGGTTGTGAAATTCATCTTTTTCTTTGTTTAGAACTGACCGTATTACCTTAAAGTGGACGACGCCCACAACCGGTCTACTAAAACAAAGACTTAGACTTTGTTAAGTTAACTTATACATTTAAACATGCATTAACATTCATTAAATGTAAAACATAACAACATTATGACAAAAAATAATTTGTTTATTTAATGGAAAATAAAATAAGAGTTTTACAGTATTCAATCACTCGAAACGTGATTTCTAGTATACAAACTCTAATATGTTCCTGCCTAAATTTAGCTGTTAGAGTAGAGCATTTCATTTCCCAAGTCTAGGAATACAATCTCAACCCCAAAAATTGAGTGGCATCAGCCAAAAAAATAGCTTCCATGTCTTTGAGCATGTTTACTTACGCATCTGCCTCTGTGGATTCGATCCCTAGTTCCCTGTACTAACCTTTTTAGCAACAGCGGGTTGAGGGTTTTGAAAGGCGAAGGAAGTCTAGTGGATTCTCTGGATCGGGAGATTTTAATTCAAACACACCTCGCTGACCTATCGTCTCTTCACTGCCCATCGGTTTGTGGGTGAAACGTTGTACTAAAATTCAATCGAGTCCCTAACACACGTTGCAAACTTATCCAAAATCTTGAGGTGAACTTCGGGGCACGATCGGACGTATCGTCACTGGGACTCCATGCAATCGCACGATTTCCTTTATGTAAATTTGAGCTAGTTTGTTTGATCCATGGCGATGTGCTCACATTTCCACTTAGGAATTTCTAGGGGTTGCAGTTTCCCGTATGCAGGCTAAGCAGCGCTCCACAAATGCCGCTATATCCCTCTTCATGTCGTTCCACCAAAAGAACTTCTTCAAGTCTTTATACATCTTCGTACTTCCCGGGTGAGCGGTATAAGGAGTCTCGTTTGCTTCGCTCATGATCTAGGTTTTGAGTTTCTCGTCATTTGGTACGCAAAGTCTTCCTTCAAAGGAGAGGGAATTGTCGGATTCCTTGCTAAAATTTCCAGATTCGTTAGTTCTCACTTCAATTTGAATTTCCTCCAGTTTTGCATCCATCCGTCGTGCCGCAACGATTTTCGTTCTTAGGTTAGGTTCAACCACTAAGGTGGCACTTCGGCCTTCCACTGTTTCAGGTGCCCTAACCACTACTAATCGCATCTTACTAAACCCTCATATCAAACCTTCCTCTTCTGTCAGAAAACATCTAGTTGCGAATGGTCTCTTCGGCTCAAAGCATCTGCCACTACATTTGCTTTGCCAGGGTAGTAGTTGATGCCACAATCATAGTCCTTCACTAATTCGAGCCATCTTCGTTGTCTCATGTTCAAATCTTTCTGCTCGAAAAAGTATTTCAGTCACTTGTGGTCCATAAAGATTTCACATATAACTCCGTAGAGATGATGCCTCCAAATCTTTAGGGCATGTACTACTGTTGCTAACTCCAAGTCGTGGGTTGGATAGATCAACTCGTGCAGCCTCAATTGTCGTGACGCGTAGGTGATCACTTTGTTATTTTGCATCAACACGTATCTAAGTCCAACCTTCAAAGCGTTGGTTTAGATTACGTAGTTCACTCCAGGCTCTGGTACTTCTAAAACTGGTGCGGTGGTCAATTCCTCCTTCAAAAGTTAGAAACTCGCCTCACACTCCGAGGTCCAATAACTTTTACTCTCTTGTTGAGTTGTTGGGTCATTGGTCTCGCTATATTGGAAAATCCTTCTATGAACCTTCGGTAGTATCCTACCAAACCTAGGAAACTCCGAGTCTCGTTCGGTGTCGAAGGCGACTTCCATTATTGTACCGATTCAACTTTGGCGGGATCCACTCGGATTCCTTCTGCCGACTGATAAGTCGTATTCTAAACCTTGGTTACTGGTCAGTATGTCGTGAAATACATGTATTATCTGCAAAACAGTTGCTTAAGTGTGCAGGATGGAAGGATCTAAGTCAGTGGGTGACGATTCGTGTGACGCGAGTGAAAAGGGCACTAGAAGGGTGCGATACTGACCAGAATGCATGCCAGAGAGAAGGCTCGAGATGGAGAAGGAGGATAGCTGGGATAATTATTTTACAAGGGCAAAAAGGTCAAAATGCGGGAGAAGCCTACCCTAAAAGCAAGGGCAAGCCTCCCTATAAAAGGAGCCATTTGGAGAGAGAGAAAGAGTTCGGTTCGGAGTTTGACAATCACACTTAGTAGAATTCCCTCTAGAAGATCCATCCTTCAACATTATCTTACCTCTCGTTCCTCGCCACAGCTATGGTCACTTGACGTCCAAGAGTCTGCCGGAGAAGTCATCGGTTCGCCTTTCCAGCTAGTTATCGCAGTAGTATAGTAGTATCATCGCCCGGAGTGGCAAAAACAATCTTAATCGCTTTCTTAGTTAAAGTTTACTTGTTTTCATCGTTAGTTATTTGGCAAACACTCATCGCTGTTGCTCTTTTGAAGTACCTTGTTATTTTCCAACATTTACGTTATGAAGTTTCTATTTCGCATGTCGCTTTGGTTCGAGTTTGCTTCATTCTGCCTAGGGAAGTTAGATTTAGTCATTGCTTTCAATTTCTAAGTTTTATTTCTTGTCGAGAGCTGTTGATTTGAAGTTGTAGCTAAGTTAGTCAAGTTTTCGTGCATGAGTTTCTTTTCTGAGCCGTGATTACCACCTTGCATGTCAGTCAGTAGAAGTAAAAGTTGCAGTTTACCGTTTAAATTAAGTTTAAGCATTTTAATCGATGGATCTTGAGTTTGAATTCATGAATCTGAAGTTTAGGTATGGTGTCTGTGTTCATATGATTTTTGTCAATACTTGGTGAAGAAGAAAATGTCAAAATCAACTTTATTTGGGCCACTTTTACTTTTAAGTTACTTTTACTTTTGTTCCCTACTTTTCAGATGTACTATCCAGACCTGTCAGAGAGCCCAAGCCAACAGACATACCTTGTAGCCTAAATTTCCTCTTTTAGTAACTGTCCACTTTCCATATGTCTCTGATACACCTTGTCCCCTATTTTCACGAACACTCCCACATGTCTGTTATTTTCCCGCCTACGAGTCAGTAGAGTACCACCTTTATTTCCCGTCTAGGTAAAATCTCAACCCAAGCGTGGTAGCTAACCAAAACACCTAGGAAAGTCACCACAGTTATCAAAACGTGTCCATCCTCGTGGGATTCGACCCTTACCTCCATTATACTAGCCAGTAGAAATGGGTTGAGGAAATTTGTTTGAAGTCAGGTCTCGGTCGTCGTATCAACGACTCAGCTGGGTCGGGAATCTCTTCCTGATCAGTTGGATACACTCCAATTCCACATGCGAAACCATCGAGGACAGAGAACCTAGTACCAGCACTTCAAAATGGCGCCGTTGCCGGGGATGGATGGCGTTCATACCTGTTATTGTGTGTGATCTTTTTGGTGTACATACTGTTTATAATTTTTCTTTTCTTTTTGTTTTCAGTTTATGAGAAGTGGCTCGGCTCCTGGGCAGTGGAGACCAAGGATACTTCCCAGAGGAACAATACTCGTTACCACTCGTTCTGGCCTGTCGATAGCACTGTCCGACCTAGGCACGAGTAGCGACGAAGAAAAAGAGGAGCTAGAGTACCAGCTTCCGGAGCTTCCACCCCAACCAGTAAGGACACTAGTGAGGATGGCTGACCATGGTGAGGACGATCCCGAGCTCGTGACACTTACCGCACATGCCGACAGAGATCCCCCACAAGCCATAGTGGTCACCCCAGGCCAGACCGCCTGTGATGTGAAGCCCCACGTTATCGCAATCTTACCGACGTACTGTGGGAAGAGCTACGAAGGACCATACGAATTCTTAAATGAGTTCTGCAAAATCTGTAAGGCACAGAGGCGGCCAGCAGGAGCGAGCGAGGACGATTACAGACTGAATGCCCTGCCTTTTGTCCTGAAGGGAGAGGCCAACACTTGGTTCATGCGCCTGCCAGCCGACTCTATCAATACATGGGCTGATTTCAAGTCAGTTTTCCTAGCCGAATTTTTCCCATCTTCTAAGACAATTGCATTGAAGAGGAAAATATCGTGCATAAGGCAAGAATATGATGAAACCTTGAGCGAGTACTGGGAGAAGTACATGAGCCTTCTGGAGTCATGCCCCAACCATCGCATGAAGGAGATAGAGGTGCACCACACCTTCTATGAGGGGATGAACAAGGAAACCAAGGATCTGGCAAATTCATCCTCTGGAGGTGATTTCACCCAGTTGAGAGTGAGTGAAGCCAAAAAGGTGCTACGCAAGCTGTTGAATGCGAAGAAGACGTACGACAATGCTAGAGATGGGTACAACAGGGAAAGGGTAGCGAGTGCTTCGGCTACTGACCAGGAGGAACGGATGGACTTGAAGATGGAGGAATTAAAGAAGGAACTGCTGACTGCAATCAATCAGAACACTCCACCACCTTCTCCAACTGGAGGCCAAGAAGCCCCAGCACTACCATATGATCAGCTGGATAACTCGCCGGATGTGGAGCAAGCGAATGCCGCAGGTTACTACAATCCCAACGGCAATTGGATTCCGGGGAAACAAAGAGATGCACCGTGGAGGGACCACCAAAATTTCCGATGGGGAGATGGGAATCAGAATCAGAACCAAAATCAGGCTCCACATCAACCCAACCCCCAACCGAACCAATATCCCAACCGCGGACCAACAAACCTTGACTACCAGTCTAACTGGGTAGGAAGAAACCAGCATCCTCAGAACCAAAACTCTCAAAACCAGAACCCGAACCCTACCTATGTGCCACCCCATCAGCGAAACTAACAAAACCAAAACCACAATCAAAACCAGAACCAGAACCAATTTAACCCAGTGCCTCAACATAACACCCACCACCAAAACCAAGGTCAGTACCAGTACAACCACGATCAGTATAACCCTCCTGCCCAGTATAACCAGTACCCACCGAACCAATACCAACAAAATTTCTCAGGCTACCAGTCAAACTCACCACCTCAGTATAACCAGCATCAGAGCTCGAGCCAATTCCATCACCCAAACAGGTTGAGGAGGTCCGTGGAGGACATGATGGGAGAAATGCTTGCCTCGCAGCAAAACATTAAAAATGACTTGCAGTCCAGTAATGAAACAATGCAAGGAATGCAAAGTGCCCAGAAGGAGCATAGGGCAAATATGGATATGATGAACAGGCAGTTGGCCCAGCTCGCTAACTCAGTGGGCGAAATGAAGGGGAACTCAGGGAAACTCCCATCTACAGTCCATGTACCGGAAAAGGCAAATGTGAGCAAGATTACACTGCGGTCCGGAACAGCTTACAACGGACCTCAGCTCAAGAACCCTGTCGGGGAGCCTAGTAGAGAAGGGGTGCTGAGCGACGTCATCCCAGCGGAAGAGCTCAAGAGGCCTCTGCCTCAGATGGAGGATCCGTTTTTTCTAAACAAAGAGCCTACCGTGGAAGAAAAGGAGGAAGAAACACAACCTGGGAATGAGTAACCGGGAGGGGTAATACCCACATCAGACCCGCGAACCCGGGAGGCACAAACGGGAAATCCACAAGGATTGACTGGAGAGGCTAAGGGAGAAAAACCGTTTCCATACCGGTTTGTGACGAAAAGGAACAAGGAAAACCCTGTGGATTTCATGTCAACCTTTGGGAAGCTAGATGTCACCATACCATTTCTCCAAGCCGTGAGACTGCCCCCCCTGGGGAAGTTTATAAAAGAGTTCATAGCTGGGAAAGCCCAGGAGGATGGAAAGATCATGGTGGAAGGAATAGCCTCAGCCATTGTACAGGAGAAGCTACCACCCAAGAGAGCCGACCCAGGTATGTTCACCCTACCCATAACGATTGGAGATGTGAAAATCGAGCGTGCAATGTGTGATTTAGGAGCATCTATCAATTTTATGCCGTTATCCATTTATAATCGGTTAAAAGGGGTAAAATTGTCAAATACTAGGGTGTTAATCCAACTGGCTGATAGGTCGTGTATCAATCCTGAGAAGTGTTATAAAATGTGTTGGTCAGGATAGAGAACTTTACTTATCCCGCGGATTTTTATGTCATTAAAATGAGTGAACCAGAAGCTAGGGAGTCTAGCGGGATATTGTTAGGAAGACCATTTTTAATAACGGCTAAGACAATTGTGGATATGGCCGAAGGGACAATATGCATTGACTTTAATGGTGAGAAATTTGTCTTTGACATCAACGAAGCCATGAAGAGACCAATAGATTCTGAAAATCTATGTTATGTTGATGCAATTGACCCCCTAGTCCAAGAATTTCTTGAGACCGAATTATTGCAGGAAAAGCTCCAAGCCTTGGATGTGTATGCCCAGGCTGATGTGGAAGTAGCCGCATGGTGTGATCTGATCAGTAGCCGAGGGTTGACTGACGAAGAAATCGAGGAAGCAATTATGGAATTCTGTCAGAAGTCAGAACTAGCAGGATCCGTAGGGGCCGTGGTACCGGCCAGTATGGAGGAAAAATCAGATGCTGAACAGGAACAAGAGGAGGATTCAAAGAAGAACCCTTTACCTACAGACACACTACCCCCGCAAGTGGAGTTGAAAAAATTGCCAGCAAACCTTAAGTGTGCCTACCTAGGGGAGGAAGACTCATTCCCCGTAATCATCAACAGCGGGTTGACTGAAGAACAAGAGGCATGACTACTGACCGTGCTGAGCAAAAACAAGAAGGCTATTGGATGGAGCCTTACGGACCTGGTAGGTATAAGCCCGGACGTCTGCATGCACCACATTAGGCTAGATGATGGAGCCAAGGCGCATAGGGACTCTCAAAGAAAGGTGAACCCAAACATGCGAGAAGAGATACTGAAGGAAATCTTGAAGTTGCTCTCACTGGGCATTATATACTCGGTGCCAGACAGTGAATGGGTTAGCCCAATCCATATGGTCCCCAAGAAGTCAGGGATCCAGGTGATTAAGAATTAGAGGAATGAACTAGTGCCCACCAGACTAGTTACTGGTTGGCGAATGTGTATAGATTACCGAAAGCTGAACGCTGCAACCAGGAAGGACCACTTTCCCCTGCCATTCATCGATCAAATGCTGGAGCGACTGGCTGGGAGGAAGTACTTCTGCTTTTTGGATGGGTACAGTGGATACGTTCAAATCTATGTGAACCCGGAGGACCAGGATAAGACCACGTTCACGTGCCCGTTTGGAACCTATGCGTATAGGCGTATGCCATTTGGCCTATGCAACGCCCCCGGTACTTTCCAACGGTGTATGATGAGCATATTCTCGGACTTAATTGAAGATTGTATAGAGATCTTTATGGATGATTTCACTGTCTATGGAGACTCTTTCGACTCGTGCTTGCAACATTTGGATATGGTGCTAGGAAGGTGTCAAGCAAAGAGTCTGGTCTTGAACTTTGAGAAATGCCACTTTATGGTTACAGAAGGAATTGACCTAGAACACGTGGTGTCGGAAAAAGGAATCCAGGTGGATCAAGCTAAGGTGGATGTCATATCCAAACTACCCTTCCCTACTGATCAGAAAGGAATAAGAGGTTTCCTTGGCCATGCGGGATTTTATCGAAGATTTATCAAGGATTTCGCCAAGATTGCCCAACCACTCGCCAGGCTTCTCCAGAACGAGGTGGAATTCGTCTTCGATGAGCATTGCAAGGCTGCTTTTAACCTCCTTAAGGAAAAATTGATTTCTGCACCGATCATTCAGGCTCCTGACTTGGATCACCCCTTCGAGGTGATGTGCGATGCTAGTGACTATGCAGTGGGGGCCGTGCTGGGTCAGAAGATAGACGGAAAAAGGTACGTGATATTCTATGCATCAAAAACCCTAAATCAATCCCAACGGAATTATGACACCACCGAGAAGGAGATGTTGGCGGTTGTCTATTCATTCGAGAAGTTCAGGCAGTACCTACTGGGATCCAGAGTCATCGTCTATACTGATCATGCGGAGATCAAGTATCTCATTGCGAAGAAGGAGTCAAAGCCCCGACTAATCAGATGGGTGCTGCTTTTACAAGAATTCGACTGGGAGGTAGAAGACAAGAAGGGAGTCGAGAACAAGGTAGCGGACCACTTGAGCAGAATAATACAAGAAGGGAACAGTGAAGATGTAAGGGATCGATTCCCGGAAGAGCATTTATGTGAAGTAATTTTCTCCGCAAGGAAGATCAATTGGGAAGAAGTGATGAGACTTACTGGTCAGGACGCAACAACCAAGGGTAAGGAGAAAGTGGGACAGGAACCCTGGTATGCGGACTTGGCAAACTACTTAGTAACAGGAGAACTGCCAATGGTGCCAAACGTAACAAAGGCTCAGAGGATGAAGATCAAGAGCGAAGCAAGGTATTATTTCTGGGACGATCCATACTTGTGGAAGGCAGGAGCAGACCAGGTCATTAGAAGATGTGTTCCTGACTGGGAGCAACGGGATGTACTGACGCACTGCCACTCCTTGGCATGTGGAGGACATTTCGGGCCTAGGAAGACTGCCAGAAAAGTGCTAGATAGCGGATTCTACTGGCCAACCCTGAATAGAGATGCATACGAGTTCTGCAAGGGTTGTGACTGTTGCCAACTGACCGGTGGAATCTCCGCAAGAGATGAAATGCCGCAAGTTCCAGTAATAGTTTGTGAGGTGTTTGACATCTGGGGTATGGGCTTCATGGGTCCTTTTCCCTCATCTTATGGGAACTCCTACATCTTAGTGGCAGTTGACTACGTGTCGAAATAGATAGAAGCCAAGGCCACAAGCACTTGTGAATCCAAGGAAGTCACCAAGTTCCTAAAGAGTCATATATTCAGCCGGTTTGGGATACCAAGAGCAATCATCTCTGATCAAGGGACTCACTTCTGCAACCGAACGGTCAAAGCATTGATGAAGAAGTACGGAGTTCATCACCGCCTATCCAGTCCTTACCACCCCCAAGCCAACGGGCAGGCGGAGATCTCAAACAGGGAAATAAAGAGCATTTTAGAGAAGACAGTCAACCCATCCAGAAAAGATTGGAGCATAAGGTTGGAAGATTCTCTGTGGGCATATCGGACAGCATACAAAACTCCTATAGGGATGTCTCTGAGAACCAAGGATCTTCAGGTTGGTCAGAAAGTACTACTCTTCCAGTCAAGACTGAAGCTGATGCCTGGGAAGCTCAAATCCAAATGGGCGGGACCTTATATTATCACTGCATTACGTGCTAATGAGCGGTCGAGATTTCAGGGAGTATCCCTAACTCTGAACCTTTTGTCGTTAATGTACATAGATTAAAAATATATAGGGAAAATGAAGAAGTGTGTGTAGTGGAAGAAATTCCACTACACTTTAAGAGCATCTAAATGACCAGTAGGAAAGGGATTTGAAGTTCCACCTGGTTAACGTCATATGTAATGTACTTACTGACCAGGTAAAACTTCAAATACCCTTAGTAATGATGTAAATATTGTAAATATTTGGTAATTAAATTTAAGTCAAGAAAGAAAAACAACAAAAAGATTTTTTCGGATCCTAAATATTAATTCGGAGTTCGTACTGACCACGAGGATGCCACTTGGGTGAAACTCTGAATTATATTAAAGAGCCATTTATTTACTTTTTCTATTTCTAGCTAATTGAGAGGAGGGAGTTGAGTAAAGTTTGAATTTTGGGTGTGTTGCAGCTTTGCAGGCGAGTGCAGAGACTGGGAGGCGCGTGAGGCAGGGACGTGACAAGCAACGTCCAATCGGCTGCCAGCAAGCACAACCACCTCCCACACAAAGAGTCTCAACCGAACGACCGCCTGCAACCGGTCAAAACCCTCAATTGCCCACCACCCTATAAAACACCCCACCGCTTACTCCCCTTCACTTTACAAACCCTCACCTGCACTCTCTCTCCCACAACCGTAACCCCCACTCCAAAAAACTACCACGCACTAAAGAAACCGCCGCAAACCACCACCGGTACAGCCATGGCAAAGAAGAAGGCAACCGTCAACCGAGCATCTACCGCCGACGGGGCCTCGTCTGAACCCCAGCCAGCAGCCGAATCGAGGCCGCCAAGCCCACAACGATCACAACCACCGCCGACGACACAAATTCCGGCGATGGTTCCTTTAGACGCACTGGCGGCGTTTCTAAGCCAACAGGACCCCAATAGAGACTGGACAGCAACCCTAGCCGGATTTGGCTTAACCGGAGGAATGCTAGCGACATCAAACCCTACCCCAACCACAACCACAGAAAATCCACCCACCACCACCCCAAAAACCTCAATTCCAACGTCCGAAAATATTTCCCCGACAATTGCTGCACAAGCAGATCCCTCCCACCCTTCTCTCTTACACCAAACAGAGCCGCTAGACGTCAGCCCTCTTTCCGCCTATCAAGATCCCAACTGGGGAGAAACAGAAGACAAGGAGAGTGGAGGGGGAGCAAGCGATAGCGAGAAAGGTGAAGCAGAGGAGATTAGGACCACTGAGAAAAAAATCGATGGAGCGGAGGAGGAGATAGATCTGAACGAGTCGGCCAGGAAGCAAGGGATAATGACAGAGGAAGAATTTCAAGCGGTTTTGGGTAATGGGGATCGTATCGTGGTGAACCCTGAAGGGGTGGCTGAGGTACTGGACCTCGCATCCCAGGCAGTAGGGAAGAAGGAAGCAACAAAGAAAGCGGAAAGGTCGGAAGGGGTAGTCCACCAGTCAGTGGAGGAGAAGACAGACGAACAACGGGAAAAGGCAGAACAACCTAAGGAGGAAGGCTCAGTGGTGACTAAACCCGAGCCAGTAAAGAGGAGGCTAGTGTTGAAAAACGACCCCAAGGCGGAAAGGCAGAAACCCCAAAGAGTGTCACAGAGATGTTTAGGAAAGTGGACGTCCAACAAGGCAGGAGCAACCACTGCAGCAGATGCAGTGGAGGTTTCGAGTGATGACGAGAAGACTACTCCTACAAAACATGGAGAGAAGCCCTCGAATGCTAGCCAGGAGGACACCCAACTGGCGACAGGGACAGTATCAGCAACGCCGTCTGACCAGGAGGAGAATACTGACAAGGTGGCTAAGGGTTTGGACCTCGCATCAGAGTCAGTAGGTCGGGAGGAGGCAGCAAGAAGTAATACTAGTGCCCGCATGGTGGCCGAGCCTACCGCCTAGGAGGACACTTCAACACAAGCCGACGAGGAAGCAGAGGCAATGGATGTCGAAGAGACTAAGTACATTCAAGAAAGGAAGAGGAAGGGGAAAGCCCCTGTCAAGAAGAAACAAGTAAAGAAGAAGCAGCGCACTGCCAATGCAAGCATAGTGATCAGAGAGCCGGAAGAGAAAGAGAGATCAAGCGACACAGACTACACTTCCAGCGAGGATTCTGACTCAGAGAGTGATATCTCTCTGGAAGGAGAAGACTATCACGAGCAGCAGCTCCCAGACAACCACCTTGAACTAGTCCACCCTCCGGTAGAAAGGATCGTGTACCGGCGGTGGAGGGTAACGCTCACCGATGAGCTTATGGAGGACATGAAGCACTTCGACACCCAAAAGCTTCAAGATGCATTTGACGACAAGGATGACAGTAGCAAGCAAGTCAAGTGCGGAAAGGTACTCCATATACCCTCTTTGGATGAGTTGTCTGTACGTGATTCTTTCCTGGCCAGTATAGAGGCATTGGGCTTTGAGTGGCTGTTAGATAATAGGGACCCGGAGATATCTGTAAGATTAGCGAAGGAGTTTTTCACCATGTTTAGGTTCCAAGTAACCACAAACCTAGACGAGGTGTCAATCTCCTTTAGGATATTCGGTGGTGAACTGTCGATGAGTTTGATAGAGTGGACTGTCAGATTGGGAATGTGTAGCCTGGAGGAGGCTATAGGTCCAGACTGGAGAAGCCTTGAGAGGGGGGTACCGAGGCGACATATAGAATTTGAGCCCCAGGAAGCCTGGGAGGAGCTAACCCACCCCAACGCTGGCCAGTTCGCCTCCACAAAATCCAGATCCACCCACTTCAACAATTCCATGCTACGATTGGTGCACCTTTACTTAGGCTACAACCTACTGGGGCAGAGTAACTCAACCGCCAGAACGTCCATGACAGAATTGTACCTAGTGTGGTGTGCTAAGCGTGGAAGAAAACTACACTTGGGATTTTGGACAGCCTACCAATGCCATCTAATAGCCACCTACCCAGCCAGAAACTTGTCCCTCTGCAACATCCTAGGAGCTTTCGTGCGCAACAACATAATCATAACAAAGGCAGAGGACCTGTCTCCAATGTACATGGTCGACGCTCCTGGCCTATTTGATGTACCCTTCTTTGTCCGCACCAACTTGGTATACTACAGAGAAGGAGTACCCCAGTTCTACCCAATGGGAGAAGCCCCTGGGGGAAGGGCACAACAAGGCCAGGAGGTGCAAGCTGCCCCGATCGACCAAGCGCAGAGGCTGAGGCAAGAGAATCTGGAGCGGGCAGTGACTGAGCTGGCTGAGGAGAATAGACAATCGCGGGCAGAGATGGCGAAATTGAGAGCCCTAATGGAGAGCGTACTAAAGGAGTTGGCAAGAGGAAATGCAAGCAACGAAGCTGGACCAAGCGGACATGGAGGACAAGAAGCTGGAACCACCGGACCTGAGGAAGAAGAAGGTGATGAGCAAGAGGAGGACGATGACAACCAACCCGGACCTGCGGAGGAAGAACCAACGGACCCACCTGCACAGACCCCTGCACCACGAAGGAGCAGGAGGAACATCTGATCGAACCACCCCAACTGACCAGTTAGTTTTTCTTTTTAATTTTTTTAGTATTTCTTTTATTATGTTATTATGTTTTTCTTTGGTGCATATGTTATTATGTTTTACTTTGGTGCATATGTTATTATGTTTTTCTTTGTGTTTAGTCGTGAGCATGTTACCTCACACTTAGCCTACTGCGTAGTCTAAGTGTGAGGAGTTTATAGGTTTATATATCATGTTTGTAAATATTTTGTTCTGTTTTGTACATCTATGTTTATATCTGAAACTCTCCCACTTAGCCTATTGCATAGTCTAAGTGTGAGAAGTTTTTAGATATAATATGAGTTTGTTATAAGTGTGTGTCCGTCATACTAGCCATTCCCACTTTCCACTTCACAACCCGTATCTGGGGCAGACACTTGTGAAGTGAGAGGGGGGAGCAAATGGCCAGTATGACATGTATATATGTGTTATTTGAGTCAGTACATGTTAGTTTTTTTTTAAGGGTTTGTTAGGTCTAGGAATTATGTGCTATGTTTTATGTTATTTGAGTCAGTACATGTATATATGTGTTATGTGTTATGTTTTATGAATGGGCTTAAAACTCAACTGCCTCGAACTGACGGTGAGGGGAATTGAGGGAGATAAGACATGCCGGAAAATGGAAACCACCCCCTTCAGTAACCCCTAGTCAGTATAGATGATGCGAGTATGAAGGAAAAAACCAACCCTTAGGTCAGACACGAAAGCCCACTTAAAAGGTGAGTTAAAGGCCTAAGGTGGAACCACTTTCCACTAAATACTGAAAAAAAGAAGAGAGGCTACCACATGATGTCTAGGGCAAAGCGACCGCGTGTAGCAAACCCTGAAGGCAGTAGGAAACCTCCTCGCAAAAAAAAAAAAAAAAAAAAAAAAAAAAAAAAAAAAAAAAAAAAAAAAAAAAACTACCCTTTAGAACCCCACTTTCTAGCCTGACTTATACCCCGAAATAAACCATCAGCCACTGGAACTATGTGCGTGCAAGGCATAAGGCAAGGAGGCAACTGCCCAGGAGGACATACAAAAGGGACCAGCTGAAGAAAAGAAAAGCAAAGAAAGAAGGAGAAAATCGATCTGGAATTTCCAGGTCCAAAAAAATAAAGAAGGAATAAGGGTGGCAAAGCCACAAAGAAGAAAATTGAAGAAAATGGTCGCAGATACTTGACCACAAAAAGACGAAGGAGGAAGAAGGAATAAGGGTGGCGAAGCCACAAGGAAGCTACTGACCAGTTGGAGGCCAATGTCAGAAATTGTCCGGCCGAAGAAGAAGCCCTAGCCAGAAGCCCGAATGCACACAGTTCTCCCTCATCAAAATAAATAGTTAGTTTTAAACTTAGAGCCTTAGGGACAACTACCCCAAACGCTACAAACCACTAGCCCCATTACAAGCCTTAAAGACCTTCGGGAGCTGCATGTGAGATCTGAGTCCGAAACATCTGTGGTTTAGCATTGAGAGAAAACAGTCCTAACATCCCCTGTGAGGAATGAGTGACTGAGTGAACCCCGTGTTTGGCCTAGGATTGGGTGATCTTGACAAGCAGATATACTGACTGGGGAAGAAAAAGGGGGCGGCGGAAGTTCAAGGCTGCCTAAGGCCGGATTGCACCTAATCTTGAGGGGAAGGGTGGTTGAAAATATAGCCTGTTCTATGTGTTTAAGTTAACTATATGTGTATGTGTTTGTGTCGTTAGTGTTCTCTTTTCTTTTGCGTCAGGATCTTGAGTCTAGCTAGGTAGAGTCGGTCAGGGGGAGTAACCAGGCTCGAATTCGACTTATTTCTTTTTGTTTGTCTTCACGCTTGAGGACAAGCATGTGGTAAGTGTGAGCAGTTTGATAAGTCGTATTCTAAGCCTTGGTTACTGGTCAGTATGTCGTGAAATGCATGTATTATCTGCAAAACAGTTGCTCAAGTGTGCGGGATCAAAGGATCCAAGTCAGTGGGAGACGATTCGTGTGACGCGAGTGAAAAGGGCACTAGAAGGGTGCGATACTGACCAGAATGCATGCCAGAGAGAAGGCTCGAGATGGAGAAGGAGGATAGCTGGGATGATTATTTTAGAAGGGCAAAAAGGTCAAAATGCGGGAGAAGTCTACCCTAAAAGCAAGGGCAAGCCTCCCTATAAAAGGAGCCATTTGGACAGAGAGAAAGAGTTCGGTTCGGAGTTTGACAATCACACTTAGTAGAATTCCCTCTAGAAGATCCATCCTTCAGCATTATCTTACCTCTCGTTCCTCGCCACAGCTACGGTCACTTGACGTCCAAGAGTCTGCCGGAGAAGTCATCAGTTCGCCTTTCCAGCCAGTTATCGCAGTAGTATAGTAGTATCATCGCCCGGAGTGGCAAAAACAATCTTAATCGCTTTCTTAGTTAAAGTTTACTTGTTTTCATCGTTAGTTATTTGGCAAACACTCATCGCTGTTGCTCTTTTGAAGTACCTTGTTATTTTCCAACATTTACGTTATGAAGTTTCTATTTCGCATGTCGCTTTGGTTCGAGTTTGCTTCATTCTGCCTAGGGAAGTTAGATTTAGTCATTGCTTTCAATTTCTAAGTTTTATTTCTTGTCGAGAGCTGTTGATTTGAAGTTGTAGCTAAGTTAGTCAAGTTTTCGTGCATGAGTTTCTTTTCTGAGCTGTGATTACCACCTTGCATGTCAGTCAGTAGAAGTAAAAGTTGCAGTTTACCGTTTAAATTAAGTTTAAGCATTTTAATCGATGGATCTTGAGTTTGAATTCATGAATCTGAAGTTTAGTTATGGTGTCTGTGTTCATATGATTTTTGTCAATACTTGGTGAAGAAGAAAACGTCAAAATCAACTTTATTTGGGCCACTTTTACTTTTAAGTTACTTTTACTTTTGTTCCCTACTTTTCAGATGTACTATCCAGACCTGTCAGAGAACCCCAGCCAACAGACATACCTTGTAGCCTAAATTTCCTCTTTTAGTAACTGTCCACTTTCCATATGTCTCTGATACACCTTGTCCCCTATTTTCACGAACACTCCCACATGTCTGTTATTTTCCCGCCTACTAGTCAGTAGAGTACCACCTTTATTTCCCGTCTAGGTAAAATCTCAACCCAAGCGTGGTAGCTAACCAAAACACCTAGGAAAGTCACCACAGTTATCAAAACGTGTCCATCCTCGTGGGATTCGACCCTTACCTCCATTATACTAGCCAGTAGAAATGGGTTGAGGAAATTTGTTTGAAGTCAGGTCTCGGTCGTCGTATCAACGACTCAGCTGGGTCGGGAATCTCTTCCTGATCAGTTGGATACACTCCAATTCCACATGCGAAACCATCGAGGACAGAGAACCTAGTACCAGCACTTCACCGACACAATATGACCAAGAAAGTTTACTTCCTTTAGCCAGAACTCACACTTGTTGAATTTGGCATACGGCTTCTCGGTCCTCAACGTGTCCAATGTGATTCGTAGGTGCTCCTCATGCTCCTTCCCATTCTTCGAGTAGACCAGTACGTCATCTATGAAAACTAAGACGAATTTATCCAAGTATGGGTGGAATACTCGGTTCATCAAGTCCATGAATACTACAGGTACATTTGTTAGCCCGAACGGCATCACAACAAACTCATAGTGACCATATCTTGTACAGAATGCGGTTTTCGGTATATTCTCCCTTCGAACTCTCAACTGGTGGTATCTGAAACTCAAGTCCATCTTTGAAAACACGCCGGCTCCTCAGAGTTGATCAAACAGGTCATCTATCCTCGGCAGTGGATACTTGTTCTTGAGGGTTAGTTTTTTCAACTCTCTATAGTCGATGCACATCCTCATTGACCCATCCTTCTTTTTGACGAAAAGCACTGATGCACCCCACGGTGAGACATTAGGCCTAACGAAACCTAGGTCCATAAGTTCTTGAAGTTGTATCTTGAGTTCCTCTAACTCTTTAGGCGCTATTTGATATGGTTCCTTGGACACAGGTGCTGCTCCTAGCGTGAGGTCGATTGTAAATTCCATTTGTCAATCCGGCAGTGGTCCAGGTAACACTTCGGAAAAAATGTCTGGAAAATATCGCATGACAGCGACGTTTTATCATCGTGGTGGCTTGAAGCGCAGATATTACAGCGGTTCGCCGATTCATCGAGATTCCATGGTACAAAAGAAGTTCATCCCCCGTACTGTGGTTGGTTTTGGGTGAGCTGGTATCTCTTGTTCTCATAGGGAGTCCTATTCCCGTCCTACTTTCTCTTCTCTCGAGAATGCTGTGGTGGAAGTAGTATCAATGTAGTGTTTCACATTGCCCTCTCCTTGGGCATAGCTTTCTCCACGTCTAGTGTGCGGTGAACGTTCAACGTATATAAGTCTCCCATGGTTGTCCAATGTCATCCTCATCTCTTGCCTTAGACGCGAACGGGACTTCTCGTCCATCTTCTCGTCGGTATCCACTTGTTCCGGTGTGTAGCAAACCATGGCATAGAGTGTGCAGTCATATTCTCCGCCTTGATGTCCTTCCATGTCATCTCATCCACTTGCTCAAGGGTCATGGTCTTTTCCTTGGTTTCCCACCAAAAGTCAGCCACATCCGTGAGTTGCTAGGTTACACAAATCAAACGCTCTTCATCAGTGCACTTCATGAATTCAAAGATGTTATCCAATGCGCGTATCCAAGTCTCGGCCTTTGCCATTTCTCCTATCACATCGAAGATAGGAGGATTTTGCTCTAGAACAACTGTTCAATGCGCTATTTTGGCTTATGTGGAGGAGGCGATGGTGCTTGCACGCGTTTCTTCTTTCGATTGTTTTCAATTTTAGTTAATTCAGTTTCACCACTTGATGGATGATCTCCTCTTGTCGACGACCTTCATTCGTAAAATCATAATCTATCGAATAGTGATGATCTTATGCGACGATCTTAAATACACCGACTCTCATTTGTTATTCGCGTATCCTTTGATCAACCACGTATATAAATCTTCCACATAACGAGATCATTTGAGGTACACAACTTTTTCTTAGTATTGAGTTTTCTCTATGAGTAATATCCAGGTATGGTATAACGTTCGATTCTTTGGCCACTTGCTACAAACTAAGCGTAGATGCAAAAATATACAACTCCTCGTGTTTTCAGAAAAGCCCAAGACTACATCCTTCGTGAGAGTCTTGTATCAAGAATTTGGGAATTAATTTAACAGTCTTACTTGGATATGGACCGATTTCAAATATAACCACACCGTTAAAACGTCTTCAAATTGGAAGAGTTCCAAAATCACTCAAGGAAACAAGAATTTCAAATTTCAGCTCGACTTTTGTTTTGAATCTCAGCACTAACTTGCAACAATTGGTTTGGTCATCCCAACAGAGCTTGAAAGATCATAAGATAGGTCATGAATATAGAATGGAATCGAATTAAATCTCAGTTCCCACAATAGGCTACCAAACAAGATATTTCAGTTGTACGACCAAATTTGAAAGGTCCAGACATTAACGAATGATGGTTCAAATATGTCAAAACCAGAAATGATCAGTTGCATGAGGATTTAGAAACGTAGGCAGTTGCCAGACTGTGATGATCATGGTTCAACGACATCATAACATGGAATAGTAAATTCATATCAATGGGTTCATAAGTCTGTGAAAGACCGCCAACGTCAAGGAAACTGTTGAAAAGAATCAAGTGGATTTAATCCGTTAAGGGAAAAGTACAAAATGTAAGCCTCAACTTCGTTTTGGAGATAGAAGAGTTCTATTATGGAAACGATACAGGTCTTACGACTGGGCCAAAGGAATTTCACTTCTATAAGAAAAATCCTGCCATATAGATGGCTACAAATGAAAGCTGAATAAAAGTTCGAAGAATAATATCCCATAGAAAACATGCATGGGAGACGTGGTTCATAAGGCTAATTTCATGCATCGGTTATGTGGTGAAAAACACTTTATTTTACTGGGTCTAACGCAATTTTTAAGCCAGGTGTGTGAAGGAAATCGCTAGATCCAGGAAGAGCTGGAGGCAATGGACTAGCGAAGGAAAGTGAGCAGAGTTGAAGAGAAAAATGGCTAGACGAAGGAAGTCCAAAGTCGAGGGTAACGAAGACTATTCACACCCTGCTGGACCCACTTCTACGCCTATATAAAGAGGAGCATGCAGCACACAAAACATAGATACATGATTTTTGCTCTCAGCTCACACACTTGCACACACTTGGGAAAAATGGGAATTCTGGGTAGTTAGGGGTTCATCTTTGGAGAAAGTTAGTGGTAACACTGTCCTCACGGAGGGCGAAGATACAATCAGTTTACATTCAGTTTTTGCACTCTTATTCTGTCGAACTTCAACGTTTCCGAAGTCGATTGGTTGCTGGCTACTTATCGATTATCTATGCATTTAGTTTAGGTGATGATGGTGTTTATCTTGTGTTGATTTACGTTGATTCTGTGTTTTTGAGGTTTAATTTCAGAAGTTGAATGTTATTCTCTGTTTGGGTTGTTTCTGTGCTTCATCTGGGAAATAGGTTGAGGATCTGTGTTGTTGTTGTTGATTGGTGGTTGATCGGCGAATGTAGCTATGGGCATAAATTTGGACGGAGTTTGTTTCGGATGCTTGGATCCGGAGTGGATTTAGCATCCGAAGTGTGGATCTGAACAGGGGAAACCGAGTTGTGCATGGATCATGAATTTTCTGCTCTCTTTTCATTTTACTTCGTTTAGTAGTCACAGATCTGCTTAGTTTTAATTGTTCTTCGTTTAATTGCTTTAAATTCAGTCTGCTTCGTTCGATTTTCGTCCTATCTCTGTTTTTATTGAAAGTTTAATGCAAATTGTTGGAGATGATGATGTCGATGTTAGTTAGTACTTTAGTTCGTTGTTTTTCAGCTTTTCATCCGTATTTTACCTTTTCAGAAAATGGTCCCCACCGTCAGTTGTTTTCTCAGGTCTAGGTAATTTAGGGAATAGTTTCTTAGATCTAGTTATTGTCCCGCTCTTCCAGTTAAATGCATTTTTCCTGTTTTGTCTAGATCTAGTTGTTCGCGTAGCAGATTTCAACTCCAAATCTAGTTCAATTTCCTCAACCCAAATTGCGTGGCAGCCAACCCAAAAATATTCCCCAATCCTTGAACATGTTTAATTGCGCATTCATCTCTGTGGGAGCGATCCCTACTTCCCTGTGCTAATTTTTAGTATACGTGGTTGAGGGTTTTGAAGAGGTATTGTGTGTCCGACGACCGAGATCTTCCAACGACCCGTGAGTTCCTAGACCCTGTGATTTAGTGGATTCGCTGGACCTAGGAAGCTTGATATTCCTTACTGAGCACACAATCTAAACCCAGCAGCTTCAAATGGCGCCGTTGCCGGGGATGGATGGCGTTAATTGTTTATGCGTTTGAGGATTTGGTGTAAATAGTTTAATTTCTGTTATTTTGTTTTTCTTGACAGTTTATGAACACGGGCTCCCATTCTGGAAGTTGGACTAGTCCATCTGGGTCAGTAAACGCCCGATACAAGTGGCAAGTCAAGGAGTCTACGTCCACTGTCACTACCAAATCAGGGTTAAGGACAGTAGACCCGTTTCCGTTCGAATCAGAAAGTGAGAAGGAGCGGAACTCGTCAGGAGAAAAGGACCCGAAGTCGTCCACAGAAACAGAGCATTCCGAGACTGAGGAGGAGGAAGACCAAAATATGGCACATTTAGTGGATCCCGATCCGGAGATAGGTTCACTCATCGCGCATCTAGACGGTGAGCCCGCCCATGCCATAGTCTCAAACCCGCGCCGGAGGTCTATCGATATCAAGACAAATGTGCTCAGAGTTTTGCCCATATTCTCTGGACGAAGGAACGAATGTCCTTACGAATTCCTAAACGAGTTCAGTAAGCTGTGCAGCATTCAAAAGCGACCCAATGAGGCGACTGAGGAGGACTACCGTTTGCGTGCAGTCCCGTTTGCCCTTAAAGGGGAGGCTAATACTTGGCTGCTGAGGCTCCCACCAGACTCGATCAACACATGGAAGGACTTCAAGCTAGAGTTCTTGGATTATTTTTTCCCGTCCAACAAGACGAATGCCTTGAAGAAGGAGATCCAGGAGTGCAAGCAAGAATATGATGAGTCTTTGAGCTCTTAATGGTCCCGGTTCAAGGGACTGTTGGATTCTTGTCTGAACCATAGGATGATTGAAGCAGAGACTTACTATCTGTTTTACGAAGGTGCAAACCCTGAATCAAAAGACTTGATGAATTCCTCGAGCGGGGGAAATTTTACCAAGAATAAAGCAAATGAAGCCAGAGAAACTTTGGGAAGATTGATCGAGGCGAAGAAGGCCTATGATAACCCGCGGAGCATTTTGAGAAGGAGATCGGCCAATGCAGTAACAGAACAAGATGACAAGAAGGTGGAGGACAGAATAGATAAATGGGAGAAAGCACTGTTGAATGCAATTGAGAAGTACAACCCTCATGCTCCGTCAGAAAATGAGAAACCCCCTGGTCCAGAGGAAAGGCAACTGCAACCTTATTACGGTCAACCTTGTGAAAGGGAATGCCAAGCCCAGACAAATTCAATGGGAAGCTGGAATCCGGATGGAAGTTGGAACCAATGAAGGAAAAAGGAGGCCCCATGGAGGACTCATCCCAATTTTAGATGGACTGACAATGATCAAAGTCAGTCGCCCCCACTGCAGCTCACAAATTATGCACACCCTCCAGAGAGGCAGTCCAACTGGTCAGGGAGAAATCAAGAGGGGCAACTGCAACTGGAATACAAGAATCAGGACCATACTAATTGGGGAAGCAGGAATCAGAACAATCCAGGGAGCTCCTATGTGCCACCTCACTAGAGGAATAACCAAGGGAACTATCAGAGTTCCCAACCAAATAACCAAGGGAACTATCAGAGTTCCCAACCAAATCACCAAGGGAATCAAGGGTCTAGCAACCAGTACAATAACCACCAAGGAAATCAGGGGAACTATCGGCAAACCCAAGGACAGAACCACGGTCAAGGATCAAATTCTAATCAATTCAACTCCAGGCCACAAAGGAGTTTGGATGACATGGTCCACAACCTAGTGAATTCACAGCAATTCATGCAGAATAACTTGCATTCCAACAACGACGTGGTGCACAAATTGCAAGACGCTCAATCGGAATAGAAAGCAGCCATGGACATGATGGCAAAACAGCTGTCCCAGATCGCGGTTTCTTTGAATGAGATGCGGGGAAATGAAGGAAAACTTCCTGCCACGGTCAAGCCACCCGACCGAGCAAACATTAGTCATATCACCTTGAGATCCGGGAGGGGCTATGAAGGACCGACATTAGAGATCGACGAAGAAGTACCCGCACATGCAAGTAAAGGGAAGGAGAGTCAGGTGTTTCAAGGAGATAGCCCTAGACCCAGAGACGTTCCTGTTCAGGATGACCTCCAGAAAAGAGATTTAGGGGGATCTTTACCTCGAGCAGCTGATCCATTTTTCCTAGATCCAGAGCCTGAGTTAGTAAGGAAGGAAGGAAGTAGGGAAGCTGGCGAAACCCCGGCTGGGAGTTCCACAAATGCGGTGAAGCGAGAAAAGCCGTTTCCATACCGAGGGGAAGCAAAGAAAAAGAAGGATAATACAGAGGACCTCATGGAGATTTTTAGCAAGCTAGAAATCAACCTGCCCTTTCTTGAAAGCCCTGAAGATGCCTGCCTTTAGCAAGTTCATCAAGGAATTCATAGCAGGGAAGACCAAGCCAGACGGGAAAATTGTGATCGGGGAGAACGTGTTTGCTGTGATACAAAAGAGAAGGATGCCCTCTAAATGCACAGACCCAGGTATGTTCACATTACCCATTTCTCTAGGAGATATCAGAGTCGAGCATGCTATGTGTGATCTAGGGACGTCTACAAATGTTTTACCGCTTTCGATCTACAAGAAACTGACAGGGGTTAGGATGGTCGCCACCAAGGTGGTAATCCAGTTAGCAGATAGAACTTGCATCTGTCCTGAAGGTGTGTTAGAAAATGTCATAGTCAGGGTGCATGATTTTCTATATCCTGCTGATTTCTATGTTATCAAAATGAATGATAATGAGTCTGCTGAGTCGAGTGGCGTGCTTTTAGGGAGACCATTCTTGCGCACTGCTAAGACCATTATCGATGTCTTCGATGGACAATTTGCTTGGATTATAATGGGGAAAAATATACATTTACCATAAATGAGGGAATGAAAAATCCATTGGATGTTGAGAATTTGTATGCTATAGATGTTATTAACCCCTTGGTCCAAGAATATCTTGAGACAGAATTGATACAGGAACAAATAGACAACTCGGAGTTGAGCCACTTAATCGACCGAGAAGTTGTAGGGTGGTGTGCAGCAATGAACACAACGGAATTGACAGATGAGGAACTAACAGAGGCCATCATGGAGTTTTGCAGAAATCCCGAGTCAGCTAGATCTAGGGGATCAACCCATGTGGCTAGTCTGGAGAATTCTCCTGGGTCTGGGAAGGAAACATTACCTGATATTGCAGAAAAAAATCCCTTGCCCCAGGAGACGAATGACACGAGGAAGGAACTGAAGACACTTCCACCAGGCCTCAAGTATGCTTACTTGGAAGAGAATGATACATTCCCAGTCCTGTCCATATGGTGCCCAATAAGTCTGGAATACAGGTTGTCAAGAATGACAAGATCGAGTTGGTGCCCACTAGGCTGGTGACGGGGTGGAGGATGTGCATCGACTACAGGAAGCTGAATGAGGCGATGAAGAAGGATCACTTCCCCTACATTCCATTGATCAGATGTTAGAAAGATTGGCTGGCAAACAGTATTTTTGTTTCCTTGATGGATACAGTGGCTATTTCCAGATCTACGTTAACCCAGAGGACCAAGGGAAAACCACGTTCACGTGCCCTTTTGGTACGTATGCATACCAAAGAATGCCGTTTGGATTGTGTAACGCACCAGGAACGTTCCAGCGGTGTATGATGAGTATTTTTTCGGATTTGCTTGAAGTATGCATTGAGATATTCATGGATGATTTTACCGTATACGGGAATTCGTTCGACACTTGTTTGACCAGCCTTGACCTAGTGTTAAAAAGATGCCAAGAGAAGCACCTAGTTTTGAATTTCGAAAAATGCCACTTCATGGTGACTGAACGTATTGTCCTAGTTCACGTGATTTCTGAAAAAGGAATACAGGTGGACAAGGCAAAGGTAGATGTGATATCAAAGTTACCTTACCCCACGAACCAAAAAGAAGTTAGAGGCTTCTTGGGTCACGCGGGATTTTATAGGAGGTTTATCAAGGATTTCGCAAAAATCGCGCAACCACTCACTCATTTGTTGCACAACGATGTGGAATTCGTCTTTGACGAAGGATGCAAGAAGGCATTTCAGTTGCTCCAGGACAGACTCATGTCAGCACCAATAATCAGGGCGCCACACTGGAATCACCCCTTTGAGATAATGTGTGACGCGAGTGATTTCGCTGTGGGAGCTGTCCTAGAGCAGAAGATGGACGGAAGAAGTTATGAGATCTTCTATGCATCCAAGACACTAAATCAAGCTCAGAAGAACTATGATACCACGGAGAAGGAAATGTTGGTTGTCGTTTACTCATTCGAAAAATTCCGACCTTATCTTCTTGGGTCGAGGGTTATAGTCTTCACAGATCACGCAGCAATAAAGTACTTACTGGCTAAGAAAGAGTCTAGCCGAGGTTAAACCGTTGGGTGTTGCTTTTGCAGGAGTTTGATTGGGAAGTGAGAGACAAAAAAGGAACGGAGAATAGAGTAGCCGATCACTTGAGCAGAATTCATCAAGGGGAAACAGAAGAGGCCATACCCGATGCTTTTCCTGAAGAGCATTTGTATTATCTAGGGGAATTCCCTAGACAGATCAGTTGGGAGGCAGTTTTGGCATTAACCGGTGTAGGAGAATCCGACAAAGGGAAGCGAACGCTTAACGCAGAACCATGGTTTGCTGACTTAGCGAACTACTTAGTCACGGGAGAGGTGCCAAGCTCAGACGAAATTTCCCGAGCCCAGAAGATGAAAATTAAAAGTGAAGCCAAATATTACTTTTGGGATGATCCTTACTTATGGAAGATGTGTTCGGATCGAGTGATTAGACGCTGCATTCCCGAATGGGAACAAAGAGATGTGTTGAATCATTGCCACACTTTGGCATGTGGAGGTCACTTTGGACCAAGGAAGACAGCAAGGAAAGTATTGGATAGTGGGTTCTACTGGCCGACACTTAATAAAGATGCTTTTTAGTTTTGTCAGTGTTGCGAGAGATGCCAACAGACAGGGAGAATTTCAAGGAGGGACGAGATGCCCCAAGTCCCGGTGATTGTCTGTGAAATCTTCGACGTGTGGGGTTTGGACTTCATGGGACCGTTTCCATCATCCTGTGGAAACACATATATATTGGTTGCAGTATACTATGTGTCTAAATGGATAGAAGCTAAGGCCACCACGACATGAGAATCGAAGGAGGTGGCAAAATTTCTGAAGGCCAATATCTTCAACAGATACGGAGTTCCTCAAGACATCGTCTCAGACCAAGGAACACATTTCTGTAATCGCACCATCTAGGCGCTGATGAAGAAATATGGTGTTCACCATAGGGTATCTACCCCGTACCACCCTCAGTCTAACGGCCAAGCAGAAATTTCTAATCGCGAGATCAAGGCAATATTGGAGAAGACAGTTAATCCGTCAAGGAAAGACTGGAGTAAGAGGCTCGGTGATGCATTATGGTCCTACAGAACTACTTTCAAGACTCCTATCGGAATGTCGCCTTATAGGCTGGTGTTTGGCAAAATGTGTCACTTGCCCGTGGGTATAGAGCACAAGGCGTACTGGGCAGTCAAGGAGATGAGTTTGAAGCCTTCGGCTTGTGAAGAATAAAGGAAGTTGTAGTTACAAGAACTGGAGGAACTAAGGCTGGAGTCTTATGAGTCTGCTATGTGGTATAAGGAAAGGACAAAGTTATGGCATGACAAGAATCTCCGGGTCAAGGAACTCCATGTGGGACAGAAGGTGCTCCTTTTCCAATCCCGGCTCAAGCTGATGCCAGGGAAGTTGAAGTCTAAGTGGATCGGTCCATATACCATTGTCGGCCTCCGCGCAAATGGAGCAATAGAGATCCAGGGAAGTGCTTCTAACTCTGTCCCTTTTCTTGTTAATGGTCACAGAGTGAAAGTCTATAGGGATAATTTTGAGTTGTGTGTAGTGGAGGAAGTGCCACTACGCGCACTCCCTATTATCACCTAGTCCGACAAGGAGGTATTCTCGATGAATTCCTGGGTCAGGTAAATTGGTTGACATTTTAAATATATACAATGAACCAGGGGATCTCGGGAATACTCAAAAGGAGTGTGTAAATAATTTAATTGCGTTCTAAATATAGGAAAATCCAAAAAAATGTATATAAAATTTAATTCTTCCAAAAATATTTTCGAAGCACCAGACTCCGTGGAAAAACCGTTGTCTTATATTATATCCTTGACCTAGGAGTTTGGCGTCTTCAATTTCTTTTAAGTATAAAGTCATGGTCAGGGAAATCAGCTGGGGAAGGAGAGTCTAGAGAAGGGAGTTAGGGATGGACGGAGATAAATTGAATTTAGAATCGGCCGATATTTATGGGAGGTGTACGGTTGCTTACATCACGCCTGCAACCGCACCATCTTTTCACCAAAAAAGGCTAACCTGCAGTTTCTCTCTCCAATAATCCTAATCGACGAACAGCAATTTCTCTCCCTTCTCTCTACTTTGTTTCTCTCTCAAGAAACACAAACCCTAACCAATTTCGACCAAGTTTTCCTTTTGATTTCAGATTTACAGTGACGGATCCAACTCAGGCCACCAGAAGTTCGCAGCCGGAGGTGTACGACGCAGTTCTACTGGCAGAACTGACGCAAAAATTGGGAAGCGTCGAGAAGGCGAAAGAAGCTTACGCTCCATTCTCCGCCAGCCTGATGACATCCGCGGCGGCCATACCACCACCGACGATCCCAGCGGATTCGACGGCACAACCCGCAGTTCTCCACGAAGAGAGACCTCAAGTTTTAACCAGGGTATCGGACTCTGGTTTTCAACAGACAGAAACCGCTCCAAGCACAAGTGCACTGGAGGCGGACAAGGAAGAGGCGAAAAGTGAACTGGCGGCGGATGGTGAGCGAAATGACGGTGAAACGGAGATGGAGGCAGAGAGACAAGGCAGTGAAAACCCTAACTCTGAGGGTGAGAAAAAGGGGGAAACCCCTGTTCAAGGAGAAGTTGCTGAGGGGGGAACCCCTGTTTTGGTAGAGTTTGCTGAGGGGGAAACCCCTATTTTAGAGTTGATGGCTGAGGGGGAAACCCCTATGGAGACGGGGGATGAAACCCCAAAGGATTTTAGGGGAGCGACCCCTAAACCCATGGTGGAGGGGGCGACCCCGAGTGATGTCAGGGGGGAAACCCCTGTTTATATTGAGGGGAGGACCCCGATGGTGGATGATATGGGGGAAACCTCGGAAAAGCTTTTTGAAGAGACAGACGTAGATACTACTGGAGTACTGGAGCCCGTCGAGGAAGGGCTAGATCTGATTGTGGACCTGGTGGACGACCAGGAAGAAGACGAACCCCGGGTGGACGAGAGAGCAGAGAGGAGAAGGGCCAGAAGGAGTCTGCTTGACGAAGTGGATGACTTGGTCTATTCCGAGAAGGAGGAGTTCCCTGCCCGAGGGACAAAAGCTGAAGAGGTGGAGGATCGTCGCCTGGCCCAGGAAAGGGTAAGGAAAGGAAAGGCAGCTGCGACCTAGTCAAAACGGTCAAGGAAAGCTCCTTCCGTCGAGGAGGTTGAGGAGCCCCTTTCCCAAGTGACCGAAGTTCCCTCTACCAAGGAACAAGCTGAGCCTACTCCTGGGTCCAATTCTGAACTTGAAGAATCTGAAGAAGAGTTCATCCATGGGCTTCCGGAGGTGTGGCTGACTAAGGAACTGTTGGAGTCGATGAGGCATTTCGACGAACAGAAACGGGCCACAGTGTACGAAGAGAGATGCAGTGTTGGAAAGATGGCTAAGTCTGGCAAGCAGTACAGCTCCGAAGAACTTATGACGATTGCTTGTGATGAAGACTTCCGCGCATGTATCTACTCAATCGGTTTTAGTAGTTATTGAGGCACAGCCAGGAGAAGGTGCCCGTAGATTTAGCCCCGGGAGTTTTTCTCAACGTTCCGAATAAAGAACACTTCTGACCTCGACGCGGACTCCATCACATTCATGCTTTTTAACGAAGAACATGAAATGAGCATCCGAGAGTGGTCTTTGAGGATGGGGTTGTTTACCAAGGCTGAGGATGATGAAGGCATATGGAATGAGAGGATGGTTGGCGTACCGAAGAACACGCCAGGATTCAAAGTGCAAGCAGCATGGGAACTAGTCACCCACTCCAAGGCAGGGGCGTTTAAGTCCAGCTACTCCAAGGCCTCTCACATTGAGGACCGAATCCTCCGTTTTGCCCAGACGTTTATCAGCTACAACCTAATGGGAACTTCAAATTCAGCCCTGACAACTACCGACCTTACTTCACTTGGTGCATGGCGAAAGGCGTAAAGGTGCATTTAGGCTACTAGTTGGCTCAAGCATGTAATCAAATGACAAGCAACCCTGCTCGACATATGTATACCTGCCATCTCCTAGGCACCTACCTCCAGAGGAATATTGACATGAAGATAGCCAAAACCGCTCCCTTGGTCGTGATGTGCGAGCCCCCGGAGACTTTCAGTGTTGAATACTTTTTCAACAAAGGGTTACTCCAAGCTCACGGCAAACAAACTTTCTTCTACGAGGTAGGAGACAAGGTAAAATCGGAGACTGAGGCGGTGGAAGCTGTGCCAAGTGAAGAGGTCGAGGAGCTGAGGAAAGACGTGCAAGGTATGAGGAAGGAAATGCAAGTGATGCGAAAGGAGATGGTGAGAAAGCTTGGAGGGATAAGGAAAGAATTGAGCGGGTATCGTGAAGAGGTGAAGACCCTGCTGGGGAATATTGCGGACTTGGCGGTGAAGTCAGCCAAGCAGAACGAGCGGATGATGGAGGTTGTGGAGCTAATAATGAAGATGTTAAAATGGTTGGAAAAGACACTCCCCTTGACCCAGTCGAAGATGCTTCCTGGGTCCAGCAGCGAGGTCAAGCAACCAGGCTAGGGCAGTTCCTCCGTTCAGCGACCACCGCACCCGCTCAAGCAAGTGGTTACCCCATCCGCGTCCAAGCCAGTGTTAATCTCATCCAGGTCAAAGTCCATGATGTTAAAGAAACCAGTGTCTGATCAACCAGAGCAAGAGAAGGAAGAAGAGGAGCCGGAGCTGCCGGTGAAAAAGAAAGTGAAGATGACCCGACCCGGGATCCCACCCCAATCTGGCTCTCGAGGGAGCCAGACCCAGAAGTGAATTACCCCCATGACCAAGTAACTTTTATTTTCTGCATTCTGTTATATTTTTTTTTTATGTCTTTGTTATTATCTGTGTCTCTGTGAATGTTTGCTATATGTGTTTATCTTATCCCACTTACCCCAATGTTTGGTCTAAGTGTGAAAAGTTTATATTTTTCTGTTTATTGTGTCTTCTCCCACTTAGCCCGATGCTCGGTCTAAGTGTGAGAAGTTTTATATGATTATTATTTGTTTGTTGTGTGTTGAATTGACTACCCTGTTTCCCCCCTTCACGACGATGGCTTGGGGACAAGCTAGAGTGAAGTGAGAGGGGGAGGGGAGTCAATGTGTGTAGTTGTTCAGCATGTTAGGAGTCGTCAAGTCTAGGTTTGTTTGTGACGCATGAGTTGGTGAATATAATACGGCATGATCTCCTTAGTGAGAGTAATTGAAGATAGGATGTATTTCAACTTAGAAGCCTTTTTGCTTTAATAAGCCAAGTCAATCTGGACGAAGTAAGAACGATAGAGGATGCCTCAGCTGACTTAGTTGTGAAGCCCCACTTTAAGAGTGAGTTACAAGCCTAAACAATTTTGAGCTAACATATGTAAATGGGGCTGCCACTGAATGCTTAGGGAGAAGAGTCATGAAGGAGAAAAAATAGGGAAATTGGGTTATGAAGGTATAAGCTGGACAAAATCCAGAGGAAAAAGAAAAAAAGGGGGAAATGGAGGAATAAGCTGGACAAAGTCCAGAGGAAAAAATATAAGAAATGAAAAAAAAAAAAAGAGGAGGTATAAGCTGGAGGGAAAATATGTCTAAGGGCAGGAAGCAATATAATAACCTGACCCAGTAAAAAAAAAGGGAGAACGAAGTGTAAAAAGGAGAAAACTCTCATAACCCGATGCTTCAGTGGTATGGCAATAACTATCGAATAGTGATGATCTTATGCGACGATCTTAAATACACCGACTCTCATTTGTTATTCGCGTATCCTTTGATCAACCACGTATATAAATCTTCCACATAACGAGATCATTTGAGGTACACAACTTTTTCTTAGTATTGAGTTTTCTCTATGAGTAATATCCAGGTATGGTATAACGTTCGATTCTCTGGCCGCTTGCTACAAACTAAGCGTAGATGCAAAAATATACAACTCCTCGTGTTTTTCGGAAAAGCCCAAGACTACATCCTTCGTGAGAGTCTTGTATCAAGAATTTGGGAATTAATTTAACAGTCTTACTTGGATATGGACCGATTTCAAATATAACCACACCGTTAAAACGTCTTCAAATTGGAAGAGTTCCAAAATCACTCAAGGAAACAAGAATTTCAAATTTCAGCTCGACTTTTGTTTTGAATCTCAGCACTAACTTGCAACAATTGGTTTGGTCATCCCAACAGAGCTTGAAAGATCATAAGATAGGTCATGAATATAGAATGGAATCGAATTAAATCTCAGTTCCCACAATAGGCTACCAAACAAGATATTTCAGTTGTACGACCAAATTTGAAAGGTCCAGACATTAACGAATGATGGTTCAAATATGTCAAAACCAGAAATGATCAGTTGCATGAGGATTTAGAAACGTAGGCAGTTGCCAGACTGTGATGATCATGGTTCAACGACATCATAACATGGAATAGTAAATTCATATCAATGGGTTCATAAGTCTGTGAAAGACCGCCAACGTCAAGGAAACTGTTGAAAAGAATCAAGTGGATTTAATCCGTTAAGGGAAAAGTACAAAATGTAAGCCTCAACTTCGTTTTGGAGATAGAAGAGTTCTATTATGGAAACGATACAGGTCTTACGACTGGGCCAAAGGAATTTCACTTCTATAAGAAAAATCCTGCCATATAGATGGCTACAAATGAAAGCTGAATAAAAGTTCGAAGAATAATATCCCATAGAAAACATGCATGGGAGACGTGGTTCATAAGGCTAATTTCATGCATCGGTTATGTGGTGAAAAACACTTTATTTTACTGGGTCTAACGCAATTTTTAAGCCAGGTGTGTGAAGGAAATCGCTAGATCCAGGAAGTGCTGGAGGCAATGGACTAGCGAAGGAAAGTGAGCAGAGTTGAAGAGAAAAATGGCTAGACGAATGAAGTCCAAAGTCGAGGGTAACGAAGACTATTCACACCCTGCTGGACCCACTTTTACGCCTATATAAAGAGGAGCATGCAGCACACGAAACATAGATACATGATTTTTGCTCTCAGCTCACACACTTACACACACTTGGGAAAAATGGGAATTCTGGGTAGTTAGGGGTTCATCTTTGGAGAAAGTTAGTGGTAACACTGTCCTCACGGAGGGCGAAGATACAATCGGTTTACATTCAGTTTTTGCACTCTTATACCGTCGAACTTCAACGTTACCGAAGTCGATTGGTTGCTGGCTACTTATCGATTATCTATGCATTTAGTTTATGTCATGATGGTGTTTATCTTGTGTTGATTTACGTTGATTCTGTGTTTTTGAGGTTTAATTTCAGAAGTTGAATGTTATTCTCTGTTTTGGATGATTCTGTGCTTAATCTGGGAAATAGATTGTGGATCTGTGTTGTTGTTGTTGATTAGAGGTTGATCAGCGAATCTGTAGCTATGGGCATAAATTTGGACGGAGTTTGTTTCGGATGCTTGGATCCGGAGTGGATTTAGCATCCGAAGTGTGGATCTGAACAGGGAAAACCGAGTTGTGCATGGATCATGAATTTTCTGCTCTCTTTTCATTTTACTTCGTCTAGTAGTCGCAGATCTGCTTAGTTTTAATTGTTCTTCGTTTAATTGCTTTAAATTCAGTCTGCTTCTTTCGATTTACGTCCTATCTCTGTTTTTACTGAAAGTTTTATGCAAATTGTTGGAGAAGATGATGTCGCTGTTAGTTAGTACTTTAGTTCGTTGTTTTTCGGCTTTTCATCCGTATTTTAACTTTTCAGAAAATGGTCCCCACCGTCAGTTGTTTTCCCAGGTCTAGGTAATTTAGGGAATAGTTTCTTAGATCTAGTGATTGTCCCGCTCTTCCAGTTAAATGCATTTTTCCTGTTTTGTCTAGATCTAGTTGTTCGCGTAGCAGATTTCAACTCCAAATCTAGTTTAATTTCCTCAACCCAAATTGCGTGGCAGCAGCCAACCCAAAAATAGTCCTCAATCCTTGAACATGTTTAATTGCGCATTCATCTCTGTGGATCGATCCCTACTTCCATGTGCTAATTTTTAGTATACGTGGTTGAGGGTTTTGAAGAGGTATTCTGTGTGTCCGACGACCGAGATCTTCCATCGACCCGTGAGTTCCTAGACCCTGTGATCTAGTGGATTCGCTGGACCTAGGAAGCTTGATATTCCTTACTGAGCACACAGTCTAAACCCAGCAGCTTCAGTGGTCATAGTGAAAGACATAATTACAACCAACTTTTAGGAATAAAGTTCAATGATGAAGGCTCACAAACTCAAAAAATTTTACTTATGAATGATGGTTCAATGAACACTACAATCAATCCAAGTGTTCAAAGTTATAAGGGCAACCCCAATTTCCAAGAATTGGAAGTGAATCACGACTCGATGTAGGAAAAGAAATAATGGCCATTACTTACAAAGTATGAGCCAAAACAAGGTGTTGAATAGACAAGAGCTCATAGATATTCAAAAATTCCGAAAAAGATCTTAGAATCCAAGTAAGTACTGTTGATTAAAATCTTCCGTTCTAGTTGTTAAGGTCGCACTCCCTCATTCATCTTTCGCAAACCAAAACATGGTAAGATCAATCTAAGAAACTGTGGATTACAAGTTAAGATTCTTTAGGTCGTTACAACCAATAACTGGTTCGATGGTCGTATCTTCAAAGAGCTCTTGACATCTCATATCGTCATTTTCATAAAGCATTGCAATTATTCCCGTGGTCTTAGTGTGTCATAAGATTTGTCGTATTTGTGCCGCATCGCCGCTTTGTCATGTTATGCATGCAAGACTACATAAATTTTATTAGATCATAGGTACGATCTTGCCATTGCAAGGATACACCATAGTTCGAATATATATTTTTGTTTGTTCTATCACTCGGGAAAGTGATATTGCAGTTGTCAACTTACCACTGAGTTCTAGCACGTTCAGTCTAGCCTACCTCTTAGGCACTCTATATTTTCAAGCATAGCTTAAGGTCTTGTACTTCAACGTATATTTGATCATTACTTAAATGTTATTCAAGCTTCATATGGCTTCTACATTTGCACCAAAGTTCAAAGAATTTCATCGATCATGAATTATCACCTCATAAAACGTCATTCATATGTCACGTAATTAAACATGTTTATCCACATACCCCATTTGGTGTCCCATTGCATAACATGCATAGTTATGTAAATACCAAACTGTCACGACCGCCCTTCTAGGGTTCAATAAATGCGGGCGATCGTGACCTAAAAGGGATTAAATTGCAAACAAGTCAGCGTCTAGGGTTTCATAAAAGAGTTTGACCCACATTTAATGGAACTGTATATATATCAAGAAAAATCATAGCAACGCTTTGGCAGTTAAATCCAATGGATAACGACTATCATCATAAATTATCAAAATGACAAGGGTTCAATGAAATCCGAAATATATCATGCCTCTAAGTTCTAAACAGAAATCAATATAGTTCCAAGATCATTCAACGTTAATTAAAACATGTTTCAGCAGAAGCATCCAAGAGAATAGTGAAGTCATGTGTGAAGACACAACGACACTCGGAGTTTCAAGAAAACCATAGTACCTTATTAAATTGCTAAACACCACCAACTGCTCGTCTCCAGCTCAACCTGCACATAGGGAAAACACATGCATGGCTGAGTATTTTGAAATACCCAGTGGACTCATGCCAAAACATTTTAATAGATATGTCATCCTTACCATAGTGAACTCGAGTTTTGCATTTAGAAAAGAATATCATCGAGTATTACAAAATAATTTCATAAACTGGCTAGTCAAACAATCTCCCCCATTTTCTCAATAATCCAACAATCACAACATTTCCATGGTGTGACGAAAGTGTGGCCACATTATTCGCCCACGAGACCGGCGGACTAGCAAGGACAGATCCCGATCCCAACCGTGTACACTAGCCTGATAGGTTTTGCGGCCCTACTCAGACCCGAATTCGTTTATATAGTCATATAGCCTGATGGAGCGAACTCACAAACTAGGCATCGGACAATCATAGCCCTATAGCCTAATGGAGCGAAATCACAAACTAGGCATCAGGCAAATATCATCAAAACAATCACAGGCATGGCATAACATTTTAAACCACCCTTATAACGCCATAATCATGCTTTTCAACATAAAAGAGTTCATGATAGTAAAGCCCACCTCGACTGCTCAAATTTCAAGTACTTTCTTCCATTTGCTATCACGCTTCGAGCACGAGTTATCACCTTTAAATTAATGTGTATCACAACTCAGTCTCAATCAATGACTCGAAATCATGCACGTTCCCAACGTTTCCCTTTTCCCATCGATTTGTTTTATATTAACAGTCAAAATCAAGACATGCTCTTCATATCAATTTATTCATACTACAACTCCAGATCTATCATCAAATCATGGTCACGCATGAGTGTTCTTCAACACACTTCACACGCACACACAAACACACACGCCGACACACACACACACACGTCGATCCACACACACACATGCATCCCATTTATAAATTGGTTTTCCCTTTTTCACTCAATCTATATGCATGAGGGTTCAAGAACACCGATTCCTCGGTTAGATGAGAGAGATAGATCAAAATACCTCTTCTTGATAGAAACGATCGGTAGAAACAAAGTAAAATCTTGATTCTTCAATATTCTTGAGGCTTCAACGTTAATTCTTCTAAAAAGATGAAGAATTCTTGGAGAAAAATAGAAGAAAAATTGAGAGAGAGTGGGAGGAGTGGGGGCGTGAACTTCAAGAGTGAGGGAGGAGTGATTTGATTTAGGTTTAGGTTTTCTCCCATGTATTTATAGAGTGCAATAATTAAATCCTCGAAAATATAAATAAAATATTTGGGAAGATTTGATGGGGAGAAGTTAGCGTGAATTAGGGAGAGAAAAATAGGGATTTCGAATTATATGTTATTTAATTAGCATATGATTTAATTTGGTATTTCATGGAGTAGAATAAAATATCAGGAAGTGGAATAAAATAATAAATTCCACTATTAAAATAAGAAGTAGGTGATTTCTGCCCATTAAGTTATGCGTAGGATTTATTTAGATTTTCACGGAGCAAGAGATTTCATGGAGCAGAATAAGAATAATAATTCTCCCAGTAACAGTATGAAAGTGGCGTGATTTTGAGTCTCTCCCACAAGGAATCAAATTCAAATCCTAATTTAAATAGGATATGGCAAGATCTCCTTAGATATGGTAAGATATGCTAGGATATTTATATTTATTCATGGAAGGGAATAAATAAGGGATCAAATAATATAATAAATAATTCCTCCTCTCCATAAATAAAATATTTTCGAAATCTCCTTGGAAATATCATGGGGATCGATTTTTCTCATAGAGAAATAAAGAATAATTGGGTTTTGGATTTAATTGAATAAATATCCCAAGCAATTAATTAAATCCAAGAAAATAGGATTCCTCTCGAATAAATCATAGTGGTTGAAAATTCCAATAAAATGGGTGGAATAATTATGGATGAACCTATTCAATCTCACTCACCCTTAGGAGAATAATTCACCACAATATATTTCACCTCGCATCAAAATATTCACACAATCATGTCGCAAATTTCAATCATTTTGACTATTCCACCTCCACGTCACATTTTCAACGACATTGACCATTCCACGGCCACGTCACATTTTCAACAATATTAACTATTCAATAGCCACATCATATACTCAACAGATTTAACTATTCAAATCAATCTCAACTCCAAATTGCAATTAGGTCACAAAGAAATCATGCAATTAATTTAGTCATCATTTAATCTACATACTTCATAGCATTAATAGCATTTAATGCAAAAATTTTATAGTTCAAAAATTAGGGTTCGAAAAGTGGGGCTTTACAATCTCATTTATGTAAATTTGAGCTACCTTGTTCGATCCAAAGGTTATGGGAATCGGTATGAAGTGTGCATTCTTGGTGAGTCGGTATATAATTACCAAATGGCGGTATTCCCTCTTTGAGATTTCGGCAATCCCGTCATGTAATCCATGGCGATGTGCTACCATTTCTACTAGGGAATCTCTAGTGGTTGCAACTTTTCATATGTTGGAATTGGAGTTGGCTTCAAACGTGAGTTGAGATTAGAGAGAAGAATGGGAGAGTGCGAAGAATCGAGAGAACTTTTTATTGATTGAGCTCGAAGAGAGAGTTTACAAATTGGGAAAATTCTGTTCTAACTAACTGAAGTAATTATCACATTTTAAATTCATAAGAGATCAACGGCTAGTTTGATCTAACGGCTCACAATTAATCGCCAAACTAAAATGAATCCAACGGCTGCTGAAGGTTTGAAGCTTGATCGAGCTTCATTCTTGATCCTTGGCTTCACGGTTGTGCTATCACCATCATAAATCTCCACCTTGATTGCTCAGCCGATCATCAACATATTTTGCATAAACTCACAAGCCTCATACACAATTCAAGCTTGCTTCTTGGCAGACGCTTTGTAAGCATATCTGTCAGATTCTCCATAGTATCTACCTTGAAAATCTTCACCTCTCCTTCATCAATCTTTTCCCAATTGAAGTGAAGACGCACATCTATGTGCTTACTCCGCTCATGGTATACTTGATGTTTAGCCAAACACAATGCACTGTTGTTGTCACAACCAACAGCCACTGACCTTTGAATCACACCAAAACCACCTAAGATCCCCCTCAACCAATAGCTCTCCTTCACTGCAGCAGTTAAGGCCATGAACTCAGCCTCGGTTGTGGACAGAGCAACCACTGCTTGCTGACTACTCTTCCAGCTCACAACAGCTCCATATAGAGTAAACACATATCCAGATTGGGACCTCCTTGTATCTATATTCCCAGCAAAGTCAGAGTCTGACCACCCCACCAAAGCATCACCAGAAACCTCCTTCCCTCCATCAAACAGAATCCCAACATCACTGGTCCCCTTCATGTATCTCATCAACCATTTCAAGGCTGACCAATGATCACTACCATGGTTAGACATGTATCTGCTTGTAACAGAAATGGCTTGAGCTATATCTGGTCTTGTGCTAATCATAGCATACATCACACTGCCAACTATGGATGCATAAGGAATCTTCTGCATCCCCTTTCTTTCAGCTTCAGTCTTTGGTGGTTGGTCAGCTGATAGCTTGTAGTGTTGCCTCATAGGAACTAAGACTTCCTTGACATTATCCAAACCAAACTTCATGAGCATCCTTGAAACATAGTCTGCCTGAGTCAGCCAAATCCTCTTCTCCTTCCTGTCTCTGACTACCTAAAATTCTCTTTGCTGCCCCAGGTCCTTCATTTCAAAAGCTGCTCTAAAATTCTCCTTTACCTTCTGTACTTCTTTCTTGCATGCACCAGCCAATACTGAATAGAATATCATCAACATAGAGTAAAAGATAGGCTACAGCAGCTCCACCTTCAACTTTAATGTAAACACATTCATCATATTTGGAACTTGTGAAGCCACTGCTTATCATGTGATCATCAAACTTTCTATGCCACTGCCTACTGGCTTGTTTTAAGCCATAGAGACTCTTCTAAAAGAGACACACCTTTCCTTTATCCTTTGGCTTGATGAAGCCCTCTGGCTGCATCATATAAATTGTTTCTTTCAAATCCCCATGCAAGAATGCGGTCTTAACATCAAGTTGCTCAAGTTTCCAATCCTTTCTATCCACAATAGCCAACAATACTCTGATGGAAGCATGCTTCACCACAGGGCTAAAAACCTCATCAAAATCAACACCATGCTCCTGTGTGAAATCTCTTGCCACCAGCCTAACTTTGAACCTCACACCATCAGGCTTAGAAGCTTCAAGTTTTTTCTTAAAAACCCATTTGCAACTCACAACCTTCTGCCATCTGGTTTATCAATCAGAACCCATGTTCCATTCTTCAACAATGACTCTATCTTCTCAATCATTTCCTGCATACATCTTTCCCATTCCTCACTTTGCATAGCTTCATTATATGAACTAGGCTTAGAATACTGCACTTCCTCAGCCACTAATAGAGCATAGAACAAGAATTCTACATCTGAGTATTTTCTTGAGGGTTTAGCAACCCTCCTGGTTCTATCCCTTGTTAACTTCCAACTCCCCAGACCACCTTCTGCCTCAACTTGTTAAGGTGGCCCCTCACTTATTTCTGGAGCAGGACAATCATCAGCCAGACCTTCATCAGATTTCTCAGGCTCCACCTCAATTGCAGTTGTGATCCTAACTGAACCTGCATCTCTCTTGAAAGGCAACTCATTCTCCCATAAGACCACATCCCTACTAATGACAATCTTCCCTTGTCCAGGTTTAAGACACCAGAGCCTATAGCCTTTCACTCCTGGCTGATAACCCAACATTACACATCTCAATGCCCTGGCTTCTAGCTTCCCCTGCTTTATATGTGCAAAAGCTCTGCACCCAAAAGTCCTCAACTCTGAGTAACCACCATAGCTTCCAAACCATCTAAAGTCAGGAGTATCACCATTAATGCTAGGAGATGGACACTTATTGATGAGTTTTACTGCAGTAGATGTTGCCTCTGCCCAGAATTTCTTCTCCATACCAGCAGCCAGAAGTATGCATCTTACTCTCTCGAAGATGGTCCTGTTAGCCCTCTCTGCTACCCCATTTTGCTGGGGATTCATGGGCACAGTCCTATGCCGCTTCATACCCTTCAATTTACAATACTCATCAAACTCCTTAGATAGGTATTCAAGGCCATTGTCAGTCCTAAGGTACTTTAGACTAACTCCCTTCTCAGCCTCTACTTCCACACACCATTCTTTGAATTTTGCAAAGGCTTCAGATTTCTCCTTCAAAATATACAGCCAAATTCTCCTAGAATAGTCATCAATTATGCTCATATAGTATCTCCCTCCTCCAATCTACTTTTCTTGAGCAGGCCCCCATAAGTCACTATGTGCATAATCTAATGGTTGAGTAGAAGTATGAGTACCTTTGGGATATGGCAGTTTCTTGGCTTTTCCCAGCACACAATCCTCAAGAGATTGTCTCCTCAGCATCTGTACACTGAAGAACCCTTTTCTTCATGAGCTCTTTTATACTCCCTGCTGCAGGATGGCCAAGTCCTGAGTGCCACTGAGCCAGAGAGCTAGACTCCACAGTATGCACCTCACCTATATTCTTGCTGCAGACAAAAGTAGTCAAGTAGTACAAACTGCCCCTCCTCTCTGCTTTCATGAGTGTCTTTCCATCTCTTCTAACTTCCATTTTTCAACCAACAGAACTAAAAGAGCATCCCTTTCTCTCAAGAAAGCCAAGGGAGATCAGATTTCTTTTCACATCTGGAATATACCTTACCCCAGTTAGAGCTACCACTATTCCATCATCCCCTTTCAACTTCATTGTGCCAACTCCTTTTATGTAGCACACCTGGTTATTCCCAAGAATGACAGATTCAGTAGCCTCTTCAATCTCCTCAAACCATCCAAGATTGTGGCTCATGTGAAAACTACACCTTGAGTCCATAATCCAAGAAGACAACACCCTGCCCTCCATTACATTCAGGACTTCATGAGCCTCATCATCCTCAGCTCCCTCTGCAGAATTCACAGCCTTGTCTTCACTTTCTTGCTTCCTTTTCCAGGCAAAGCAATCCTTCTTCAAGTGCCCCAGCTTCTTGCACCAATGACAAGACCGGGTTTCCTTCTGCCCAGATGATGTATTCTTGGATGATTCTTGAGGTTTCTTGAAAGTTTTCTTCCCCTTATACTTCTTCACATTAAGACTTTCAGCACCATTGTCAGGAGCCTTCAATTCACCTTTCTGAAGCTCCTTAACCCTCAAGGCCGTCTGGACCTCAAGCAACGTGATAGTTCTATCTCGGTCATATAGAAAAGCATCTCGAAATTAATCAAAAGAGTGTGGCAGAGCATTCAACAATAGGATCGCCTTGTCTTCATCTCCAAGCGTTACATCGATGTTTTCAAGATCATCCACCGTTTTGTTGAATTGCTCTAGCTGCTCTAAAATTCCACTTCCTTCCAAGAACTTGTAGGAGTAGAGGCGATGCTTCATAAACAGCCTATTTACGAGAGACTTCGTAAGGTAAAGTTCTTCCAACTTCACCAAAATACTTGCTGCAGTCTTCTCCTTCGCTACTTCACGAAGTACCTTATCTCCGAGACATAGAACAATCACGTTATGTGCCTTCGCCTCAATTTCATCTTTCTTGGCAATCGCCTTCTCATCAAGGACCTCCTTCCCCTTGTTGTCCTTATCTTCAACCGATAATGCCGAAGCCAAGCCTTGCTGAATCAACATCGCTCTCATCTTCATTCTCCATTGGGCAAAATCGTTCTTGCCCGTGAATTTTTCCGCCTCAAATCTAGAGGCCGTCTTCGTGGATCCGCTTCCAAAATGAGAAAATCAGAGTAGCTCAAACACCTCTTGTTCCCGCAGATGGCGCCAATTTGTTGGAATTGAAGTTGGCTTCGAACGTGAGTTGAGATTAGAGAGAAGAATTAGAGAGGGCAAAGAATCGAGAGAACTTTTTATTGGTTGAGCTCGAAGAGAGAGTTTACAAATTGGGAAAATTCTATTCTAACTAACTGAACTAATTATCACATTTTAAACTCATAAGAGATCAACGGCTAGTTTGATCTAACGGCTCACAATTAATCGCCAAACTAAAATGAATCCAACGGCTGCTGAAGGTTTGAAGCTTGATCGAGCTTCATTCTTGATCCTTGGCTTCACGGCTGTGCTATCACCATTATATCATACGATCGTTGATACAGAGCTTTCACTTGATGGCAGGCTAAGCAACTCTCAACCAATGACTCTATCTCCCTCTTCATACCATTCCACCAAAAGAACATCTTCAAGTCTTGCTAGATCTTTGTACTTCCTGGGTGAGCGGTGTAAGGAGTCTCATGTACTTTTCACTCATGATTTTTTTTTTTTTTGAGTTTCTCGTCATTCGGTATGTATAGTCTTCCTTCAAATGTGAGAGCATTATCAGTTTCTTCACGGAAATTTCCATATTCGTCGGTTCTCACTTCTACACGAATTTCCTCCACTTTCTCATCTCTACTTCGTGCTTCCACATTTCTTGTTCTTGGATCAAGTTCAACCACTAAGCTGGAGATTTGGCAGATGCCCTTACAACTTTCAACTGCATCTTATTGAACTCGCGTATCAGACTTTCCTCTTCGGTGAAAAAAGTGGCTAGTTGGGGTTGGTTCCTTTAGCTCAAAGCGTTCGCCACTACATTTGCTTTGTTATGGTGGTAGTTGATGCCACAATCGTAGTCTTTTACTAGTTCGGGCCATCTTCGTCGTCGCATGTTCAAAACTTTCTGCTTGAAAAAGTACTTCATGCTCTTGTGGTCCGTAAAGATTTCACATCTTGCTTGAAAAAGTTCTTCATCCTCTTGTGGTCCGTAAAGATTTCACATCGGACTTCTATGACAAAGCTTTTATTTCATTGCACATCTATATAGAAACATATTGCAACAATTTGCCAGAGACCACTTGGTTTTTTAACTTTCAAGATGACAGAGGTAAAGGAACTAGACTGGATTTAAGGAACAGAGATAGTATAAATTAAATGAAAAAAACAAATGTTGGGTAATTTTATATTTTTTCATAGAATCTCTTAATGCATGAATATTACTCCATCTGTCCAGTAAAAATTGATTTTTTTGGAATGATATGAATTTTAAAATATAATTGGTAATATAAAAAAGATTGAAAGAAAAAGTGTTTGTAGTATTATACTATTGTTCGCCCATTTATTTCAAAGAAAACAAATACTCATTCCATCTAATGTTGAATTATTTTTGAAAATATCCATCTTTATCCAAAAATAACTAAATGTTTATGTATTAAGAATCAAGAGTGGTAAAAGTTCAGGGATTTTAGTTTGTAATGATAATAATGTTAGCCATTTTAGTGTTAATGCTATTTATAAACATATTCATCAAAACTCATCAACTACTCCCACTGTCCCACTCAAAATGTCCACCTTTCCCTTTTAGTTTGTTCCATTCAAAATGTCTAATTTGTATATTTGAAATAAAACAAGAGATATTATTTAGACTTAAATAAAAAGTAATATTCCATTTGTTCCCATTAAATGTTCCATATCTGACTGATATGAGTTTAACGAAATTGTTTAACTTTGTGAAGGAAAGTGAATTAAAAAAGTTCGTGGATTGTATTAATTTTATAAATAAAATGTGACTGATATAAGTTGGTGGAATATGAAATTCATCTATTAAAAATAATAAAATTGAAATAGGATATATATTAAGAACTGGTAAAATAAGGAATTATGAGATATTTAATGGGGAATGGTACGGGTGGCAAATCGTGCGTGTTGTGTCGATATCATGTCGACACGATAACAACAAACACGAACACGACCTGTTAAGAAAACTCTAAACACGAACACGAACACGACCCGCTACCCTCAGACACGAACACGACACGAACCACTTCGGGTCAACACGACACGATAACAACACATATATAACACGACACAATAACGACACATATTAATATTATTTCTTAACGTGTAACACGAACACGACACTATACTAATACTAAGTGCTCCATTAGACTAAATCTAATTTAAATTTAAAATAAATAAATAATAATAATATTATAATATTATTTTTTAACGTGTAACACGAACACGACACGAAATTTTCGTGCCGTTATCGTGTCGACACGATAAGGACACGAACCCAATAAGCTTTGACACATATCCATTAATTTCGTGTCGGTTCGTATTGTGTTATCGTGTCGTGCCAAAAATTACCAGCTCTAGAGACAGGGGGAGTAATATTTTTTCAAGTTAAACATCACCTTCTACCATATATTGAAAAAATGGGTGGGCGCCTGATATTACTGTTGACCATGGCATTATTTCATACTACTATTATTTCTACTAATTTGGACCTCCTAATCTCAACTACATATTTGAACATGCATAAAAAGTTGTTACATCCCTTACTCGCCGGAGCTCCACACCAAGATGAAATCACCCAATTTCCTTAATTTTTGGCAAGCTTGTTTTTTATTCTCCATTTCTTTTCTATTGATCCCAATTCTCATCATCTCCATCGCCCGCATTTCATCACCCTCTTTCCTTTACAACGCCGCCGTCGACGAATGCCCCTTGGGGAGAGTCTACGCCTACAATCTCCCCTCCATCTTCAACCACGACTTGCTTCTACGCAATTGCACCGACCTCCACCCCTCTATCTGGCAATGCGGCATTTCCCCCAACCACGGCTTCGGCCGCCCCGCCACCGAGCTCTGCCGCATCCTGCCCGAAAACACCCGCAAATCCTGGTTCCGCACCAACCAATTCGCCCTCGAGTTACTATTCCACCGCCGCGTCCTGCGCCACAGGTGCAGAACGCGGAGGCCGGAATCAGCCTCCGCATTCTATATCCCGTTCTACGCAGGACTCGCGGTGGGGAACCACCTCTGGACCAACGACACCGCCCAGCAGATGCTGCGGTGGGTCCAGTCTCAGAGCCATTGGATGAAATCTAACGGTTCAAATCATTTCATTACAATAGGCCGCATTACCTGGCTGGCCGACCCAGTTGGAAACTGGGGCTCCGCACTCCTCAACATGCCCGAGATGTCCCACGTGACCCGCCTCATCATCGAGAAGGCTACTTGGGACGACCACGACGTCGGAGTGCCCTACCCGACCGGGTTCCACCCCGAGACCGGGCAGGCCCTAAAAAATTGGCAACAATTTTTGCGTGGCTACAATCGCTCCAGCCTCTTCGCATTCGCCGGGGCGACGCGCCAGTCCAGCGGCCGCGTCGACTTCCGGGGGCTCCTGCTGAGTTACTGCGCCAACGAAACGGCGTCGTGTCAGGCGGTCGATTGCGCGGCTGCGAAGTGTTCCGCGGACTATACGGTGATATTGGAGGCTTTTTTGGGGGCGGAGTTTTGCTTGCAGCCGGCCGGGGATAGCTCGACGAGGCGGTCGGTTTTTGACTGCATGGTTGCCGGTTCGGTCCCGGTTTTTTTCTGGAACTCGACGGCGTACGAGCAGTACAAGTGGTTCTTGCCGGGCGAACCGGAGAGCTACTCGGTTTACATAAACCATGAGGAAGTGAGAAACCGGAGTTATGTGATAGAGCAAGTTTTGAGGAGGTATAGCAAAGAGGAGATTAGGGAAAAGAGAGAGAAAGTGATTGAGACAATTCCTAGGATAATATATGGACGTAGAGGATCATTAGGATTTAAGGATGCTTTTGATATTGCTTTTGATGGAGTCTTACAGAGGATTAAGACAGAAAAAGAAGGATTGAATATAAATAAAAAGAATGAAGCGTAGAAAATTAACACTCAATAGTATGTTGAACAAAACACTCGACTTGATAATTTAACTATCTGCTGATTTAATTTATCTTATCTTTTTTCTTTTTTTCTTTTTTAAAAACCCATACGGTGGAGAGAGTAGTAGGCCCCTCGTCCCCTGTATTACAAGGAATTATAAAGACGATCCTTAAAATGGATTGTCCCACAAACTTATAAAGGGAGAAATAATTAGCCCAAAATTGGCCAAAACAACTTACAATGCACAAGATAAGAGTATGCCGAGGCGGTGGTCCAAACATGGCGTTTTGTCTATATTATTGAAAGACATATTTACCTATTATCTATTTTCACTAACTCATTAAATTCATATTTCACTAACTTTATCATTCATTTTCTTTATGAAGTCAAATATTTTTAAGATATATGCCGAGTCGATGTCAAAATGTGTCTTTAAATGGCAGGTGGAAGTAGGGGTGAGCAAAAAACCCGGAATATCCGAACTGATGCAAACCGAAAATTTAAAATTTGGTTCGGTTTTTCGGTTCGATTCGGTTCAATTTTAGAATTTAGTTTCTCCAAGTAGACAACAAAATCTAGTTAAATTTCAGTTTAATCATGAGTTTGTATTGTTTTAGTTTGGCACAATCGCTTAATTACCTAAATAGTGTTTGTAATATATTAAGATATTAGCTATAATAATTAAATAAAATCAGCCTTCACTTAATAAATGCTGACAAAGAATATAAATTCTAGTTCCAGAAGCTATGATGCTTGTTTTCCGGCTTTTCGTATGATATCGGTTTTTCAAGTTCGGTTTAGTTCGGTTTTTCAAGTTCGGTTTTCGGTTTTCGATTTTTCGATTTTTCGGTTCGGTTCAATTTCAATTTTAGCCTAAATTTGGTTTTTCGGGTTGGGTTGGGTTGGGTTTGGACAAAAAATCGAACCAAAACTCGAATGCTCACCCCAAGGTGGAAGGAGTGTTATACTCCCTCCGTCCATAGAAAATAGTCACATTTATGGACAAAATGGGTTTTAATGAAAAATTGGTAAAGTAAGAGAGAAGCAAGAAAAAGTAGGTAATGTATGGGAGAGAAGAAAAAATGAGTAAAGTATGAAAGAGAAACTTTTTAGTTTTAGAAATGAGACTATTTTTTGTGGACAACTCACTATATCAAAATGAGACTATTTTTTCGTGAACGAAGGAAGTGTTAAATAATTTTGGGTAGTTTTCAAATCTTACTGAAAGCATGTGTTGTTGAAATAGCTATCTACTGTCTAAGAGCATCTCCAATGGTCGGCTAGCGACCGGCTAGCCGATTTTTCGCGCTGGCCGATCGGCTAGCCGAACCATTGGAGGCGGCCAGCGTGAAATCGGCGAGCGAACCGGCGTGGGCTGGCTGATCGGCTAGCCGCCATTGTGGCAGCCCGATCAGCCAGCGCCGATTTTTGTTTTTTTTTTTTTTTTTTTAAAAAAAAACCTATTAAACGTGATTTTCGTTTCATTTTCATTTGCACCACTTGTTTTAACGAGTTTTCTCTCTCTCTAACTTTCTGTACAAGAGCATCATCGAGCGATGAGTAACGCGGGTGGTAGCGGTGGTGGTAGTGGTGGGGATGCTGAGGAGTACGAACGGAGGATGAACGAGGCTATGAATGCCTACATGAACCGCGAGATGGAGCGGTACATGCGTATGGTGGAACAGCAGGCGATACCTCGCCCTCCACGGGTTATCCACCGCCGATTGATCGGGATCACGCCGCTACACATCAGCGGCTGTACGACGACTACTTTTCAGAGAACCCGCGGTTTCCCGCCAACTTGTTCCGGCGGCGTTTTAGAATGCGCAGGGAGTTGTTTATGCGCATCGTTGGCGCATTAGAGCATCGATATCTGTGTTTCCGCTTTAGGCACGATGCGGCTGGCAGACCCGGCCACACCCTATTCAAAAGTGCACGGCGGCAATCAGGCAGTTGGCCTACGGAGGCGCGGTAGACATGTGGGATGAGTACCTCCACATCGGTGAGTCGACGGCCCTGGAATGTCTGAAGGATTTCTGTGGGGGCGTGATAAGTGTTTTCGGTGAGCAGTACCTTCGAAGCCCTACTCCCGAAGATTGTCAGAATTTGATGCAGATGCACGGGGAGAAGCATGGGTTCCCCGGGATGTTAGGCAGCATAGACTGTATGCATTGGGAGTGGAAGAACTGTTCGACTGGCTGGAAGGGGGCCTACACGACCGGCTACAAGTCAAAGAATCCCACGATAATCCTCGAGGCCGTAGCTGATTACCGGCTGTGGATCTGGCATGCGTATTTTGGGGTAGCCGGGTCGAATAACGACCTCAACGTCCTGAACTCGTCTCCCCTCTTCAACGAGAAGTGCCAGGGCGTCGGTCCAGCCTTCTCATTTGTGGCCAACGGCAACCGGCATGATATGGGCTACTACTTGGCGGATGGGATATACCCTCGGTGGCCGATCTTTGTGAAGACGATCAGGCAAACAAGTGATGAAAAGAAGGCCTACTTTGCGGAACGACAGGAGTCGGCGCGCAAGGACGTGGAGCGCGCATTTGGTGTGCTCCAGTCTCGATGGGCGGCAATTAAGGGTCCAACGCGTTTGTGGGATGTCGGATGCGTTTCCCAGATAATGCACAACATGATCGTCGAAGACGAAGGCGTACAACTGACTAGTTGGGCCAATGACGATGAAGCCGGTCCAAGCCACGGAACGGTCACCCCTAGCGTACGACGTGGGGTACCTCTCGATGAAGCCGGCCGCCTCAAGGAATTTGCCGACATGCGCCAAGTGGATGCTCATATTCAACTCCAAAAGGATATAATTGAAGAGTTGTGGGCACGGAGGATTGCACGGCGAAAGTTTTTTTTTATATTATGTACCTTTTTTAATGTAATTTTTTTTTACCTATGTACCTTTTTTAAATGCAATTAATGAACTTTCCCGTATATGTCTCGTAAATTTAATTCCGTAATTTAATCGTAATTTTAATTCCGTAAATGTAGTATTTTTTGAATTATTTTTATTGCGGCCGGCCTATGGCTGGCCTAAATCTGATGTGGCAGGTGGATTTTTAAGTGCTGCTGACGTGGCAGGGGGAGAAACTGCTGGCCGATTTCTGGCCGAAGTACCATTGGAGATGCTCTAACAACATTGTATTATTTTAAAAATATATTATTACAAACTATTATACATTAGAAATAGAAAAATTAAAAAATTATTTATTAAAATTAGTCTATAACGACTAATTAAAGTATTTGAATATTTATTACAAATAAAAAAACATATCAACAATATAGACATAAGAACGTATACATTTCAATTAGAAACACTATCACCAAGAAATAGAAAGTTTTATTATAATTATTTATTTTTTACCAAAATTATTGTTAAAATGCTGAATCAGTTGTCAAAGCAGAAAAAGATATCTAATAATTTTATCTAGGGGTGGCGAAATAGATTACCCGCGGGTACCGTACCCGATTTTAATCAAATTTGTTGTCCCAATATCGCCCCGCGACATACCGGGATTACCCGATACTCATGTCGGGTATTCCGTACCCGACATTGCGGGTACCTTTACCCGACCCAAAATCTAATAAAAATTTTGAAAACCATAATAACCGTCAATATTCCCTAATTTACTTTATTAATATCGATGGTAAACTTTGAATAGATTGAGAATAAAAGTGAATGGACACTCTATAACTAGTTTCGATGAGTTTACATCAATTGTATGTTCGTTGAAATACAAAAATGTTTCAAAAGAACTCTTAGATTATATAAAGTACTCCCACTGTTCTGTCTTAATAGAGGCATTTCATTACCTTCACTCATTTTGAAAAAATAATAATATAAATACTCTTCCCTACATTATTATCTCTCCTACTTTATTTTTACTCCATTCTAACTATTTATTTTTAATTTTGCAAAATGAGTGTGTATATGGCTATTATTATTTAACTATATTTTTTTCCTCCACTTTAACTATATGAAACGCCTCTATTAATATAGAACGGAAGGAGTATTAAAAGATGGTATATAGTAATAATAAAGGGTATTATCGGGTCCAACGGGTATACCCACGCGGGTAATGGTATACCCGCTATCCGCAAAACTTTAAAACACACTACCCGATCCCGCCCTGTTTTCCGTTATCGTGGGGTAGTGGGTACCCGATACCCAGCGAGTAGCGGGTCGAGATAGAAATTACCCATTACCTGTTGGGGTTTGTATACTAAAAGATGCTTCGAGCGTACATGCCTTTGTACAGTCAGCTTGTGCATGTATACGAGAAACGCCACGTCCACTTGTTTACCTAATTATGAGAATAAATAATATAATATAATGGTTTATTATTGAAATATGATAAACAAGTCTAAGGCTTTTTACTAAGAAGGTCAAGTAGGAAAATTCGATGAATCTCCTCATGAGTTTTTCAGTAGGGGACTTGGCCAGATCTAGTAAGAAGAAAAACGTATTCACAACCTAGATAGGCTTTGGCTACCTATTGGTACGGTTGCGATGTTTGTGATAATTCTCTCTTACCTAAGAAGAGATTAGTAACACCGGTGTGGTAAAGCACTGAAAGGATCTAATCCGAAATGTATTCTTTATTGCTATCTACTGAAAGAATATATTTCAGAAAGTTTAGTATTTTCTAGTCTATGATATTAATATCAATATTGTTTATTCAATCAAACGCCACTTTGACTTATCAATGTGAGAGTTTGTACGTAACTCAAGTTCATGATATCTTGGGTGGTAGTAATTGAATAACATGAAGGTATTTGGAATATTATTTCATAGAATTTGCGTGTCCAGTGTGGTATAATTAAATCCCTAAGGGGTGATCCCCAAGAGGTGTTTGAAAAAGGAATTTATTATTCAGAAAACTGCGCAGTTGGAATTTATTCCACGAATAATAAATAATGTTTCAAACTAGAAAAACTCTTTGGAGAATTAATTTAATTCTAGTCACATAGCAGACAAAAGAATTAAATTGACGGATCAAGATAATCTTAAACGCGGGAAATATTATAAAATAAAATGGACCCAAGTTATTTGTAATTTGGTGATTTAAGTGGGAGAATTAGGGTTTTGTTTTGTTTTTGTTCTATCCTAATTCATAGGATTAGATCAAGATAGTATTGAGTTTGTGATTGGTTTTCCCTAGATCTCTTCAAGACTATTATTGATTATTCAAGATCCGCCGACACGGATGGATGATCAAGGACAAGGGAATAGTACGGAAGATACATGGTCGATAAACCAAGGATCTCCGGGTGGTGCAGCAAGCAACGTCAATCCGATGTCGGATTATGAGGTAACAATCGAATCTACATCGAATATGCATGATTATGTGTTTATTTGATGTTATATCTATAGATCTATGTTTATTGCATTAATTTGGAGTCGAATGCATAATCACCTAAATAGATCCGTTAAGGACCTGTTTGTTTTCCGTGTCTTCCGCTGCGGTAGTCCCAACATTACCCACTACCCATTTTGCCACCCCTAGTTTTACCTATCCAGATTCATTGTTTCATTTATGAATTCACGGACCTCCTAAGTTTTAGTTTAAATATCATAAAATCTGTAATAATGAAACATAATGTAGAAATAGTAAAACACTCAAAACAGGAGAATTCACAATTAATTTAATTGCTTTTTTGATAAATACGAATCATACTCAAGCCATAACACAATGGCGAGCCAAGAGCTCAAAACAACAACAAAAATAAAGTTGCCACGAAAGCGAAAAAACAAAAATCATGGGCCGAAACAAACACCCCACAAACATCACAAAACTAGCACAACCAAAACAAAAACAAGGAGATCAGTCATGAGAGCACCACTAGCTAGTTACGCAAGACACCAAACAATGAGAACAGCTAGTCCAACGCCTCCAAAACCACTAGGACCGAAGCAAAAAAGGGGGGAAGAATGCAGACGTACCAAAGCCACCTCCAAAAAGTCATTGAGTTATGTATTTTCTTGGTTCTTTGGTTCTTTCCACTTTCTAACGACGCTTAAATCCTCTAAAACCTGATTAGGTGAAAAAGGAAAGACCGGGCACCAACCTTTAATCCACAAGCCTGCCAAGCCGCAAAAATTGACCCTACTTTTCCATATCCCAATAGGGGTTGAGTTTCTGGAAGATCACCATGTTTCGAAGGTCCCATATCGACTGTGCTATAACATAAAACATGGACACCCACATCTTCTTGTCAAACTTTATGGTAGGAGGATCCATCCAAGTAAGGAAGCATGCTCTTGGCTCTCCTGGGAGGCAAATGTTTGAAGGAACTGGCAGCGGAAGCGGTGCGAGGGAATAACATAATTTAACAATTATTAATCACACAAATAAATCACATAATAATCAGATCTATTTAGCAGATTATTTAGACAAAATCTATTCGCGTAATTCTCACATGTATCATGCTCATAACTTGAATTAATCACGCTTTGAAGATATTGAAACCTAAAACATGCTTTTCTACGGAGCAGAAATAATACCTAATTAATTCTCCAAAGAATTGAAGATGGCTAGCAGCTTCTCCACGTGACGCTTTGAATACTAGACCACGAATCTTCTCTCTGGTTCCCGAACTGTACTCCGATATCATGTGGGTTGATCTCACCGGAATACTTGGACTAAAATAAAAAAAGACAGAACAAATCCCTTTTGGAATAGGAGAATTTTCGAACTCCTCTTGGACAGGGGGGGACGAAAATTTGCAGTATTAAAACTTATGATTTATGTCTCCTTTATTCTTCTATTTATATTAAGTTCCTTTTGGGCCCAGACAGGGATCTATGGAAGGTTTTGGATATGGGCTCATCCAATTTACTTTTTACTAATTAAATTGAACCCACAATTTAATATAAGCTTAATTGGAATATTACGAGCAGCCACTACAGAAGTAATATTGAATTCTCCCCATCCAAATCCGAAATTATAAGTAATCCGGGTTTCCGTTTTATCTTTCATTTCCCGCGCTTAAGATAAAAATGTCCATTAATTAATTGATGTCTGCTATGGACTTAATTAATTAACTTCTTATTAATTCCAAGAGTGGACTTAGCATGAAACGCTTATTTATTATTCATAGAGTAATCAAACTCCAACTAGCTAGGTTTCGAATAATAAAACCTTGTTTCGCGCTCCTCTTGAGGACATTATCAAACGAGACTCTCCTCGGGCACGATTCAATATAATAGCAATCCTAGCACCGCTAGATATTAATCACCACTACCCAATACATCAAGTTTATTGGGTTACGAAAAATCCGCACCATTTGATAAGTCAAAGTAATGCATAATCAATATCGTATGCTCAATGCTAACCTACATTGATTAAGAAACAAATATTTATCATTTATCAAGACCTCGCCTTTCAGTAGATAGTCTAAGGACAAGTCTTGCTGTTAGATCCGTTCAGTGCTATACCACACCAATGTCATCTTATTTCAGTAAGGCTTAGAAATATGCGGACTGACATTGCAACATTTCTCGATGGGTAGTCTAATTCCATCTAGGTTGTGAAATTCTTCTTTTTCTTTGTTTAGGACTGACCGTGTTACTTTAAAGTGGACGTCGCCCACAACCGGTCTACTTAAACAAAGACTTAGACTTTGTTAAGTTAACTTATACATTTAAACATGCAATTAACATCCATTAAATGTAAAACATAACAACATTATGACAAAAATAATCTGTTTTATTCCTTGAAAAATAAAATAAGAGTTTTACAGTATTCAATCACTCGAAACGTGATTTCTAGTATACAAACTCTAACAATGTTGAGATTCCAACTCTCACAATAAAAGTATCAAAGACTACTCGAGAACTTGCAAGTGAAGATAATATGTGCAATCGACATATTCAAATGAAAAAATATTACATATTCGCTTAGTTTTTTTATACTATGTTAATCCTACCTATATCCCCGTCCCATAAAAATATTTCCACTCTTTATTTTTATCTGTCCAATGAAATATGGGTATTATGTTAATCCTACCTAAAAATCATGTAGTTCTCACTATCTACTAACACTACTTTAATTACCGTTCTCATCTTCTCTCTTACTTTACCAATTGTGCATTAATTCTCGTGCTATTTCAAATGTTCATATTTTTATAGGACAGAGGGAGTATCAAACTATACATTAGCCCATAAAATTCTATAATCTATTTTTATATAAAACCAAATATTATAATAAAAAATTTATTATTAATGTATTTTAATATTTGATATATTATTTATTGATTAAAAATGTTAGCTTCATTTAATAATTGAATTTTTATTTTTATTTGATTTAGGTATTTGAAATGCAACTAAATTAGTGTTATTTAATTTTACTATTTCTTATTTGAGTTTAATAAAGAAAGGTATCAAATTGAAAAAGTTTGAAAAAATACAAATTTTTATTGAATTTTTATTTAATTATCATAATTTTGATTTTTATTCATTTATTTTGAGAGACAAATATTAAAGTACTGGAGTCTGGAGAGCACGTCCACATATTAGTAATTAGTCTAAGAAGTGGGGTTTGGTTTGCTGTCATTGACAACATAATAGGAACATATGAACAAGGGAATGGGATAGGTTTTGCCTTGACAACGAAATGTGCGGTGATGAATGATGATGGGTTTCGGCTTCGGGATTCAGATTTTTATTTTGTTTTTAAGTGTGCGAAAAGTGTATAATGAAAAGAAACGACACCGTTTTAGTATGGTCACACTCACTCACTGCATGTTTTCTCTTATTTATTTAAATTATCATACTGAAACTAACAATAAGTTGCTGTGGTGTAGTGGTTATCACGTTAGTCTTACACACTAAAGGTCTCCAGTGCGATCCTGGGCAGCAACATTATAATATTTTTAAATTTTATACTCCCTACTATTCTAGGGCAAATTACGGAAAAAATGGCAAGTGTCAGAGCACTCCCAATGGTGTCGGCTAAAAGTCGGCGTTTTTTCGCCGTCTATCGTCGAGTTATCGCCTATCACTGTGGGCGATAATTCGGCGATAAATATATTTTTTGTTTTTTTTTTTTTATTTCCCCCCTACACACCTTCTCTTCATTCTCTCCCCATCCTCATCCCTTTTCTCTCTTGGACATACACCAGAAGGAGACCCATCGAGCACTACAACACGATATGATCGAAGAATTGTGGGCAAATAGAAACCGCGCCCACCGCCCTTGAATTTTTTTACTTTGAATTTTTTTTTCCATTCCTGTACTATTTTTTTTATTAATTTTCGTCGTTGTAATGTTTACCCGTGTTTAATACAACGAACTTTATTACTCCCTCCGTCCCAAGGTATTAGACCAACTTTCCTTTTTGGGACGTCCCAACATATTAGACTCATTTCCTTTTTTTAGCAAAAAACATCTATCTTATTTTATTTTCCACCTACTTTTTTCTCTCTTCTCTCCCCTACTTTTTCCCTCTCTCATACTTTACTCTCTCCACTTTAACTATTTAAATATCAATTCCTTAAATCATGTGCCCAAAAGAAGTGAGTCTAATACTCCGGGACGGAGGGAGTACTATTATTTGTTTTGTCTTATAAATTAAATTAGCTAGCTTTATTATATACAAAAATAAAATAATTAAATTAGTGATGATGTAAAAATGAAATGTTGAGTTAGGGAGAAATAAGGGAGAAACCATTGGAGCAATTGGCTAAAAGTTGGCTAAAAACTGGGGATAAATTATGGTGCTGATCTGGCGCTGATGTGGCAGGAGTTAAGGAGAAATAAGGGAAATTTTAGGGAAACTGTTGGGAATGCTCTCAGTTTGTGAAATTATACTTCTCCATTAAACAAAAAATCTGTCAAATCCAAGTTTTTTAAATACTTTTTTCAGTTAATTGAAGTTTTCGTTCAGAATAATATATTCATACTATGATTTGCAATTTAATTACTTTTTTACAACTTACAAAAGAATTTAGTCTTTCTCCTTTACTATAATGTTTAGCATAACTTAAAACTACACACAGAGACACTTAAAAAAAGATTTGATATCAAAAGAATGAGACGAAAATTTTAATTGAAGGATTACCCACACAAATTAATTTAAGTGTCCACTTCGAAAATTCCGCGTCATTCATATCAAATTCATTTTGAAACATTTATTTACACCCAAAAACATGAGAAAAATTTCCTACACTAGACAACTCAAATTGGGAAATATGAGTTGATAGTGGAAAGATATGCTATTACGTGATCTACTTGTGTGAATTTAGCTTTGATCGTTTTATTTTATATATTTAATTTTAATACTAATGTAGTAAAAATTGTTATTGAAATTTTTAAATTACGCTAAACAATAAGTTGATGGAAAAATTACTATTAGTAAAACAAGAAAATTAATTATTTTGTAAGTTTGTAAAAAGTAATTAAGTTATAGTAAATCATAGTAGTATGAATATGTTGTTAAGAACCAAAACTTGAATTAACTAAAAAAAGAATTTCAAAAAACTTAGGATTTGACAAATTATTTGTTTAATACTTCCTCCGTCCCATAAGAATATACATTCTTTACTTTTTAATCTGTTCCACAAGAATATTCATTTTCTAAATTTAGAAACTCTTTTTTCATTAATGCAGTGAGACTCATTCTTCACTAATAATACTTTAATTAATCTGTCTTTCTAGTTCTCTCTTACTTTACCAATTATGCATTTAAACTCGTTCCCAACCAGAAAAGCATATTTTTGTGGGATGGTGGGAGTAGTATAAATTTCACAAATTGAGACTTGGCAATATTTTCCGTAATTTTCCCTAAAATATAATTGTAGTACTACACCCGCCATCCCTTTGTTGCAGAGACATTTCTTTTTGGCGCGGGATTAAAAAAACTATTTTAAGTGAGCTAGGTAAGAGAGATTAAAGTAGAAAGGAAAAATGTAAGGAGATGAAGAGTGAATTAAGCAAGAGACAGTAAAGTAAGAGAAAAGTAATGTATTGCGTTTTATCAAAAAAAAGAAATGATTCAGCTACAGTGGAACAACTACAATGGGACAACCCAAAAGAAAATATTACTCAGCTACAAAGGGACAAAGCAATTATATGTTAAAACTAAGAGAACTTATTTCAATATAAAAATAAAAAACAGTCTATGTTCACAAAATAATAAAAATCAAGCTTTAATTTGCTCATTTTTTGTATAACTTCAAAGAAATGAATAAATAACAAACTAAACTTTAATTCTTTTGAATTTTGTAAAATTAAATAATTCGTTAATGTATTAGAATCAAACTAAATACTCCATTCAAGATGTCCATCTTTCTTTTTTTGTTTATCTTATTCAAGATGTCCACTTTCTATATTTGGAATTAAATCTGCCCCTCCTTTCTCCTCATTAAAATATTCATTCACTTTTTCCACTTTACTTTATCACAATTAACTATTTCACCTAAAACTTCGTGCCACTCAAGAATGTGGTCATCTTGAGTGGAATGAAGGGAGTATATAAAACAAAACAAACAACGCTGAACGTGTGTTGAACGAGGGTGGTATTCGTATAAAGAATTCACATAAGATATGTAGTATATCATTTCCCTGAGTTCGTGTATGTAAATATTAATAAGTGTAATCAATCATATTCCATGTGTTTCGAGGTAGTTGGTGCATTTCTTTTGGACATAGAATTTAAGAAATCCGTGTGTTAAATGTTAAAGTAGAAAGAGTAAAAGTAAGACAAAGAATAACGTAATAGAGACGACTCATACTCCCTTCTTCACAAGATAGTTGAGTAATATTCATTTTTTGGTTATTCTAAGATAGTTAAGTACCTTTTTTCTTTTTTGGCAAAAACTTTATCCTCTCTTCTACTTTACTTTCTTTTTATCTCTCTTACTTTACTCTTTACACTTTAATCTTCAACACATCAATTTCTTAAATTTCATGCCAAAGAAATATCCCAAATATTCTTGGAACGGATACGGATGGAGTATCATTTTAGCAAAATGAGTGTAAAAACATGTGTCAATACTACTCCCTCCGTCCAGGCTAAGATAACACATTTCTTAACTGGCACGAGATTTTAGGAGTTAATGGTTAAAGTGTTTAATTTCATAGATAAAAGGTGAGTGTAAGTATTAAAGTAGAGAGACAAAGAAAGATGGATATTTTAATAAAAATGAGAAAAAGTGATTGAGTGGAGAGAAAGTTTCCATAAAAAAAAATGTGTCATCTTAGTTGGGACAAACTAAAAAAGAAAACGTGACAGCGAGACAGAGGGAGCAGTATCTATTATAGATCCATTACTCAGCGAAATTTTAACCCTTCTTTACTTTTTAATCCTCAATACTATATTGACACCTATAAATATCCTTTCATCCAAATCCCCTTCCTCTACACATCTTTTTAACTCCATTCATATCTTCAATATGTTTCTTTCTATACAAGTATGAATCTCAATAATGAGAGCAATTCATCCCGAGAGAATGTTAACAATGTTATTGCTTTGGTACAAGGAGGATCGAAAATAAGCATTCGCCAACACTCTGATATGACAAGGCTTCTCCAAAAAGCGAGAAATCAGTCGTTACAACTCTACAGACTAAACTCCACCATCCTCCCTCACTTCCCCCCACTCTCTAAGAATTCAAATATCAAAATTAACAAAACTGGAAAATAGAGACACAGGATTAAAGAAAGAGTTCCCCTCACAACATGAAGAGTTATGTGAGTTGGTAACTTGGTATGTATCTAAGGTGACTTACATTTTGGCATCATCAAAGGTCCGCGGTGAATGTGGTTCCAGGAAGTGTGCATTATAATTAGATTATGCACTTTATCGCTTCCAATAAATCCATGTACAAAAGAACTAGTGAATGTTTATCACACTTGAATTGCAAATTAGTCATCTTAGTTAGTTACTTATACAAACTTCATAGACATCAATGGATTAAAAATCATGAGCGGCTAGGGTGTGCAGGAAAGCAGATAAGCATTTCAGACCAAAGGCTGAACTAAGGTAGGTAAAAAAAGTTGCCTCTATAGATCGCAACAAGACTTACATTTTTCCTCATTATCGAATCGATTTTACAAGTGACGGACTGTAGCCATGAACATTTTTCACATAAAAAAACAGACAGCCAAATCCAAACAACATCCTCCGAAGCAGACAGAATTGAATGAGTATGATATGAGAGATTAACAATATCAATTCTGAAATTACTACGAATCCAAGTCAAGATCATAACTATCAATCTGAGGCTACTAACTTTGTTAAAGTAAGCTAACAATATCTTAGCTTAAAGCTCACAAACTCTATAGCAATATGCTATGAACTAAGATAATTTGAGAAGCGTATGAGCTCACCTAAAGCTGTGATTCAAATGTGCCCACTAGTGAAAAAAATTTCTTTGGATTTCTGCCCAGGAGAAGACTATTGAATCCACATAATTCTTATTTCATTCATAGCACAAAGAGATGAATAATTAAACAGCTATATTTCTAAATAGAAACATACGTGCAACACCTTTTGGCTCAATAGGCATAGCTTATATCCTTGACATTCTTGTTAGTAGCTTTCATGTTTATGGAGAGCACATAGCAGAAAAATAACTAAATGAACAAAAGAGCTTCAACATATCGCTTTATGATTGTACATTAACAACACAAGCAAATTCGTGTTTTACACCGTAAACACACAAGTATATCATCTCATTAGAACTGAACTAAGGATCAAGACTAACAACTCATAAGCATATATCATCACCAACACCAAAACTTCTGAACAATAACAATTCAATCTCATCATGTGCCGCAAAATCAGAACCCCCGGGCCTCGACAAAGGCACACACAAGACTACAAGCAACCCTACAAAAAATAGCATGAATATATATTGTATTGTATCTCAGTTTGTTTAAGCTGCACATTGAAATTATTGACCAGTCTCATAAATACAAACCAATGCAAGTTCTGCCTTTTTACCAACACCAAATAGAACAGTGTGTGAAAATTGTAATTCATCATAGCCATTTCACCACCACCATACCTGAACTAAGCTCATGAGAAAGCATTTTGCGGCAACGACCTTGAAGCCATACTAGCAACCTGAGCCTGCATTTGGACAGCTCTGACCTTGGTAGCTGTGGCGCGATGAAAGAACTGCTCACGAGATAAAAGCCTCACACTCCTCAAGTACTGATCAAACGGAATAGCCCCTTCCTGCACGGCCTTATCCAACGCATATATAGTATCCTCCACCGCCATATCCGAGGCTGTGCAGTCCAACATCTGCTTCGACAATACATCACATGGCTCGAAGGCCTCATCCAAATCGACATGGTCAGCCTTATTCCCATCCAATTTCCCTTGGTTATCCCTCAACCATCCCTCGAGAACATCCGTATTCATCAAAACCATCTGCAGCTGCTGCTCCAACGCCTCTTTCTCATCCTGCATCTCCTTAACCCCTTTCCTCAGCTCCTCCTCGCGGCGCCGCAGCACCGCCTGAGCGCCGAATGCACCTTCCATCTGCCCCTCGCTCCCCTTCCTCATCTCCCTAATATCGCCATTCAAATCGGCAACGAGTTTGTTGATCGCGTTTTTCTTATACACCTCCGCGGGATCCTCCATCCTGCCGCTCCCGTAGGGCGGCGGAGGTGTTGGAGAGGGAGAATATTCCCTGGGAGGAATCGCCGGGGAGGAATTGACGGAGGCATAGGCGGGATTTAAATTAGGGGAAGGGGTAGGGGTAGGGGTAGGGTTAGGGTTAGGGTTAGAAGGCTTGCGCTGGGAATAAAGGGGGGGATCGCGGGCGAAGAAGTGGGCGAGATTGCGGGTCAATTCGAGCAAATTGGAGGAGGGGAAGAGCCAGGAGTGGAGGTAGGGGATGGAAACGACGCCGTTGGGGGAGACGAAGGGGTGGGGGCGCTTGATGATCATGTCGCGGGTGGGATTGACGAAGACGAGGGGGGCGTGGCGGGGGTAGGACTCCATGAGCCAGATGAGGACGGGGATGTTGTAGGTGACGCCCTGGAAGGACATGGGGACGGTGCCGTCGGCCTGGAGGAGGTTGACGGCGCGGCCGTCGTTGTGGGTGAAGACGGCGGTCTTGGGCTGCAGAGAGGGGTAAGCCTCCACGAGGTGCATCAGGTGCTGCCGGATGTGCCACTTCATGTCCTCGGCATAGGGAAGCGCCGCCGGCCCCCGCTGCGACAGCACGCTGTTCAGGAACTGCTGCGTGTATTGCGCCATTTCTCGATCTCAATTTCTTCTAGATCTCAATTTCTTCTAGATCTCAGTTTCTCGATTACCTTCAAACTCGAGCTCAATTGGGATTTCTTAATCAACTTAACTTTCCCAATACCCTAATATAAGTCCACTCCTATTCAATTACTTGCAAACCTATGCAGTTTGGTTATACAACACCAAGCTTTACTCTTATTTTTACCGGCCTATCATATTTTACTCTTTTAAAGCTATTTGAGAGTAAAGTCTTATAATTATTATATTTATTTATTTTATTTATAAAACAATATTTTTTAAGAGGAAATGTATTTGAGGAGGTGTTATCCATCAATGGATATGTTAATAACCTATAACTAACATATTTCTCCTCTTTACATAAGAACTAATTCTATAAAAGCATCTCCAATAAGAAAGGTAAATGGAGAGGTAAAGTTATATAACTATCATATTTACCTTTTTTTCATGCAAAATCATTCTCTAAGGGGAGAGGTATTTGAGAAGGTATTATACTTTTTTTTCATTTTGAAGAGGTATCTTTACCTCTCCATTAATTGAGATGTAAAATTTCATAACCACCATATTTGTCTTCTTTTCATGAAAAACCATTCTCCAAGGGAGAAGATATTTAAGAAGATATCACACTTTATATTTTTTAGTTGAGGGAACATCTTTTTTAGTCCACGAACTTTGCCAAAGTATCATTTTAGGTCCGTGAACTTAGAAAATATCATTTTAGGTCCATCAACTATGAGTTAATATCATTTGAAGTACTTTTTTACTATTTCCAAGTTTTTCTGGACGAAAATACCCTCGATACCTTAAAGGGTATATATTTTTAATAAACTTATCATATACTCATATTTTTTATAAATATCTTTACAATATATTTTTGATGAATTTTCTAAATATAGTTTGACCTTCAATATTAGCACTTAATTATGTGACATGCAAGTAAAATTGCTTCTTTAATTTTTTATATTAAAAAATTTTAAAATTGAATAAAGAACTTTTCTTTAATAATAAAAAATTTAATTAAGGATCTTTTCTTGCATGTCACAAAATTAAGTGATAATATTGAAGGTCAAATTATATTTAGGAAATTCATCAAAAATATATAGTAAAGATATTTATAAAAAAAATATTGAGTATAGGATAAGTTTATTAAAAATATATACCCTTTAAGGTATCAAGGGTATTTTTGTCTAGAAAAATTTGGAAATAGTAAAAAAGTACTTCAAATGATATTAACCCATAGTTGATGGACCTGAAATGATATTTTCAAAGTTCACGGACCTAAAATGATACTTTGGCAAAGTTCGTGGACCAAAAAAGATGTTCCCTCTATTTTTTAATACATTTTGTACTATTATCTTATATTTAAAAAATTATTTACCTTTCTATATACCTTTTTTCGTTGGAGTGTGTTATTTTTTTTAAGGGTATATTTCACTTTTTGAAAAGGTATATAGATGATATACCTCTTTTATTTACCCTTCCTTGCTGGAGATGCTCTAAGGGGTGGTATTTGAGGAGGTATTACAGCTTTATGTTTTGGATTGCATTTTGTACTAGTATTATTTTAGTTTAGAAAATAATTTACCTTTATATATACATTTTCTCTTGGAGAATGTGTTAATTTTTAAAAGGTATATTTCACTTTTTGAGAAGGTAAATAGAGGATATATCTCTTTCATTTACCTTTTTTTCTCTTTGGAGATGCTCTAAGTGGGCAAAATTACCGAAATACCATTATATCGCATTTATTGTATTGAAAAATATAAAAAAGAATACTGAATTCTCGGTATACTGTTATTTTCAAAACGTTATGATATCATACTATAGATTTTGATATGATAACAATATAAATATTCTTATACCGCAGTAAACAAAACATATTGTAATATGCTTATATATTCGGTATACTGATATATTGATGCATTCGGTATATATCGTTATGTTCAATATCGATATACCACGGTATATACTGATATGTACCACGGTATATATATTTTTTGATATAATAGACATGATATATACTAAGTTTCCAATGATATTTTCAGTATACAGGTATAAGAGCATCCACAATAGCAACGGACTAGCAATTGTCTAGCCAAAAACAACTTCTGCCACATCATCATGCCCTTCCCACAGCCTAACCACTGCCCTAGCCAAGCAGCAGCCTAGCCAAAACCCTAGCCCAACAAATAAATTGACAAATAATATTATATCATTTTAATTGTTGGTGTTTATCATGTATTAAAAATATAAAGTGCAATGAGTTATAAATATGGAGTATAAAATTTAAAAAAAATTGGCTAGCCGATGCGCGGCCTGTTAGGTTTGGTATATTTAAAAGCATGTTTCGAGCAAATTTTGCGCGAATAGAATCTTGCTTGTATACGTAAAACTCTACAATCCACTTTTAACCCGATTCAGTATTATTCGAGTAGTTTCGCACGAATAGAATCAGTATATTATTACATTGTGTTTGCTTGTGTATTTATAAGATATTTTTATAAACATTTAAATGTATAAGAAGCAAACAAAGTCTAAGTCTTTTGCTTAGTAGACCGGTTGTGGGCGTCGTCCACTTTAAGGTAACACGGTCAGATCTATGCAATGCTTTGCAAAAGAAAAAGAAGAATTTCACAACCTAGATAGGTTTTGGCTACCTATCGTGAAAGGTTGCAATGTCAGTCCGCATATTTCTAAGCCTTACTGAAATAAGATGACATTGGTGTGGTATAGCACTGAACGGATCTAACAGCAAGACGTGTCTTTATGTTATCTACTGAAAGACTAGGTCTTGATAAAATACTATTTCTTAATCTACATATGTTAGCATTGAGCATACGGTATTGATTATGCACTACTTTGACTTATCAAATGGTGCGGGTTTTTCGCAACCCAATAATCCTGATATATTGGGTAGTGGTGATTAATATCTAGCGGTGCTAGGATTGCTATTATGTTGAAATGTGCGCGAGGTGTGTCTCGTTTGATAATGTCCTCAACAGGAGCTCGAACAAGGTTTTATTATTCAGAAAACTGGCCAGTTGGAGTTTTATCGCTCTATGAATAATAAATAAATGTTTCTTGCTAAGTCCAATCTTGGAATTAATAAGATGTTAATTAATTAAGTCCATAACAAACATTAATTAATTAATAGACATTTATATCTTAAGTGCGGGAAATAAATAATAAACAAAGTGGAAACCCGGATTACTTGTAATTTCGGATTTAGATGGGGAGAGTTCAATATTACTTCTGTAGTGACTGCTCGTAATATTCCAATATAAGCTTGTATTAAATTGTGGGTTCAATTTAATTAGTTTATTTTCTATTAAAAATACTTTCATCACTTTTAGTTTTATTTCTTAAATACTTTAATTCGGCATTAAAAGCCTTTTTGTCTCTAAAATTTCTACTTTTAAACGAAACGATGGAAGGAGCATTTAAATTTTATTTGTTTATTTTCTTCATGTGTTTACTATACTAACTGCTAGATTATTTATTTATTTATTTGGCATTAAGTTTCTTGAGAAACGGAAAAGTTAAGCAAGAAATCTATATGGCAGATATTTAGACAACTTTGGTTTTTTTTTCAACCAAATAGGTGAAAGTAATTAAAGAGCCCTAACAACACGTTCAATTGAATGTTTCAAGGGCACTTATATCTCAATTAAATTTGAGAAAGTTAAGTTTTGACTACTGAATAGTTACTTGCAAACCATTTGAACAATTCCATGAATAATCTTTAATGGGTCTTTTACTATTTAATTCTAAACCATTTAAACCATCCACGTATAATGCATCTTCAATATATCTTTTACGATTTCATGAAAAAGTAAAATCTATGTAATGCTTTGATGTATTCAAATGAGATAAGTTAAACCATATGCCACCATTACTTTTAGCGATCCACTATTATTATCTAAAAGAATATGAATCATACCTAAACTTTTAAATCTTCGGTTCGTAATACACACATCGGAATTCGTTTCTCATAATCCAGGACCCACGATGTCAAATTTGAATCTCATAATCCATCAATCATTTTATAGACAGAATATAAATAAAACATCATATATTTTAGAAATAACTCAAAAATAAACTCTGAATCTTTGATTATAATTGTAATTAATATCGGTCCAAAATTTGGAACAAAACTCCCATATAATTCGTGGACGGACGGTGTACATCTTTTGATTGTCACGTCAATTTATATTTTGTCAAGTTAGATCCAATTTAATGAAATTTTAATTGTGTGATTTTTATAAGTAGAGACTAAGAGCATTTCCAACTAGTTACATTAAACCCAATCTATTTTAGTGTAAATATAATATGAAAAAAGTAGTGATTTTAAAACATTTTCAATTATTTATGTCAAACTCAAAACCACTTTAATGTAAAATGTAATTGCAAGTAATTTTACTCAAAATATTCACACCAATAATTATTTTCATTGTAACTATTTTCTTACTTTATTTTGAATTTTGGAGTATCAATAATTATCGTACTTCAATAATTTATACCAAAACACAAACATAAAAGAATATCTTTCAATCCACTTACTTTTTTATATTCACAAATTCTAAATAGTAATTTAGGTTTATTATGTTGTAAATCCAAAATAGATATATTTTGTTCATAAACCTAAAATGAGATAGATTTTATAATATGATTGACTATGGTCTAGTGTTCCTCGAAAAATAGTTTAAGTCGAGTTTTTCTTCTGAAATATCAATCCATAGGTATTAGGTATAGGAATTAATTTAGTATAGATTTCAAGAATTTTGAATAAAAAAAGAGTAGATTCTTTCTTGTTTAGAAGAATTAGAAATGATAATGAAGGCGATAAGGAAGTGATACGAGGATGAGATACGTTAATCTTGCTTAAATGCGACAACTCCACTAGACCACTACTACTCCTCCTAATTCAAGTGTGGTCATGCCAAACACCATCAACCACTCTCTCTCTCTCTCTCTAAAAACATTTTAAACACCCCATGTGAAAATCCACACAAAACCGACCTCTCCAAATGCAATAAATCACTCTGTTTTTTTTTTCAATTCAAGAGATGTCTTTCCCGGAGTCGAATAATCCGGGTCAGGACCCATTTAAAGCTCTGAAACTCATCATACCAAAGACAAGACCCGCGACGCTCTCACCACATCCTTGAAGGCGGCGATGGCCACACTCTTAATCCTCTCCATCTCCCTCGCCGCATTCTCCGCCGTCTACAGCCCGTCCCAACCCGATTTCTTCACCTGGCCCGAACCCGACCGACCCGACACCGACCCGTACACGGCCCTCTTCGACTCCGACGATTCCCCCACCAACGTGAGCCACCTCGCCTTTGGCATCGGCGGCTCCACCGCCACCTGGCCGAGCCGCGCGCGCTACTCCGATCTCTGGTGGGAAGCCGGCCTCACGCGTGGATACGTCTTTCTGGAGAAGGACCCGGGCGGGTCCGGGTCGACCCGGCGCGGAATTGAGCACCGGTTCTCGTCGGAGTGGCGGCGGTTCCGACGGACGGCGGGGTCGGAGGCGGCGGTGAGGATAGCGCGGGTCGGGTCGGATCTGTTCCGGGTCGGGTTGCCTGGGGTGAGGTGGTTCGTGATGGGGGACGACGACACGGTGTTCTTCCCGGAGAATCTGGCGGCGGTGCTGGGGAGGCACGATCACCGGCGGATGGTGTACGTGGGCGGCAACTCCGAGAGCGTGGAGCAGGATGTGATGCATGCGTACGACATGGCGTTTGGCGGCGGAGGTTTCGCTGTGAGCTACCCGCTCGCGGCGGAACTCGCCGCGGCTATGGACGGATGCCTCAACCGCTACCACTACTTCTACGGGTCGGATCAGCGGGTTTGGGCCTGCATCGGCGAACTCGGAGTCGGGCTGACCCGCGAACCGGGTTTTCACCAGGTCCGGTTTTACTAATTTGATTAATTTTACAAATATTGTGACACCAGGCGTTCTGGATGACACGTGTCTACAACTATAATAGGAACAATGGTGCTTCCTATAAGTATAACTAAGCCTCCTCTAACTTTGTTTTTTTTCGTGATTAGTTTTTGGTGATTTTTAATTTGTCGATTAAGAAATCTGAATGTTTGACTAGAAGGTCTAATAATGATGACTTTATAAACATTGAAAAGGGTAATCAGCCGTAAACTTTGTTGCAGAATATTGGTGGTGTCTCTACCTTACGAAGTAACGTGGCTGAATTTGAAAGGCTGTAACCTGCCACGTATATTCTCTTTCTTTAACTGGCCGGCTTTTACGGCTGGCCTTGTGTTGTTTGTTAGCTTTCGATTTCGACATAAAAACAACGCACTTAAAAGTCACTCGTCCAATATTCTTTCTTAAGATTTTATATAAATTTATTTTGTATTTTAAATATAAAAAAGGGAATAAAATAAAAATAAAAATATTTTTATTTTATTAATGAGTTATGTTGATGGATAATCTTGTTTGGAATAGAGGCAGTATATTTCTTTGCTATTCAATTACAGTTTTTATGATATCCAGTGCTTGGTTTTTTCGTCTAATGTTTGGACTGTAGTGTTTAGATGTGGTTTCAATTGTCTTCTGGTATTAAATTTTTAAATACATTAAAACAATGTATTCCAATTCTAAAGTTACAAATATTTCAATAATTAATTAATGAGAATTTAAAAAATGGTCTATCACTAGCTGAATACAGGTTTCAACAGTAATTGTGTAGGGCCTAAATGTCAAAAAGTGATGTTGTATCAGTTAAAATTTCCTAAACATGACTTTGTTTCTTCTTATTCTTCACATTAAAAATAAATAGTACTGAAAATAGTCCTATTGGTGGACGGCACGGGTTTAAAAAGACCGGATCAATATCTGGTTGCCTGAGTTTCCTGATCACTGAACATGTACTGCTGTTAAGTTGCTTGGACAGTAGATGTGAACTCTCTTCCAATTCTATGATTCTTGCAGATTGACATCAGAGGGGATGCTTTCGGGATCCTAGCAGCACATCCGTTGGCGCCTCTCGTTTCTCTCCACCATCTTGACTCTGTCAACTCCTTGTTCCCGAACCAGACTCAGCTCGAGTCCGTTAGCACCCTGATGAAAGCCTACAAGGCCGATCCTCCCAGAATCCTGCAGCAATGCTTTTGCTATCACCGCAAATACAAATGGTCCGTCTCAGTCTCGTGGGGCTACGTGGTGCAAATATTTCCCACTATGCTCACAGCTAAGGAGTTGGAAAAGCCTCAACAGACTTTCAAAACATGGAGGTCTTGGAGCGACGGGCCCTTCACTTTCAACACGCGGCCTGTGAGCAGTGACCACTGCCAACGGCCTGTTGTCTTCTTTCTGAACTCTGCTGAGGTGGAGGAAACTGGGAAAACACTCACGACTTACAGAAAGGTCGAGCCTCAGCCGGTGAATAAATGTAACAAGGACTACGCTCGTGCTGTGGCCATTGAAAACATCGTGGTCTTGGCATCCAAAATGGAGCAGCAGGAGTGGGATCAGGTTAGTATGTCTTGCTTTCTTCTTGCGTTTTAGTCGATTGCTATCGTCTACTCCCTCCGTCCGCTATTACGAGTCTCGGTTTACCATTTTAGTTTGTCCGCCTTTAGGATTCCCAGTTTACTTTTACTATAAATGGTAGGTAGACCCCACTTCCCACTAACTTATTCCACTCACAATCTATTATAAAATAATATTAAAAAATGGACCCCACATTTCACTATCATTACTTACTCACTTTCTTTTACATTTCTAAATACATGTGTCGAACTCAAGTGATACTTCTAATGCGGACAAGGGCTGATTATGGATCATAGTTGTTATGAAAATGATCTTCTTTATGAAAAGGATTCTTCATTATGTGTTGAAAGTGCTCTTAGTGTGTTGAAGCTATCAGTAATGACTTGTCCCATTTAAAAACTAATGATTTTTTTGGAGAAATCACATACCACTAGATAATGGGCTTTGACACATTGGTGCTATAATTCTTAGTTGGTGATGTTTTTGTTGGGATTTTATAATCTATAATTAAAGTATAGTTAAATATTAATTACAGTAGTTTATTTTTTAAAAGTAATTCTGAGCTTGTATGTAGAGTCCACAAGGGAGTATGTCCATAGAAGTAACATTTAACTAGCCTCATAAAACAATGTTATGTTTACATAGTTGGGACTTCAGTTAAGATTGAAAATTTGTGTTTAAAACCCTCTTGACATAAATTCAATAGCATCATGATTGAAGTCATCTACTACTACTACTACTTCTACCACCACCACCACTACCACTACCACTACCACTACCACTACCACTACTACTACTACTAATACTAATACTACTACTAATACTACTACTAATACTACTACTACTATTATTATTATTATTATTATTATTATTATTATTATTATTATTATTATTATTATTATTACTACTACTGAATAATTTGGTTGTATTTTGCGGTTTGATTTCGTTTGTGATGAAGCAATTTGTGAATTTGCAGAGCCCAAGGAGGCAGTGTTGCGATATTGATGGAAATTTAGGACATCGAACGATGAGAATTAGGATTAGAAGATGTAAACATTCAGAGAGTATAACGATATGAGGTTAGCTTAGCATACAAAATATATACAGTTTGTAAATAATCGGCAGACAAGGGTCACCATTTTCTAAATTCTACTATATAAAAGATATATATAGATAGATTAATACTCCCTCCGTCCCAAGATAAGTGACTCATATTTCTTTTTAGAGTGTCCCAAGATAAGTGACTCAATTTTTTTTTTTTGGCATTCTCTCTCTTACTTTTTCTCTTTACTTTATTAACTCTCTTACTTTATTCACTTTCCATTTTACTAACAAAACCACATTTGCTTAAATTCCATGCCGAAAAGTTTGTGGTCACTTATCTTGGGACGGAGGGAGTAGTACTTTGGAGCATGGAGAAGTGAGTTTCTTTTAATAATACCTATTTTTTTGATCTAGAATTTATATTGCATATAATAGAAATGATTAAAATGATTATTCAGTAGTATTCCCCCCTTCCATATTAATAGAGTCATATTTTATTTTAGAAAGTTCTAAGAGATTGAGTCATTTTTATTTTCGTCAAAAAAATAACTTTTTCTTTTACTTTATTCTCTCTTACTTTATTCACCATCCATTTAACTCTGTTTGTAAATCCAATTCTTGGGTGAGCGGAAGAGAAACATTTACTACTTCCGATTTAGAATAGTTCTATTTTTTTTTTCATTTTGGGTTGTCCACTAAAATCAATTTCTTTTATATTTGTGCTAAATTTATTTCTCTGATGTGGTGAATCCTTTTTTTTTACTACTTTCGATTCCTAAAAATAGAAAAAAAAAAAAAAAATTGGTTCGTTTTGTAAAATTGAAAATTCTATATTTTTGGAAATGAGCTCCACAATCTACTTACACTAATTACACTACTTTTTTCTCTCTTACTTTATTCAAATTTTCTTCTCTCCTCTCTTACTTTATCAATTTTGTATTTAAACATGTGTTATTATCAAAGTTTTTATTTTTAAGAAATAAAGTAAGTATATTTTTATCTTATTTTATTAATTTTATATTAAAATACATGTTGTTCACCGGATGTAATATTTTACAACAAATTTTATTAACATTACAAAATGGATGATCCTAAATTAAGACCAGTTTAAGAGGGACAACTAATATGATCAATTATGCTTTAAAACTTGTGTTGTTTTAAAATTTTCTATTCTCAAGGAACGAGGTAGTATCAAACTTGAGAATTTGACTAGAAAATTGTGCTTTTGGAGGTAAATCCATAGTATCAAACACACCCTTATTGTTTATAACTTTTTTTGGAAGAATTGTCTTTCACGATCAAATAAACACAAACTTTCACAAACCAATTCGAATCGGGAACCTAAGAATGAAGTAGTGATTATTTAAACTAGGATTAATAATTTGATTCATATAGGTATAACATTAATATTGTATTCAATCCAAACATAACACCCCAAATTCCCAAGCAGTTGCATCAGTTCTTGTTATACTTATACAACCTTTCAGTTTCAACTACTGATATAACCCACAACCCAAAAAGGAATGGCAAAAACATCTTAGACTTTGTACAAGCAGCTCCCATCATCACTTCTGGCCGTGGGGTCGTAGTTGGCGGCGCTCGGGTCCGTGCACCCTTCCGGCACCGGAACATTCACCTGCTGAGCAGCCTTGCCTGCTCCAGAAAACATTATGTCAAACTCACATGATATATTATGAATGTCTAAGAAGAATATATTATTTAACTAACCGTAGAAAATTCCTCTGTCAATGGAATCTTTGTTGGCCTCTCCCAAAGACGCATCTTTCAAGTATGTCTCAGCCAACTGCACCCTCTTCACATTCTCCTGCTCCTGCACCAGCATGTTACCGTATTCAAGAAGCTTCTCCAGCGTCATCTTAGGCTGCGCGAACGTAGGCGGTCCATCCCTCGAGTTCACCAGCTTGCTCCCGATGTTCTCTATCCCAACTCCACTCACCCACTTCCTCACCTCGTCGTCGTACACTCTGGCCCTCAATGCCCCGAAGAAGTCTGGCATTGTACACGCAGATAAAAAATCCTAAAGCCCTTCTTGGTATGATGAATGAAATGAAAAGGGAAAGAAAATTTCATTTCATTAATTTTTAGCTCCGTTACATTATTACTCCATTCTTTCCGCCATTAAATGTCGCATTGTTTGCCAATAAATGTCTCATGTCACTTTTACTATATCTAGCAAGTGGACCTTATATTCCACTAACTCACTCTACTCACCATTTACTAAAAAATCAATATATAAAAGTAGGACTCATATCTTCTATCACTGTATTTTAGAAAGTAAACAATTTTTTTAAACCCGAGCCGGCCAGAAATGGGACATTTACTCCTAGACGGAGAGAGTATTTTTATTTTTCTACCCTCGTTCCATTTTATCATACCAAGAAGGGCTTAAGTTTCTTGTTGTTTCTGAACGACACATAGTAAGATGGGAAAATTACCAATAGACTGGCCGGGGAAGGTGTCGACGAGCTTAACGACAGCCTCGTCTGGAACGCCGTCAGTGCGGAAGATGCCCTTGCAGACGCCGATGCGGTCCTCGCGGGTGGGGGCCCAGTAGAACTTCTCCATGCGGCCGTCTCGGATGAGGGGGGCGTAGAGGGTGGAAAAGTCATTACCGGTGACGATGATGGGAACGCGGGGGTTCTCCTGCTTGTTGTACATCCCGGGGAGTTGCACGTTGGTGGGATTGTCGGCGATGTTCATCAAGGTGGCGTTAACCATCTGGTTGTTGACCGTGTACTGGGTGGTTCCGCCCATCCGCCCCGCCCCGGCGTCGAGGTCGTTGATGAAAAGGCAGCACATCTTCCCCTTCTTTATGATGTCTGCCGCCTCACGGTAGCGCTGCCGGATCAGCTTCGCCGGCTCCCCCGCGTTCCCGCTCTCCAGCTCTCCCGCGCTCATCATGATCGGGCTTTATTTCCATATATAGTGTATATAGCAATCAACAACATTTCATTAAACCATTGATGAGTTGAAGTATGGTTACTCACTTGATACCCATCTTGCGGAAAACGAGCTCGCACTGGAACGATTTTCCTTGTCCTTTGCCTCCCCAGATTCCCAGAATCAGAGGAATCTGTATTCAGAGGAGGAGTGGTCAAATTTTAACATTAATGTGAAATACTACTATTTATTTATGTTTCAATTGTCAATCAAGAATGAAGACCTTGATGTTAGGTAATGTCATGAAGTTTTTGGTGATGTGAACAACAAGTTTGTCCATGAAAGCTGGGGCAATGTAGAATCCATCCAACTTGTTGTCCAAGTTGTACCTAGAATTAATTATAGTAAAACACATTATCACCCAAATATATCTATAGTAGTAGTAATTGATAACCAATGGAGTAGAGGAGTGTTAGTTACTCGCGGAAGCCCTGGCTGATGTACTCGTAGGAGCTGAGGACGGCGTCGTGTGTGCCCATTCCGGTGGGGGCCTGGAAGAGCGTGTCTACAAGACCCTTTCCTCGGGTGATGTCCTGTTGGTCATCAGAGGCATCCTCGATCAGACCCTTCCATCTATCTCCATCGGTCTGTTTCTTCTCATCAATGTCCTGAGCTACTACTCTCAACTTCCTTGATGAACAAGCCTTGGGGCTACTGTTTGAGGTGCTTGCCTTCTTCAACCTGCTCCCCAAGAAGCTGCTTGTGCTTGGGGCACCATTCAAATTCACCTGCACATACACCTACAAAAGTTGATGTGAGATTAATAAAATATGGGATTCAAACATGCCACATAATACTCCCTCGGGTTCCTAGAATTTGACTTTTGCGGATTTTAAGAAATTATTTCATTTTATAAAAGAAATGATTGGAAAAAGTTAGTAGAAGTGGAGTCACCTGTATATATTAATTTTATAATAATTGTGAGTAAAATGAAGTTGATAGAATATGAGTTCACTTACTAAAAGTTTAGTAGTAATAGTGAAACGGGACATTTATTGAGACCGGTCAAATAAGAAAATATGAGACATTTAATGGTGACCTGAAGTAACATATGTTTGTGACCTATTGGTCAAACCTATCTTCCTTTTGCATATAAGTTGAATTGATCATACAAACCGATACTCATGCTAGTTTTATTTCCACATCTTGAAATGGTATAGATGTTTTATATCACCAAAATTGACAAACTATAACCATTAAAAGGCGTTCTTGTAGTTGTAGGTCAAATATTAATCAAGTGATGATCATCTAAATCTAGTAAAACATAACCTAACATGGTACAATTACATGTAGGGAAACCTTACCGGAAAGCGGCTGACGGCACCGACGGCGGCTGCCATTGATCGTTGATTAAATCTCCAAGCGAGTGTGATTTTTTTGGATAGCTATTAATTGACGTCGGTGTTAGGTAGTGTGATGAAGGAAGATGATTAATATTGTTGGTGTTACTGTTATATATATAGGAGATATTGAGTTTTGGATCATTTGAGATGATAGACCACTTCTCAACTGACTATATCCACACAATCCAGATTGCACATATGCCACGTGGCCAATCAATGTTGATTTTCTTGAGTTGATTAAGTTTTGCTTCACTGCCGAAATTTCTCTGTGTTTGGAATTAAAGCATAACATATGATTTGTTGGCTTCAAGATTAAAGAGGTAAATAGGAAATTATTTTGTTGGGTAATTACCAACGGTATTCACTTGCAGGTCCAATGACTATTCTTCGCACTGATTTATACCTTAATGGATGAGACAGTTGATTCAGGGATTTAAAGTTGCTTCATACCTAAAGACAATGATCGATCTCTACAATTTGATCAAGGATGGATGGGTCTCAGGCCACTCGACCACACTCCTTGAATTAAATTGGAAATTTATTAACAAAGGCTAGCTTCAATTATGATTTTACCATTCTATGAGTTTTCCCATTACAGAATATTTATGGCCAATACTTATGTAATGCCTAAAATTAATATTTATTCCTCCATGAAAAACAGTCTCATTTTTTCATTTTAGAGTGTCAAATGAAAAATAGTCCTATTTCAAAAATGAAAATGTCATTTCATACTTTATCCACTTTGTCTCATTCTCTCACTTTTTTTTCCTCTCCTACTATATCTATCTTTTCTCCTTTGTCTCTTATTTTACCAATTTTTATATTAAAATCCGTGTCGTCCACAAATGTGACCAATTTTTTGAACGGATGAGTATAGCATTTTAAATTAAGGATTCGTTCTCATCCTCCTATTCTTAATAGATATCTTATATTTGATTGATGCGAAATTTAAAAATTTATTTAATTTTTTAAATAAAATTGAGTGGAAAAAGGTTAATGACATGGATCTTATTTTTATATTTTAATTTTATCCTAAATTTATTCTTTTGACCGTAATGCACTACAATTCTTTGTTTAGTTGGTTTTTCTAAAATAACATTTTGGATTACTTGTTTCAAAGTACTCCCAATTAGAGAAACTACAACCAGGAACGTTTTCGATTTTTTTTTTACCAATATTATATGAGATCTATCCATCAACATATTTTTATGGTTGAGAATTGTCATAACTTTTTCCCTTTGTTCGTTTGTTCGTTTGTACCGGAGTCGTGTACTTTCTAGGGCTGTTTTTCTTGGATTATACTAGAACAAGAACATTCGATCACCACTTTTTTGTATATTTTTTTAAATACTTATAAAAAAAACTATTTTATATATGATCCATATTTTATGATTGGCATCTCCTAGAAGTTTCAATGGAGAAAACAACCATCGGAATATTATTTTTGCATGTAATATTTGAATTTCAAATTTTTTCTGGAATGTTTCCATGATTTGGACATTCGGTCCGTGGGACAATTGTTAAAATACAAAAAAAAGCCCTCAGTTCTATTTTGAAAGTCTCTTTTCATATAAATAGTTAATGTAGTTTTATAATTCAATGCCATGCCTTCCATTTATACGGCAAGAGACCTCGTACAAATTACATTTTCTCTTTTCCTTATTAGAAACTATTCTTATCAGTTTATAAACTACGAATTTGCTATTTTCGTATTTTATGTATTGAACTTGGTTAACTAAAGCATGCATAAATTAAAAATAACACTTTAAAAAATAATACAGAGTAAGATTAGGGTTTAATATAGAACTTATATGTACATATAACTGAAATTGGCAAAAAATGAAATAAAATAACGATTTTAGTTTTATTACAAAATTTGAAACTATAATATTGAGATAATATTGAATTGAAGTATAATATTATAACATATTATAAAATTTTGTTAAAATTTAAAATAAGAAAAAATGAGAATGGAATGGAACGGTCATTCTTCAATAAAATGGAAAAAATGGATATTCTTATGGGGAATGGAATGGTAATTCTAAAAGGAACGGTGATTCCTAAGGAAAATATATATACAAAGCAAAGAAATGGAATAGAAATAGATTATCATTTCATTCCTCCATTCTATTTCACCGTACCAAGAAGAGTATGATGGAATAAAATGAAATTTCTACTTCTATTCCATTAATTTGTTTGGTATATTTATCCTTAATCCCCGTCGGGATTCACCATTCTATTTCCCATACAAATAGCCATTCCTTCCCTTTATCCAAAGAATGATCATTCTCATTTCTTCTTATTTTATACTCGCTCCATCCCAAGGAAGATGATGCAACTTTATTTTATGTGTAAAGTTGAGAAAGTAAAGTAAGAGAGAGAATAAAGTACAGAGATGTTTTCATTTTTAGTAATAAGTCATTTTAATTGAGATAAATAAAAAAAATAAAATAATAGGTCGCCTTCAATGGGACAGAGTGAGTATTTAATTTTACATTTATAAAAGGTAGCACATGTTTTATATTACAATATTTAAACATACTTCTAAGACAATCCATATTTTATGGTAAACAACTAAAGTGATGCCTATATCAAAATATAGGAATTTGATGTATATATGCGTTGATATTGTAACGATCTCATGTTTTCAATTTGAATTAATTAAGTAGCTTTACATGCTTCATGTATAGCGTGAAACGCCTCCGTTGGATATGTGGACTATTATTTGAGATTGATTTAATTTGTGTATGGGCCTTTTATCTTTGCCGGACCTGGCCCAGAAGCTCAGCTACTTACTCACCACCGCTGGATGTCTGCCACGTGTCCCTTCACTTGGATCTTGCTTCTCGGCTATTGGATCAAGGGTTTGTGTTTTGTGTGTGATAAGTGAGAAGTGTAGGCACCGCTTTCTCTTATTATACACTCTACTCTTTCTCTCTCTACTCTCGGTGATTCTCTGTCTTCTCTCCTCTTCTTCGATGGCCTTCCAGATCAATTCCTTGAGATTCTTCACTGTTCTTGTGTGATTAATCGTGTGTGAGTTGTTGAGAAGACAACTGCTTCGGTTGCTTGGTGTTGCGAGAATTAGGGTTTCTGATTTGAGTTGTGTGCGGTGAACTAATCCAGTGTGAAGGGGCTGTGTGGTGAAGGCATTGACGGTGCGAGGGTAGACTCCAGTCAATTCATCGGTGCTCCCTTGGATTCAGTTCTAGTTGAATAGATATGGGCTATGTGGCGGGTTCTGAGCCACATTTGTGATCTATTCTGATTTGTTGTTTCTCTAACTGTTGTTAGTCTTTCTTCTTTGATCCGAAAGGATCTTGTGTGAAGTTACTAACCTGTTTCTTGAGTGTGCAGGGTATAAAGTGATTGATTGATCCAGCTAAGGTTTCGGTCAAGAAACTTGTAATAGTTAGGGTTCCATTTACTTGTATGTTCATAATTACCTTGCATTGTAAATCAGCCGCGTGGTTGAGAGTTTGGCTGAGCTCTCTTTTACTAGAACAAAGAGGTCTTAGTAATTAGTGAATCTGGACTGGTCTGATCCCTACAGTCTCAAACTATCTTCAATTATTTATACACAACTTAAATCTATTTTTTTAGTAAATATCACATCAAACAATAATTTTACTTCGATAGTTTACATTAGGGGTGGTATTCGGTCAGTTCGGTTAATAACCGAACCGATATGTCGGTTAACCGACCCCAAAATTCCATAAAAAAACTAACTGGAACCGACCCGATCATCGGTTCGGTTACTTAATTAACCGACTCGGTTAGAACCGGTCGGTTATCGGTTATAACCGAACTAACCGAATTGGTTTATACTTGTATACTACTCCCTCCGTCCCGGCTAAGATGACACATTTCTTAGCCAACACGGGATTTTAGGAGTTATTGGTTAAACTGTTTAATTTGAGAGAGAAAATGTGGGTGGAAGTATTAGAGTAGAGAGATAAAGAAAGATGAATATTTTAATAGGAGTGAGAAAAAGTGGTTGAGCGTATTAATTGGAGAGAGAAAGTTACCAAAAAAAGGAAATGTGTCATCTTAGTTGGGACAAACTAAAAAGAAAAATGTGTCATCTTAAGCGGGACGGAGGGAGTAGTTTTTAAGCACTTTATTAACTTTAAGAGATCTTATTTTTAAAATAATGTTTAAACACTTGACTTGAGATATTTGATAGTAACACAAATTAAAATTGACTTCTTTTAACATTGCAATATGACTTATTAGACTTTACATGATTTATAATTTAAAAACTTTTCTCCAATAATAAGTGAAGGGTTATTCTATATTTTACATAGAAATGCTTAAGCACTTTATTGACTTTGAGATATAAATTTATAAGTATAATACTATAATTGATAGAGACACAAATTAAAATGGACTTTTTTGACATTGCAATACAAGATTTTGACAAAATTTAGATATAAATTACATTTTCTTCCATTGTGATAAAGTTTGAAAGTAAATTATAATTTCTTCTAGTATTAAATAAACATATAATTCAAATTAAAATTGAATTTAAACCGGTTATCGATTATAACCGACCGATTATAACCGATAACCGACTTAGAGCAAAAACTTATAACCGGTACCGAACCAATAACCATAAATGTCAGTTATCGGTTAACAGATAACCGACTGGTTTCGGTTCGGTTCTCGGTTAACCGATTAACCGAAAACCGTTTACCCACCCCTAGTTTACATCAAACTCCAATTCAAAAGAAATATGCTACATCTACGTACTTTTTATACTTTTGCAACCATACATGTATATTTTACATTTAATTTACTCATTAATCCCACCAACTTGATACTTTGCTTTACGTGAATACCATTTCATCATTGATTATTATGTTTATTGATTTAAAAAACCTCAATTTCTTTCTTTTTCCTTTCTTATTTTATTTGTCTATACAATTATTCATTTAAATCGATAAATTACTCATTAATCCCACCAACTTGGTACTTTGTTTTACGTAAATACCATTTCATCATTTATTATTATGTTTATTGATTTAAAAAACTTCAATTTCTTTCTTTTTTCTTTCTTATTTTATTTGTCTAATACAATTATTCATTTAAATCGATAAATTTACAAAAAACGTGTGTCTTCTTATTTAAGACATTAATTAGTTTAGTAAAATTAAAATAATACTAACTATATAATAAAATTAAGAAAGCCGCCTAAAGCCAAACTAATTAATTAAATATATATTAATTATTAATGTAGCAATAATATACACACCATTAAAAAAATCCATACAACTTCAATTACTATAATTTTCAATGAAACTCATGAAGTCAATAAAGCCAATAAACTGTTAAATTATAACTAAATGAAGTCCATACAACCTGCATGTATTCAACGTCGAACTAATTTTAAATATTGAATTAGAGACCAATCTTGTCCACTCATTTCTATAATCTTGTGGTCATAATTAATTCAAGCAAATAATATCATCTATCACATGTTTATATTAAAATAAAATTCAAAAATCATGTTTGAGGGAATATTTTGTAATTTCAAATTTGGCATAAATTCCATCTTCCATAATTCAAGCCACGTTAATTTTGCAAAGATTTGTATACATTGATTTGCAATCTCTTTCTCTCCATGTAATCCGCATTTTGTCTCCATGGCCAGAACCAGGATTCGTTTTTAATCTCCATAATTTATACTTTGATTTGCAATAATGGAACAGTCGAGCACCAAAACGCGGATTTGATTTTAACAACATGTCAATGGATGCCTCGAGCATTCTTTATCCGACAACTACACACGATGCAACGATTGGACACCCTTCTACGGAGATTAATCAATAGTCTTAGGTGGTGTTTGGTTTCCAAGATAAAATAATACCAAGATACAATCTAGGATTGAGTTGTGAAATTATTTTAGTCATAAGAGGTTAGCTTTGACTAATTATCCATCTAGGATTGAGTTGTGGGGTTGAATCTCATGAACCAAACACACTACAAATTTAATCTCGGATACAATCTTGCAAATCTAACACCCTCTTATAGAACAATATTTGATGAGTTCAATCTCTAGTTGGCGGCTCTCTCTTTAGTTCTGATTCTGATTCTGATTCTAATTCGTCGGAGGAAGAATCATGCGACCCCGGCTAGTTGTATAGTTTTTTTGTTGTAATATGTGTTTTTTTTTACTCTATTATGTTTTTTGTTTTACACTCCTTTTATTTAGATTCAATGACGTAAATGTTACTATCGTTAGAAATGAATATTTTAGTTTATGGTCACTTTATTTATTCTGTATTTGTTTATTGAAATGAACTATTGTTTTGTTGATATGAACTGATTTTAATATTTGATTTCTATCCTTTTAATATTTTAACTGTATCAATGATTTGTTTAAATGACCCTTTTTCGGCTCTTATATATAACAATTATTTTTGTTAATTTTATCTCATTGTTATATATCCTTGGTCTAAGAGAGTCGGAGATCTTGTCACAACGTTGTGTATAGTAGAGAAGGTGAGAAACGAGTCAATCATAAACAGCCTTAGGCTAAACACAAACGTTACTCTAGAAAATGACTTTGTAATGCTAAAGTTGCATTTAAGTTAAGTAAAGAGTCAGGTTACGTTGTTCAAAATTTTGTTGAACAACATAATCACGACACGGTTGAGTTACGGCATAAACGATTTATGAGTCTTAATCGCAATATTGACCTTCATAGGGAATTGTGCAAGTGCAAATATCGTTCCCACGTTAACTTTTAGGCTACTTAGCGACGTCCTTCGTGGTTTGGATTATGTCAGGTGGACGGTTGTGGAGGTTCGCAACTATAGGCGTGATCCAGAGACGGACCCAGGTGGGGTCGAGTGGGGTCGACCGACCCAACCGCCGGTCCACCGGGCACTGCCGGAGAATGACATAATCGATCTTCCACCCATCACAGATACACTTCCGACCCCACGATAACTTAGATTACATCAAATAAGAAGAGTGGGAAACAATATTAGGAAGAATTGAGGAGAGAAATTGGGGAAGTAACACTTCAAATTCAAATATTCTACATTGGAAAGATGAGGAAGACGAAGGCTGCTTTAGTTAGGTTAAGGCCAAAAGTTTTGGGCCTATTTTATTACGGGGCTTTAGTTAGTTTTGGTACTGGATTAGTTAAACATAGTTATTTTTAAATTTTTTCCTTTATTAGTTTCATTAGTATTTCTATTTTATTTTACTGATTTTTTTTTAAATTAATGAAAAAATATTGAGTACTAAATCAACTATATATCCCACATAAAAAATCTCGAACAAAAAAATGTGGCTACTGTAATGTGTTTTTAATATTTATTTCAATATTACATTTTTATCTATTAAATTTCATTGTATCCGACGTACTATTTTCTGGTTCCGTCATTAGCGTGATCTTAGAGCCCATGCGGAGGGTGCCGATGCCCAGATGGTCTTGAATGACATGAAGAGGAAGAAGGAGATATGTCCGGCGTTGACCCATGATTTTGAGGTTAACTCAAAGGGTAGGCTGACTCGACTTTTCTGGTGCGATCCAATTACCAAGCACAATTGTCATCAGTCATCAACTCTCTTTCTCTGCACACACGCGCAGTGGACATGGCCAGCCCACGCTTCAGTTGGCCCCCGCCACGAATGCCGTCCTCTCACCATGTTCAGCTATCGCCACATTCCCTCTCATCCTACGCAATTCTCTCCAGTCCTATCACTCTTAAAGCCACTGTAAGTAGTAGAACCTGGTATTTAAAGGGGTTCAAAGCCTCTTGGAGAAGCTCCAACAGATTAATTTTATCATTTATACCAACCAATGCCTACATTTCCCTAATTTCTGTAAATTTTCAAAAAACTCTCACTATATAAGTATAGATATGGTTTTAGTTTCATATTTTAGCGAAAGTAGAAAATCAAATAAGTCGTATAATGAACGAGTGTGATACTTTTATCCATCCATAAAAAATAGACAAGGTTGTAAATGACATGAGTTTAATGTGTAATTGATAAAGTAATAAAGAGAGAGGGAAAATGTGGTGGAAGTAGTGCTAGTGGATTGTGGGATCCACATTTAGATTGATGTTTAGAGTTGGTATTTGTATAAAACTTTCTATATTTTGAATTGGTCTAATTTTGGTGAACGGTTCAAAATGATAAAATTAGTCTACTTTTTATAGATGGAGGTAGTAGGAGCTAAGTTAATATCTAAGTATATACTCCCTCCGTCCCATAGAAATTGACCATATTTCATTTTTCGTCCGTCCCATACAAATAGTCACATATCCATTTATGGTAACCTTTTTCTCCTTCTTTCTTATATTTTCATTTATGGATCCACCATCTACTACACAATTTCAACTACATTTCTCCTTCTCTTTTACTTTACCAAATTACGCATTAAAACCCGTGTCAACTCTAAAGGGCCAATTTCTATGGGACGGAGGGAGTATTTAAGTTTTCGTTTTGTCTATTTTTGGTTATACCAGTCGGTTTATGTTATCAATATTTTAAGTAAAATCATAAATAGGACTTCTTCACTTTTTTTGAAAATGTGAAAATACTAAAATCTAGCATACGTTGAAATCATAGTTTAAGATTATATGTCCCAAAGATATAATAAAATTCACTATTTTTTTTTTAACTTTGTCTTGAAGATTAAAAAATCGGAATATAGTGAATCGTATTTACTCCCTCCGTCCATGAATAAGAGTCCCATTTTTTTTCATTTTGGTCCATCCACGAATAAGAGTCCCGGTTCATAATTACTATAAATGATAAAGAGACCCCACATTCCACTAACTCATTCCACTCACATATTGACAAGACGAGGTTTTATATTAGGGCGGCGACTCTGAGTGTGCGTGTCAACTGGCCAGGAGGGTGCCTAGACCTAGCTGTGTCGTTGGGTCTGTGCCTAAAGCCTCTTGTCAACAAAAATACCTCAACCCACTTCTACTGGCTAGTATAGTGGAGTAAGGGTCGATCCCACAGAGATGGATGTAGGCGAAGTGAAATTGCAAAGACATTTTGGAAGGGTTGGTTAGCTACCACGCTTTTGGGGTTGAGTTCTACCTAGGTGTAAAATTAAAATGAGACTCTACCTATACTGACCAGTAGGTAACTAAATGCTTAATGCTATTGGATGTGTACGTGAATGTGAAAGTTGGACACCTAGTTATGCATATGAGAAGCTACTAGATGAAACTTACTAAAAATGGCTAGACAAAAGGTAAAGGGAATCAAAGGACATGCTGGCAGACTGACTGCTGGGTTTGTAGAAAAGCTGAAAAAAGTGCAAGTACAAAAGCAAAAAGTAACAAAAGCAACATATCTTTGATTGTGACATTTTCTTCTTCACCAAGCTAAACTAACCAGATCTAACAAACTCCATTGATGAATGCTCAAGCTCAAAAATTCGTAAATGCAATATTTAACTTGAAATCAAGAACGAAAGCAAGAAAAACTGAAATTTACGCATACTGGTCAACAGGACAGGGTGACAGACACAAGCAGAAACGAATTCCATGCATTTTTGTGAAACTTAAACCGATTAAAACTTGTAAACACTTGAGGAAAGACTAGATCTAACTAAGCTAGGCAGATTCAAGCACTTAAACAACATAAAACTATCAGATCTAGCTAACTAGAGAGATTTAAAGCAATAACAAAGCTGAAACTCAAATAAAACCATAAAAACTTAACTTCATTCAAACATTCAAACCATAAGATGCTTCAAACAGATTAACTACTGAAATCCGAGACAAATGCAAGTAAAACAAGTTCTTAAACTAAGAAAACATTAAAAGAAAGCATGTAAATGGCCGATGGCTTCTTCTGAAACTGGAACTGGACTACGACGGCTGGAATGATTCAGGCATGATGACTCCCCGCCGGCTGGTGGCCGGAATCTTCATGGCAGGCTGCTGGATTTAGAGAGTGGAACTTAGAGCTAATGGAGCTATTCTCCCACAAAGTGTTCTCAAAGTGATAAGTGATGTAAAAAAAATGATAAAGTGATAAGTCTTTTCATGTTCAGCTCCTATTTATAGGGTGGTTTGCCCTAATTTCTAGGGTTGCCCTTCATGCGAAATGACAACTTTGCCCCTCTTTAGTAGCTGATTGTTCCAAGCAAGTCCTTCCTTCTTGTGTCCAGTTCTGTAGCATCCATCCTGGCCAGTTTGCACCTTTTCTGCCCATAATTGTCAGTTTGTACTTTTTTTGCTCATACTGGCTAGTTGCACACTTTTTGCTGCTTTTTCACGCCAATTCTTTTTGATCCTTTCCTCCTGATTTAGTACCTCAAACTGCACACTTTAACAACTATTTTGCAGATATTATCCAATAAAGCACGTTATACTGACCAGGAACCAAGGCCTAGAACGAGACTCATCAACTACTCACACTTAACACATACTTGTCCTCAAGTATGAAGAAACAAAATAAATAAAAATAATGAGTTGAGTTCGCAAGCCTGGTTACCTCCCCTAACCGACCCTAAATTAAAAAGAACAAAAGATGCAACACTCTAAAATGACACAAATAGAAAAAACACTTAAAGAAAATAACACATAAACGAAAACACATTGAATAGGCTATATTTTCAACCATTCTTCCCTTCAAGTTTGAGTTCAATCCGGCTGTAAGCAGCCTCGAACTTCCACCGCCCCCTTTTCCTTCCTAGCCATATATCCGCTTGTCAAGATTACCCAACTCTAGGCCAAACACTGGATTTACTCAGTCACTCATTCCTCACAGGGGATGTTAGGACTGATTTTCTCTCAATGCTAAACCACAAATGCTTCGAACTTAAATCTCACGCGCAGCTCCTAAGGGTCTTTATTGGCTTGTAACGGGGCTATGGGCTTGTAATGTTTGGGGTGGATGTTCCTAAGGCTCTAAGGTTTAAAATAACATTACTTTATTACTGATGCGGAGGAGCTGTGTGTACTTGGGCGCTTGGCATTTCTTCTTGCTTGGCTTGATGTTTTTCACGATTCGGCCTCCAACTGGTCAGTAGACTCCTTTGTGGCTTCGCCACCCTTATTCCTTCTTCTCTTTTTTTGTGGTCTAGATAAAAAAATTTTCAGACCATTTTCTCCATTTTTCTTCAGTCTCTCTCTTTTTTTTTTTAGGATCAAGTATTTCTTCCTGGCCAGTTTTCTTCAATTTTCTGCTTCTTTCTCCAGTTGGTTCTCTGCCTCTACTCTTGATCAGTAGCTTGTTGCCTTATGCCTTTCATACACACAGTCCTAGTGGCTAGTAGGTTATATCGGGGTTTAAAGGAGAGGGGCTAGAAAAAAGGGTTCTAAGGGAAGGAATTTATTTTTATTTTTATTTTTATTTTTAGAGGGAGGTTTCCTACTGCCCTTAGGATTTTGCTACACGCGGTCACTTCGGCCTATACATCATGTGGCAGCCATTCTTCTCTTTTTTTTATATATTTAGCGGAAAGTAGTTCCACTTTTAGGCTTCTAACTCACCATTTAAGTTAAGAGGGCTTTCGTATCTGGCCTTAAGTTTGGGCTTTTCTCTCATACTCGTATCATCTGTACTGACTAGGATCTAATGGGGGGGGGGTAGTTTCCATTTTTTAGCATGCTTTATTTCCATCAATTCCCCTCACCGTCAATTTGAAACAGTTATCCTAGCCATTAGGTTCCCCCCTCCCACTTCATCCTTGCATGCCCTCAAGCGAGCTCAGTGAAGTGGAAAACAGGATGGCCAGTATCAAACACGTAGGACACAGAAAACACAGAAAAACATATAACACATGGAAAACATAATATATATTAAACTTCTCACACTTAGACTATGCAATAGGCTAAGTGGGAGAAGAGTAACGAACATAGAGAACACATAGACAATGTAGAACAAAAAACTAGATATGCAAAACATACTATGTCCACAAAACTTCTCACACTTAGACTATGCAATAGGCTAAGTGGGAGAACAACATTAAAGCACATAAATCATGCTCACACGAAATAAAACATGCAAAAACATATTATATATCAAAAACTTCTCACACTTAGACTATGCAATAGGCTAAGTGGGAGAAGATATAATACTTACCAAACCAAATCACATAACAGAATGAAAATTTCTAAACAACCTAAACACATGTGGTGTAAACCCCAGCCTTCTCACACTTAGACTATGGAATAGGCTAAGTGTTATGAAAAGGGGTATACACATGCTATCACAATCATATTAACACATAAACATAAAACTGACACACATATAAAAGAAAACTAAAAATTATGAAAAAAAATTAAAGAAAAACTAACTGGTCAGTATGGGGGTGTGATCGTTGTTTCCTCAGGCTTCTCCTCGGGGTGGAGCATTGTGTAGATATTGTGCTGGGTGTTTCAGGTGGTACATCATCGGAGTGTGCACAGCTGTTCTCTTCGGAGGCCTGGGATTCATCCTCTTCTTCTTTAGTTCCTTCTTCCAGTGGGTTCCTTTGTTGGTACATCATCAGGGGTGTCACTCTCTTTTTCTTATGATTCTTGAAAGTCCCCATGATTTTCCTCTTTTCCATGGGCCGCAGACGATGGTTAGAGGGGTCCTTGCTCCTGATCAGTTTTGGCCATCGTTCCAGCTTCCTGATGATAATGGTCGTTAAGACCACCCTGAGATTCTTGGTCTCCTTTTGCTTTGCTGCCCCTTGGTTGTACCTTTCCTCTTTGTCTTGCTTTTCATGTACGTCGGTTTCTGGTGCTGGTATCTCTTCCTGGGCAGTAGACTGGCGCTCCCGGGCTTCAACGACCACCTCCTCTTTTGGCCCTTCGGATAGGTTCTCCCCAGGTTTTGTAGGAATCCCTTCTTCCTGGCTAGTAGCGGTAGGCGATTCTGATTCTGTAATTGGGTGGCTTTCCTTCTGGGCAGTAGTCAAGTCGGGATTCTCCCCAGGTTTTGTAGGATCCTCCTGATCTTCATCGCTCGAAATCTCCATTGGCTTAGATGCGGTGGTTGCCCCTGTCTTCTTTGCCATCCCATGCTCGAGACATCTTTTTGATACACGCATCGGCTTTTGCCTTTCCTCCTTCAAGTCATCCTTTAGCACCAACTTTCTCTTCACAACTTTCGGCTTTATCACGGTTGACACTTCTGCCTCAAACTGGTCAGTTGGAACCTTGGGTTCCGTCTCCACTACTTTCTCAGATTCCGCCTTCTCTACTGGCTTGGCGGGTTCCTCCTCTGGTTCTCTTATCGGCTCTGCTGGGCTCTTATCTCCTACTTCCTCAGATGCGAGGTCCGGACCCTCAGCCATCTTGGCAGCATCTTCATCCACCTTCCTCACCCCTTCTTCAGGTTCTTCAGTGGTTTCCCTTGAACTCTCCTTTGGGGCCTTGATAATTTGAGGTTCAACAACTGGTTCAGTTTCATCAGGACCACTCCTCTTGGTCAGTATGTTCCCCTTATCCTTCGTCTTGCTTGATTCCCCCAATGACTCCTTCCATTCAGGCTCCTTGTAGGATGTTCCCAACCATAATGTCGCCTTGCTCACATTACCCTTGTCAGGTATGTGCACCGTGGCTGAGAGCCTTCCCGAATTCCCATAAATCTCATTAATCAAACTGGTCAGTTGGGACAATTGCTTATTCAGCATGTCCATATCTGCCTTATACTCTTTCTGGGTATTTTGCATGTATTGCATCACTTCATTATTCGACTGAAAATCACTCCTCATGTTTTGTTGGTAAGCAAGCAACTCTCCCATCATCTCTTCCATAGATTTTCCTGATGTGCTTTGGTGTGGGAAATGGTAGGGGTCCTGCTTATGGTGGGGGTTATACTGGGTATTAGGGTGTGGGTGGTAGGCATAGTTTGGCTGATTTTGATGAGAGGGGTACTGGCCGAATTGGTTGGGGTACTGATGCTGGATAGGGTTAGGGCCTGGGTGATTTTGGTAATGTTGGAGTGAATGATATTGGTAGTTCTGGTATGCCATCTGATAAGGTGGCACATAGGTGACATTTTGATATGGATTTGACGGGTGTGGGCTATGTTGGTTTCTTCCTGAAAAGTTTGGTTGTGTATCTTGGACTGGGGGTCCATCGTAGGCATTCTGAGGTGCGTTAGGCTGGTTAGAGTAGCCCTCTCCCCATCTAATGTTCGGGTGTTCTCTCCAAGATGTGTCCTCCTACCTTCTAGGATTCCAGCTCCTATTTGAATTCCAAAGCCCAGTCGTATTTAGATCGTGATCTTCTTGGGCAGTTACTGTGGTGGCCTTGATTGGAGAAGTTTGCAGTTTATTCTTCTCAATTGCGGACAAAAGTGCCTTCTCGAGCTTGTCAATCCGACTCTCCAACTGATCATCATTTCCCACTGCTGCAGCATTCGCCGTACCTCTCTTGGGCAGGGGAGCACGTGGATCGTCATAGGCCCTTTCGCGTAGAGAAGTCTTTGCATAATTCTCTTGGCCTTTCTAACTCGTAGTTTGGAAAAACTTCCTCCACTCGATGAGTTCACTAAGTCCTTGCTCTCCTTATTCATCCCCTCATAGAAAATCGAGTAAATTTCTACTTCCAACATGTGGTGGTTTGGGCATGCCTCCAACAGACCCATGTATCTTGACCAGTACTGATTCAGGTTCTCATCATAACCTTGTGTAGTTCCTCGGATTTCCTCCCTGATTGCCCTTGTCTTGGCCGCTGAGAAGAACTGATCCAAAAACATCATCTTGAAGTCAGACCAGCTTCTGATAGAATTTGGTGGCAGCCTCATGAACCAAGTATCCGCCTCCCCTTTAAGGGTAAAGGGAAGAGCCTTCAGCCTGTAATCATCTTCATTCGACCCTACTGGCCGCTTCTGCACCTTGCAGATCTTGCAGAATTCATGTAAGAACTCGTATGGGTTGTCACAACTCCTCCCCAAGAACATAGGCAGGATGGCTATAACATTGGGCTTCACGTAGACTGCTTCTTGTCCTAGGGTCATGACGATTGCTTTTGGTGGTTCGCCATCCAAGTGGGCGTACAACGAGCCTATCTCAGGATCATCTTCCTGGTCGTCAGCCATGGTAGCTTTCTCCTCTTCAACTGCAGATATTGATTCTGATTCACTCTTGATGGTTGTGCCGCGATCCTCCTCACCGCTTGCATCCAAGTCAGCACGCAAGGCAGTGGTTAATTCTGAATGAGTGGTGACTGGATTTACCCCTTCTTCCTTTGGCCAGTTGGACTCGGTGTCTTTTAACTGCGGAACACAAAAAATAAAGAAAAATTTATCTACAATATTTACACCAAAATTCTTAACAAAAGCACATGATACGCCATCCATCCCCGGCAACAGCACCATTTGACAAGACGAGGTTTTATATTAGGGCGACGACTCTGAGTGTGCATGTCAACTGGCCAGGAGGGTGCCTAGACCTAGCTGTGTCGTTGGGTCTGTGCCTAAAACCTCTTGTCAACAAAAATACCTCAACCCACTTCTACTAGCTAGTATAGTGGAGTAAGGGTCGATCCCACAGAGATGGATGTAGGCGAAGTGAAATTGCAAAGACATTTTGGAAGGGTTGGTTAGCTACCACGCTTTTGGGGTTGAGTTCTACCTAGGCGTAAAATTAAAATGAGACTCTACCTATACTGACCAGTAGGTAACTAAATGCTTAATGCTATTGGATGTGTACGTGAATGTGAAAGTTGGACACCTAGTTATGCATATGAGAAGCTACTAGATGAAACTTACTAAAAATGGCTAGACAAAAGGTAAAGGGAATCAAAGGACATGCTGGCAGACTGACTGCTGGGTTTGTAGAAAAGCTGAAAAAAGTGCAAGTACAAAAGCAACATATCTTTGATTGTGACATTTTCTTCTTCACCAAGCTAAACTAACCAGATCTAACAAACTCCATTGATGAATGCTCAAGCTCAAAAATTCGTAAATGCAATATTTAACTTGAAATCAAGAACGAAAGCAAGAAAAACTGAAATTTACGCATACTGGTCAACAGGACAGGGTGACAGACACAAGCAGAAACGAATTCCATGCATTTTTGTGAAACTTAAACCGATTAAAACTTGTAAACACTTGAGGAAAGACTAGATCTAACTAAGCTAGGCAGATTCAAGCACTTAAACAACATAAAACTATCAGATCTAGCTAACTAGAGAGATTTAAAGCAATAACAAAGCTGAAACTCAAATAAAACCATAAAAACTTAACTTCATTCAAACATTCAAACCATAAGATGCTTCAAACAGATTAACTACTGAAATCCGAGACAAATGCAAGTAAAACAAGTTCTTAAACTAAGAAAACATTAAAAGAAAGCATGTAAATGGCTGATGGCTTCTTCTGAAACTGGAACTGGACTACGACGGCTGGAATGATTCAGGCATGATGACTCCCCGCCGGCTGGTGGCCGGAATCTTCATGGCAGGCTGCTGGATTTAGAGAGTGGAACTTAGAGCTAATGGAGCTATTCTCCCACAAAGTGTTCTCAAAGTGATAAGTGATGTAAAAAAAATGATAAAGTGATAAGTCTTTTCATGTTCAGCTCCTATTTATAGGGTGGTTTGCCCTAATTTCTAGGGTTGCCCTTCATGCGAAATGACAACTTTGCCCCTCTTTAGTAGCTGATTGTTCCAAGCAAGTCCTTCCTTCTTGTGTCCAGTTCTGTAGCATCCATCCTGGCCAGTTTGCACCTTTTCTGCCCATAATTGTCAGTTTGTACTTTTTTTGCTCATACTGGCCAGTTGCACACTTTTTGCTGCTTTTTCACGCCAATTCCTTTTGATCCTTTCCTCCTGATTTAGTACCTCAAACTGCACACTTTAGCAACTATTTTGCAGATATTATCCAATAAAACACGTTATACTGACCAGTAACCAAGGCCTAGAACGAGACTCATCACATATCATTTAAAACTAATATATACAGGTGAGACCCCTATTCCACTAACTTTCTTCCACCCACTTTTCTTAACATTTCTTAAAATCCGCACCCTTTAGAAATGAGACTCTTAATCGTGGACGGAGGGAGTATATTAACACATGTAAAAGATATATCTAAATATGGAATTGTTTCTAATAGTAAATTTATTAAATATTGACATATGTAATTTAGTACTCTGTCAATCATGCCCTAACATATACTCCCTCCGTCTGCCATTAAGAGTTCTATTTAAGGGCGGTACGGATTTTAAGAAATGTAAAGAAAAGTGGATGGATAAAGTTAGTGGAATAGATGTCTCACTTATATATATATTAGTTTTAAATAAAATGTGAGTGGAATGAGTTAGTGGAAGGTGAGACCCTATTACCATTTATAGTAAAAGTGAACCGGAATTCTTATATGCGGACATACTAAAATGGAAAAACGGGACTGCTATTCGCGGACAGAGGGAGTATGTTAATAATGACCGATCATAGGAAGTGGACTTCGACCGAAAATTGTGCTCTAATAAATTGTACTAACAATGTACTTTTGGTGAAAATCAAAATCAAAATTTATACTAGTTAAAATACAACATTAATTTCAATGTGATAACTGAAACCAAACTTTGTGCGAGATTAAAGAGAAAAGTAGTACTTCTTCGCAAATAAAATAGTACTCCCTCTGTTTCTTCATAGTTGAGGCGGAACTTTTCAGCACGGAGTTTTAGAAATGAATGTTGGGTGTGTTAAATAAATAGATAAAAAAGTAAGAGAGAGGAAAAGGTAGAGAGAATAAAGTATAAAGTGAATAAAGTAGAGAGAATAAAGTAAGAGAGAGTAAAGTAAGAAAGAGGAAAAAATTACCATATAAGGAAACGACTCAACTATGAAGAAACTTCCTGAAACGGTAAAATGACTCAACTATGAAGAAACGGAGGGAGTACTCCGTAAACATTTGGTCACCTGTTTTTTCCTCACACAATGGCCAAATAAATGATCATTGCAATATAAAGCTAAAAAAGAACAGGCCATTCTTGTTGGCAACTTGCCATTATGACATGATAATACAGGCTACTAATACTAATTTTCTCCAATATTTTAGAACCAACTTACCATTAATCAATCTTTATCCTTCATGATTAAAGTTCTTTGAATTTTGAAATGCACAAACAAGGAAAGTCCACCAAATTTAGGAATGAAACTGTTGGCCATAAAGCAGACCTAAATGAATGTTTTTGTTTTTCCACTAAGGCAAAGGAATAATACCCCTTCAGCCCCAAAGAAAGGCAACTCCCAACTCTCTTTAAGAAACAATACTTTATAAAGCAATTAAAGATCTAAACTTTGTTATCACACACTACACTAAACATATCACACAAAGTCCTACTATTAGCATCTGAGTTCAAAAGCATTTAGGACAATGACAGGAGCTAGTTCCTCATGTGGAGCTTGCAAATTCTTGAGAAGACGGTGCACCCCGGACTGCACGTTCACGCCTTATTTCAGCTACGAGCAAGCTGCATCCCACTTCTCAGCCGTGCACAGGGTCTTTGGCGCAAGCAACGTCTCAAAGATGTTGCTGCGCCTCCCTCTGCACAGCAGGGGCGACGCTGCTGCCATGATCTGCTACGAGGCCCTTGCACGTGTGCAGGACCCCGTCTATGGCTGCGTTGCCCATATTTTCGCCCTCCAGTAGCAGGTTCTGTTACATCCCCGTCTCATCCATTCTCATTAAAATTAAGTGATTTACCTCTTAAGAGTTGCTAACCTGAAGGCAGTGGCAGACAGGGGCGGACGTAGAAATGAGCATTATTGTTTGAAAATAATTTTTTATGTGATTTATATTTCTAATAATGGCTTTAATATGATTATATGTATAAACTATGAATAAATTATAAAACTTTATACAAGGAAAAATTTTAAAATAAATTCATTAGGGGCTAAAGCCCTCCCCTCTCTCAACATGTGTTTGCCTTGGTGGTGGAGCTAGCCAAGGGGCTCGAGCACCCCCTAACACGCATTTTTTGAGTTTAGCTCCCTGATGCAGGTAGCCGTGCTCAAGGAAGAGATAGAGATGATTGAAATGCAAATGGCATCGGCTCGTAGCCTTGACCCTTTCGCGCCAACTCAATTTTCTGCAGATGCATCTGTAAACCAAACTTCCTGCCACAACGAAATCGAGCAGAATGCTTTACAGAAGCTGCTTCAAGACATGCATCAAGATTACTATTTGCAGTCATCCGGAATAAGAAATGCAAGACAATAAACATGAGATTTGTTCTGTAAATAAACAGCATTTTGTAACTACTGCTGATTTGATTTTGTCAATTTGAGCAAAGAAGTAAACTTCATCTTGTCTTAGAAAATCACAATGACACTCAGTATACTTGTAATATACAAGAGCGGACGACGTTTCATATGAACAAAACTATCAACTTCTGTTAAATTAAAATATACTCCATATATGTGACACATCCACACCCATCTCTTGTCCATATATTCTAATATTGTTGGACAAGCACCATAATCATATACACTGTATTTTCTTAGCTCTAACCATGCAAAAGAATATACAAACAAAAGATGCTCATAATTCAAACCAAAAACAACAAACAAAAGATACTACAGTGATAGGCTTATTTTTCTGACTTCCACCTTGAGGGCAAGACGATTTTCAACCGTGGGGAGTTAATAGAGACTTAGACTTTTACTTTATTCCGAAAGTGGGCTGATAATCTCTCCGTGTAATTATTTAGCTTATTTATGTATTATTCCCTCCGTCCCACAATAAAAGTCCTACTTGTCATTTCCGTCATTTTACAATAAGAGTTCTAAAATGTGAGTGAAATAAGTAGGCCTCATATTCCACTAAATTATTTTACTCACATTTTATTATAAAACTACTCCCTCTGTCCCCCATAATTTGTCATCATTTGACCCGATACGGGTTTTAAGAAATGTAATAGAAATTGGGTTGAAAAAGTTAGTGTCACGTGAGTTCTACTTTTATATATTAGTTTTATAATAAAATGTGAGTGAGAATGAGTTAGTGGAATATGGGGTTCACTACAAAAAATGGTAAAAGTGAAAGGTGACAAATTTTTAGGGACGGACGAAAAAGGAAATAGGTGACAAATTTTCAGGGACAGAGGGAGTACTATATATAAGTGGACCCACATTCAACCAACTTATTCAACCCACTTTTCATTACATTTCTCAAAACTCCAAATCAAATAAGACTTCTATTAAACTCTTGCCCAAATCAAATAAGATTTCCACTGTGGGATGGAGGGAGTATTATTTAGTTGTTATTATACTGTTTAAAATTTGATTTGCTTTAAGTTTGTAGCAGATCTTTTTTTACTATTCATATTATAAATACGAGTGGAGTCTTTTATTACTGTTAAGAAAAATGAAGAATTAAATTATTAATCTCATTCTCTGCGTGAAACAATGACGAACCCAGGTGGGGTCGAGTGGGGTCGACCGATGAGCACTGCCGGAGTGGAGTTTCGAGATCCTGCGCAACTCACCTTCGACCCCACGGAGCTCCGCCTTGACCCTGAGCATCGGATCTCCAACACATATATCGTCCTTTGCATAAAATGGAGAATCAGTAGAATGATAGAAGAAATAGATGGAGAGAGGGAGATGAGAGGGTTAATTCTTTTTGTGTTCTAGGACACATTAGCCCTTCCATCTTAATACTCCATTTTTTTAGCTTCCCAGTTTGTGACGCATGATTCTCATGTGTTGTCAGTTAATGAAACACATGATGAGGGTCATGCGTTTTAAAGTAAGACGGATTAGAGTTATGCTTTTTTATACTCCCTCCGTCTCATCACAAGTGACGGATTTCTTCTGGGCATGGGATTTAAGAAAATGATATACGTTGAGTTAAAGTGGAGATAATAAAGTATGAGAGAGGAAAGAGTAAGAGAGATAAAGAGAGAATAAAGTAAGAAAGAGAAAAAAAGTAAGAGAGAGTTAAAGTTTTGTCTTTTATTAAAAAAAGGAAATTGATCACTTGTGGTGGGACAACCCAAAATAGAAAGTTGATCACTTTAAATTTTTTATTAGGAGACGCATGATTGTCATGCGTCTTTGCCGAAAACACATAAGGGTCATGCGTCTCTTTATTGAGAGACGCATAATCGTCATGCGTCTTTGCCTAAAACGTAGTTGTCTCACCCCAACCCTCTGACTTATATTCTTTTGATAAATAAATCTAAAATTTTAAAATTAATTAACCCACGTATCGAAATACGTAGAATGCACATATCAGATGAGTTCAACACTCAACCAATATTATTGGTACATATTTTAAAACATTTTGAATTGTAGTTGTACTCTCACCACTCCATATATTACACATTTATCTATGTGTAAGGAAAATATTGCCAAACTGTGTTGGCCGCCAACCTGATAATGTGTGGAATTTGTATAAATCATGTCAACCAAAACATCATTGATATTTTATCCGTAAAATATTAGTGGTGTATATGAGCCACCATTCAGCGTATATAAATATTTGCCTTTAATTTCACATTACACAAACATCAATCGCATTCTTTTAAATCAACACATATCATCAAAATCAATACACAACATATAAATAATCAATTTCATATTCATATGCATATGCTCCATGTTCCTTTTTATTATTCTGTGACGGATCAAGCCTGGTATCTGCCCGGAATTCCTCTATGACCCGAAGGTCCCTCTGTAATTGGACTCATAGGTCCCTCTATATATGACCCGAAGGTCCCTCTGTTTTTGACCCGTAGGTCCCTCTGTATTTTCATATCTAGGACAAGACCATCACAAATACTCTTTAATCATATGACTCATATAATTTCAATATCATATATATAAAGCATGTTTGTTACACCAACCACATACCCATATCATATTCCACCATTAATATCAGACAACACATAATCATATCATCTATACATCATATAATCCGATATTCACTCTTTCCATTCATATGTGTATGCCTCTCTATTCCATTTATTATTATGTGACAAATCAAGCCTAGTATCTGCCCGGGATTCCTCTATGACCCGAAGGTCTCTCTGTAATTGGACTCATAGGTCCCTCTGTATTTGACCCGAAAGTCTCTCTGTAATTGGACTCATAGGTCCCTCTGTATTTGACCCGAAGGTCCCTCTGTATTTGACCCGTAGGTCCCTCTATAATTTCAGATCCAGTTCAAGACCGTCAAAGATCCTCTTTAATTATATGATTCATGCACTTTCAATACCATATGCAACTCTATAAATAGAGTATCTCTATCATATTCTACCATCAATATCAAATAACACCTCACCAACTTAGTAATACGCTCGGATTTTGCACTGTTTTAAGGCCATTATTTGGTCCGTTTTTAATGTCAAAGTCACTCTACACGTCCATTATTTGCATATTTTGTCTATTTTGGTATTTTGACGTGTTTTGTGAGAAATGCGCATAATTGAGCCGAAAAAGGGAGCCAAAACGCCAAGTTTGGAAATCTGGAGTCAGACAGCGACCGGCGACCGCCGCGCCCGGCGGGCAGATCAATGCAGCGGTCCGCCTCAGAAAAATGTGTTTGGAAGAGAAGTCTTGTCCGGCGACCGCCGGAAGACGTGCGGCGGTCCGCCGCCGAGGGAACAAACTCTCTGGACTCCAACGCGGCGACCGCCGGCCAAGATGCGGCGGCCCGCCGGAGAAAGGCGGCGAATTCGAGAAGCCCTAGATTTGCGCCCAGATTTACCATATTTTGGAGATCTTTTTCTTTTACAACAAGGAGTGGCTTTCCCCTATAAATATGACCTCAAACTTCATTAAAAAGAGAGAACTTCTACTTGCAAAATACTTCATAGAGATCAAGACCTAGAGTACTTCATTGGTGCAAGGAGTTGGAGAAGGATTTCAAGAACATCAAGAACGACAAGGATTCAACCCACCGGTTTTATTTGCTTTAGTTTTATGTTCAAATTGTCTTCCCTTCAATCTATGTTTTTAGCTTATTCAATTATATGTAACTAAACTCATAGGATTCTAGGGATGTGTTAGTAACGACTTTGGTTATACAAATTCCTTTTTCTATTTAATATTCGTTTTGTTTTTACTTTGTTTCTTCCCTAAGTAGTTTTGATGTTACATGATTGAGTGACACAATCGTGTATGATTTAATATAACTTGCTTCATAACTGTGACAGAGTTCTAGCGAGTTAGATTCACTTAGTAGACACTACAGTTAGCTTCCCTTAAAACGACACTGTTAATTGAGAGTGAGGACTTTTCAAGGGTCTTAGGAGCTTTTTGGAGTTACGTGTTAGGATTGACAATCCTGATCTTGTAATCAACATTTGTATCGCATGAGCATAAGCTAGGTGACTCGTCCTTTCAAAGTATAAACTGTGCTAGGGTATTGTAGTTGGAATTTTGTATAACCATAACTGTGAACACACATCCCTGAGATTCCCTTATCTCTATCGTCTTTCTTCGTGTTTTATTCGCTTTTAGTTGATCTATGCTTTCTATTGTTTTTAGTTTTTCAAAAGTTTTCAAAACCCAATTGTTTTTCCAGATAGTATTTGAGTCTTAGTAGAGGATAGACACTTTGTGTTCGTCTTCCCCGTGTTCGTTATCCGGTACTAACCTTTAGCTATACTATATATACTCTGTATACTTGCAGGTTTATTTAG